>NW_020664846.1:2954960-2961039 GCF_002925995.2 Terrapene triunguis | reverse complement strand
GCGGACATGCCCCTTCCCAAAGACCCGGCTATGCCCTGTCTGGCCTGCGGACATGCCCCTTCCCAAAGACCCGGCTATACCCTGTCTGGCCTGCGGACATGCCCCTTCCCAAAGACCCGGCTATACCCTGTCTGGCCTGCGGGCATGCCCCTTCCCAAAGACCCGGCTATACCCTGTCTGGCCTGCGGGCATGCCCCTTCCCAAAGACCCGGCTATACCCTGTCTGGCCTGCGGGCATGCAACTTCCCAAAGACCCGGCTATACCCTGTCTGGCCTGCGGGCATGCCCCTTCCCAAAGACCCGGCCATACCCTGTCTAGCCTGTGGACATGCCCCTTCCCAAAGACCCGGCTATACCCTGTCTGGCCTGCGGGCATGCCCCTTCCCAAAGACCCTGCTATGCCCTGTCTGGCCTGTGGACATGCCCCTTCCCAAAGACCCTGCTATGCCCTGTCTGGCCTGTGGACATGCCCCTTCCCAAAGACCCGGCTATACTACATCAGAGCTGCTGGTATGTGTCAACTTTTCCATAGGTCCTTTCCCACTGGCATGGTACCAAGCACAGTAAGCAGGTATTTAGTCTGAAAAAACAAGTGAAACCACAAGCTCACTTGTTCAGCTAACTTAAGAAAGTCGAACCCTGGGGATGTGTACAGAAATGTACACCACAGAATTCTGGTTTTTCAATTTGTTTCCTGTCCCTAGTCCTCTGATGCTAAACATGCTGGTTTGCCCCTACACTAACTTTAGCTGTTTTTCTGTAAATTCTCTAATTTCATAATCTATGCTTATAAGGTTTGCCTGTGGAGACCATTAGCTTTGTATCTAATAACTCAGCAATAATTGAGAGCTGTATGGGATCATGGCAATGCATTCAGAAAAGAAAAGTTATTTCAGTTAGTAACTTTTCTGTACTGTGTTTACAAAATCCTTTTGAGGCAACCAGCCCAATATTTTTCTTTTGCAAGTCCGTGTTAAAGACAACATATAGTTAGATCAGTTAGGTTCTTCTTTTTGTTCTGTTTGTTCATCACTATGGCTTCTATGCACTGCTGCAAAGCAACTAATAAATAATAGAAATATTATAATCAAATAACACTGCTCTACAGCCAAAATGCTTCTGAAATAAATGTAGTCAAACTTTACTAATTCTGGGTCACTGAGAACGAAAATGATGCTTAAAATTGTTGATTGGCTCTAGTTTTCAAGATATGCTATTGGGTCAGTATATACGACCCTTGACTTGGGAATGGCGGAGGATAAGTGAGTTATAAAGGAAAGGGATTTCAATTTAAACCAGAAATGACTAAAATACATCTTTGACTGGATCTATGAATAAATCTATGACTGGGTTTGGACAGTACTTGCTTTTTAGGCAAAACAATGAATGATGCAATCTGAAGCTGGTATTGCGTCATACATGATATGAATTGCATCATGTTATTCCTAGAACTCATGGATGATGCAATCATAACGAAGCTTACATCACTCTGCTGAACAAATTGCCCTATATCAGCTCTAGAAATCATACAGTGTCATGCTCTCTTATTTGTCAGTGTTTGATTTTGCAAATGGACACATTTCTGTTTAGCCAAAGTGAGCAGAGATGCCTCGTACTTGTGTGAACAGTGCAGATAACTTCTGCTATGTTTGTGGTGAAGTGACTTTTGCATCACAAAAGCGCAGTATAACCACTATGGTTAAGAAAGACTATCACCTTTATTTTGGCTGCAAAATTGGAGATCAGGACAAGAGGTGGGCCCGACACATGTTGCAACACTTGTGCAACAAATCTTCGCCAGTGGTTGAACAGGAAAAGGAAATCTATGCCTTTTGCAGTGCCAATGATTTGGAGAGAGCCAACAGATCATACCAGCAATTGTTACTTCTGCATGGTGCCTCCAGTTGGGAAAGGTGTGTCAAAGAAGAAAAAGTGGACTGTGCATTATCCAAACATTCCATCAGCTATACGCCCAGTACCCCACGGAGAAGGACTGCCGGTTCCTGATGCACCAGAATCATTCTCACTTGAGTCAGACGAGGAAGAGGAAGAGGATGAAACTTCTGGTCCTGAACCATCAATGTCACACGACCCACATTTTCTCCCATCCTCCTCCTCTGAACCACACCTCATAACATAAGGTGAACTGAATGACCTTGTCAGGGATTTGGAACTACCCAAGAGTAAGGCAGAGCTGTTGGGCTCCAGACTACAGCGTGGAATCTCCTGGCAGGTGATGTTAGGGTTTCCATGTTCCGTGACCGTCAAAAGGATCTTGTCCCATTCTTCTTCATGGAAGGTGATCTTGTAGCCTGCAACAACATCGATGGTGTGATGGCAGCCCTCAACATCGTTCACGATCCAGATGAGTGGAGACTGTTCATTGATTCATTGAAGACAAGTCTTAAAGCTGTTTTACTGCATAATGGCAATGTTTTGCCATCAATTCCAGTTGGTCATGCAGTCCATATGAAGGAAACCTATGACAACATGAAACAACTTTTGAGGTGCATAAACTATGACCAACATCAGTGGCAGCTTTGTGGCGATTTGAAGGTTGTTGCTCTCTTGCTTGGTCTGCAGACTGGATACACAAAGTACTGCTGTTTTCTCTGCGAATGGGATAGTTGTGCAAAGATTCCCACTACATCAAGAAAGACTGGCCACTCCGACAGTCATTGGAGCCTGGGAGGAAAAGTGTTCAGCATCCACCACTTGTTGAATCAAGGAAGATTTTGTTACCACCCTTACACATCAAGCTGGGTCTGATGAAGAACTTTGTCAAGGCCATTGACAAAACACAGGCAGCTTTCAAGTATCTCCGTGGAAAATTTCCAAGGTTAAGTGAAGCTAAGATAAAGGAAGGTGTCTTTGTTGGTCCTCAGATTCGTGAACTTCTTCGAGATGATGCATTTGACCATGCACTGCGTGGCAAGGAAAAGACGGCATGGAAAGCCTTCCAGTTAGTGGCAATAAATTTTCTCGGAAACAAGGCAGACAACTACAGGTTGTTGGTGGAAAACCTCCTCAAGGCATACAAAAGCCTTGGTTGCAACATGTCACTAAAGATACATTTTTTGCACTCTCATCTAGATTTTTTTCCACCGAACTGCGGAGCAGTGAGCGACGA
The DNA here is from genome assembly GCF_002925995.2 of Terrapene triunguis. Lineage (NCBI taxonomy): Eukaryota > Metazoa > Chordata > Testudines > Emydidae > Terrapene > Terrapene triunguis. The sequence goes on along the minus strand of NW_020664846.1, from coordinate 2,957,909 downwards.
GCACGGCGAGCGATTTCACCAGGACATTGCAACAATGGAGAAACGCTATCAGGGCAAATGGAGCCCATCAATGCTTGCAGACTATTGCTGGACAGTGACAAGAGATGTTCCATTTAATGAATACAAGAGACAAGCCAAGAAACGCCGAGTAGACACTGAATAGGACTAAACTATGTACAGAATAGTTTTTTGCCTTTTGTTTCATAATAAATTTTATTTATATAACCCTTTTGCTGATTTTTAAAGTGTTACATAAACAGGACAGGTGAAATATTATCATGTAAAGCAACCATAAACACATGAAAAGACCTAGGTTTACAATTTATGATTAAAACTCTACTATCTACACAATATACATAGATATAAAATGTAAAAACTTAAATATCTTAGAAACAGTAGCCAATCAGTTGTTTTAATTGTCATATTTGAATTCAGCACATCAAAATACATAATAAATAGCACATTTTATCTCTGAAGCAGACGACTTCTCAAAAATTGTAGACCAGTGGTAAGAAAAGCTACCTGCTGAATGTATGGAGTTTTGTCAAAAATGTTGTTTCTGATTACATTTTTCAATGAGAAATTTCTAAAGGAAACGAAAACATTTGTTTTGTTTCCAATTGCATTTTTCAGTTCTGTTTTTAAAAAATCAAAATGAAAGCTTTGATTCGAACTGAAAATTAATGCTTCACACCATTTTTTAAAAAAAATTCAAATGGAAAATTTTGAACAAAAAAATTTCAACTGAAATTTTAGTTGGGTGAAAAAATAGTTTCCCATGCAACTCTAGAATAAACACACACACACAAATGTGTTGCCGGGGGTGGTTGTGTATTGCACAATATGTAATACAATGGAAGGAATGAAATACTGGGATTTTGTTCAATCATGTTTTTGTCTGTAGTATACTGCCCAACAACATGGCTTGCTGCCTCTGCCAGATGAAAGAGAATATTGAAATTCTGTGTAAGACAATCAAGTTACACTGTGAACATTTGTGTGCCACCAACTCCTCCCTGTGCGGTAGGTTTGCAGTTAACATATATCATTTTGAACGTAGACACCTTAAATCTGACCATTACTCCATTAGCTGTGAAAGATTCTGTATAGGAAAGGTTCAGTTGGTCCTCCACTCCCAGCACTAGGGTGACCAGATGTCCCGATTTTATAGGGACAGTCCCGATATTTGGGGCTTTTTTTTATATGGGCTCCTATTACCCTCCACCCACTGTCCTGATTTTTCACACTTGCTATCTGGTCATCCTCCCCAGCACTCAGCACTTCACAGGACTGAGCTCATAGGACTGTGCACAGCACTGGTCACTCCATCTCACAAATGATATTGCGGAATTCGAGGGGGTTCAGAAAAGGGTGATGAGAATGATCAATGGCCTGTGAAAACTCTTGCATGAAGACTGAAAAGATGAAGATTTCTTATCTTAGAAAGGAGATAAGAGGGGACATGATAAGATTCTATAACATAATGACTGGTCTAGAGAAGGGAGATCAGGAGCTTCTGTTTTCCCTGTGTCATAACACAAGAACAAGGGGCATTCAATGAGGTAAAAAGTGGCAAATACAAAATGGAAAAAAGGAAATACTTTTTCACACAATACATGGTTAGACTATGGAACTCACTGCCTCATGAAGTTGAGGCCAAGAACGTAGCAAGATTCAAAAAGGAACTGTTTCAGAGTAGCAGCTGTGATAGTCTGTATCCGCAAAAAGAACAGGAGTACTTGTGGCACCTTAGAGACTAACAAATTTATTTCAGCATAAGCTTTTGTGGGCTACAGCCCACTTCTTCAGATGCATAGAATGGAACATATATTGAGGAGATATATATACACATACAGAGAGCATGAAAAGGTGGGAGTTGTCTTACCAACTCTGAGAGGCCAATTAAGTAAGAGAAAAAAACTTTTGAAGTGATAATCAAGATAGCCCAGTACAGATAGTTTGATAAGAAGTGTGAGAATACTTACATGGGGAGATAGATTCAATGTTTGTAATGGCTCAGCCATTCCCAGTCTCTATTCAAGCCTAAACTGATTGTATCTAATTTGCATATCAATTCAAGCTCAGCAGTTTCTTGTTGGAGTCTGTTTTTGAAGCTTTTCTGTTGCAAAATTGCCACCCGCAGGTCTGTTATTGAGTGACCAGACAGGTTAAAGTGTTCTCCTACTGGTTTTTGAATGTTATGATTCCTGTCAGATTTGGGTCCATTAATTCTTTTGCATAGAGATTGTCTGGTTTGGCCAATGTACATGGCAGAGGGGCATTGCTGGCACATGATGGCATATATCACATTGGTAGATGTGCAGGTGAACGAGCCCCTGATGGCATGGCTGATGTGATTAGGTCCTATGATGATAGGAACTGGACATTTCTATGGATACCAGAATATTCAGAGTTAGAATACTTACTGATAAACATTTGGGAACAGATATTAAACCTCATGATAGGTGTTTAAGCCAATCTCTAACTATTAGGTTAGGGCTTGTCTACACATGGAATTATTCAAGAGCTATTCCTGATTAACTCCACATGTGGACACTGTTCTACCTCTGTGCCAATTCCAGGGGCATCCCTGCTGGTGTGAGACCAAGGCAGCCTCAGGATTGGCTGGTTTAGTGCCCTATCAGTGTGAGCCATTTAAACTCCCTGAAAGTCAGCTGAGCAAACAGCCCCAACATACACCAGCAGCTGGCACCCAAGAAGACTTTGAACTAACCCCCCCCCCCCCACACACACACACACACACACAGAGCATGGAGAAATGTGGAGCTTTTCGTGCTGGAGAGTGGGTTTGAGGAAATTAAGGCTGAAAAGTGTTTTGGAATTAAGACTTTAGTCGGTGTCAAATATCATCTTGGGAAAACTGGCTTGTTTGGTTAATTATCTATGGCTGGTTCCATCCAGCATGGTGTTTCCTTTAGCACTGGTATC
>NW_020664846.1:2921194-2924960 GCF_002925995.2 Terrapene triunguis | reverse complement strand
ACGAAAGCTTATGCTCCCAATACTTCTGTTAGTCTTAAAGGTGCCACAGGACCCTCTGTTGCTTTTTAGAGCTTGTGACTTTGTTAAAGAACCTACAGGTCTGTCTCATCTTACGCGGGGGTTCCATTCCGCGGTTAGCGCGTAAACCGAAAACCGCATATAGCCAAAACCCCATTGAGTTCAATGGCGGGCGAAATCGCCCGCACTACAGGTATAGTATTAAAACTGTTGTTTTTCTCTTTTTGTTTTGTTTTTTTGTTTTTGCCGACCGCGTAAAGTTGAAATCGCGCATGTTAAATGCGCGTAAGATGCGACAGACCTGTACTAGCATCAGAAAGCTCCCCATGTGGTACTTATAGACTGTGATCAAGTCCCCTCTTCATCTTCTCTTCAATAAGCTAAATAGACTTAGCCCTTGTCTACACTACAAACTTATGTCGGTATAGCTGAACTCAGGAGTGACATAGTTATACCAATCTAACCCTGGCATAGACAGCACTGTGTCGACATAGCTACCACCTTGGGGGGAGTACCTACGCTGACAGGAGAAGCTCTCCTGTCAATGCAGGCAGCATCTTCATTAAGGCTTTGTCTGCACTGCACTTTTGTCAGTCAGGGGTATGAAAAAACACACACCAACCATCAAAAGTTTTGCTGATGAAAAGCACCAGTGTGGACAGTGCTTTGTCGGCAGGAAGACGCTCTCCTGCCTACAAAGCTACCGCCTCTTGTTGGGGGTGCTGCTGTAAGGTGCGCAGTGTAGACATAGCCTAAGTGCTGTAGTGGTGCAGCTGCAGCACTGTAAGGCAAGGCTACACTACAAAATTTAGTTGACCTAAGTTACGTTGATGTACAGCCACTGCAGTAATTAAACTGCTTTTGCATGTTCACGCTATGCTCCTTGTGGCGGCAGTACATGTCCTCACCAGGAGTGCTTGCACCGCTTTAACTGTCGGTGTGGGGCATTGTGGGAGGGCTTCTGAAAGGCTGTCAATGTAAGCCATGCAGTTTCTACACTGTGGTGACCTAATTACATCGACTTGAGCACTACGCCTCTCGCGAAGGTGGAGTTAAATTGGTGTCGTGGGCAAGTTACATCGGTGGGAGCTGCATTTTAGTGTAAATGCTTACAGTGTTAGATCAATGTAAGCTGCCTTAGAATCATAGAAGATTAGGGTTGGAAGAGACCTCAGGAGGTCATCTAGTCCACCCCCCTGCTCAAAGCAGGACCAATCCCCAACTAAATCATCCCAGCCAGGGCTTTGTCAAGCCAGACCTTAAAAACCTCTAAGGAAGAAGATTCCACCACCTTCCTAGGTAACCCATTCCAGTGCTTCACGACCCTGCTAGTGAAAAAGTTTTTCCTAATATCCAACCTAAACCTCCCCCACTGCAACTTGAGACCATTACTCCTTGTTCTGTCATCTGGTAACACTGAGAACAGTCTAGATCCATCCTCTTTGGAACCTCCTTTCAGGTAGTTGAAAGCAGCTATCAAATCTCCCCTCATTCTTCTCTTCTGCAGACTAAATAATCCCAGTTCCCTCAGCCTCTCCTCATAAATCATGTGCTCCAGCCCCCTAATCATTTTTGTTGCCCTCCGCTGGACTCTTTCCAATTTTTCCACATCCTTCTTGTAGTGTGGGGCCCAAAACTGGACACAGTAGTCCAGATGAGGCCTCACCAATGCCGAATAGAGGGGAATGATCACGTCCCTCGATCTGCTGGCAATGCTCCTCCTTATACAGCCCAAAATGCCATTAACCTTCTTGGCAACAAGGGCACACTGTCCACTCATATCCAGCTTCTCGTCCACTGTAACTCCTAGGTCCCTACATGGACCTAACTGTGTAGCGTAGACCAGGCTAAGTGTAGACAAGCTCTGAGCATCCCGAGTCTCTCATTTAAAAAAAAAAAAAAAGGTTTTCTAAACCTCAAATCATTCTCGTGGTTCTTAGAATCCTAGAACCGTAGGGTTAGAAGGGACCACAAGGGCCATCAAGCCCCCTGCTAAGATACAGGATTTGTTGTGTCGAAAAGCTTCTTTGAAGTGTCTTCATTTTTTCAGCATCCTTTTAAAAATCAGAATAGGATTCAATATTTTTGTAGTGGTCTTACTAGTGCTGTATACAGATGTAAAATCACCACCCTCCTCATGCTCAGTTATCCTCTGTTTATACACTTTTAGCCCTTTTTGGCACAGTATCACATTTGGACCTGGTGTTCTTGGTTAAATACAATGATCTCTAATTCCTTTACAGAGTCACTGCCTTCTTAGGTCCAGTCCCCATCCTGTAAGTTACACTGTTCCTAAGGGCTGGTCCACACTGGGGCGGGGGATCGATATAGGAAACGCAACTTCAGCTACGAGAATAGCGTAGCTGAAGTCGACGTTTCCTATATCGAACTAAAAGTACTTACTTCGGGTCCACGCGGCGCAGGCAGGCTCCCCCATCGACAGCGCTTCCTCCTCTCGGCGAGCAGGAGTTCCGCAGTCGACGGGGGAGCGCTTCTGGGATCGATCTATCGCGTCCAGATGAGACGCGATAAATCGATCCCAGAACATCGATCTCTACCTGCCGAATTAGGCGGGTAGTGTGGACCAGCCCTTAGTGTATGACCTTGCATTTGGTCATATTAAAACATGTTGTTTGATTGCATCTGGCTTGCCCAGCGATGCAGATTGCTCTGTCTTTAACTTGTCTGTGTTGTTATTCACCACCTGACCAATCCTTTTGTTGTGCGCAAACGTCATCATCAAGGGATTTTATATTTTCTTCCAGATCATAGACCAGGGGTGGGGAAACTACGGCCCATGGGCCGGATCCGGCCCGTCACAGCTTTGGATCTGGCCCACGGGATTGCCACCCTCGTGGCACCGCGGGGCTAAGGCGGGCTCCCTGCCTGCTCTGGCCCTGGCCCCATGCCGCTTCCAGAAGCGGCTGGCACCACATCCCTGCGGCCCCTTGGCGAGCGGGGGGCAAGAGGGCTGCAGGCACCGCCTCCTGCAACTCCCATTGGCCGGGAACAGGGAACCATGGCCAATGGGAGCTTCGGGGGAGGTACCCGCACGCGAGGGCAGCACGCAGAGCCCTCTGCCCTCCCTCCCTCCCTCCCGGGGCCGCAGGGACATGGTGCCAGCTGCTTCTGGGAGTGGTGCGGGGCCAGGGCAGGTGGGAGCCCTCCTTAGCCCTGCTGTGCGCCGCTGTCACCCTGGAGTCGCTCAAGGTAAGTGGTGCAGGGCCAGAACCCGAACCCCTCCTGCACCCCAACCCCCTGCCCTGAGCCCCCTCCTGCACCCTAGCCCCTGTCCTGAGCCCCTTCCTGCACCACTCCTGCACCCCAACCCCCTGCCCTGAGCCCCTTCCTGCACTCTGCACCCCATCCCCCTGCCCAAGCCCTACATCCATGGCCCTGCATGCAATTTCCCCATCCAGATGTGGCCCTCGGGCCAAAAAGTTTGCCCACCCCGTCATAGACTCTGGTATTGGAATCACATCTCCACCTCTTTTATGGAGTACTTTGCAGCATCTCCTAATGGCTGAATGAGAATGCAGTGTTTTCTTTTTACAAGTAGCATCTTATTAACAAACTGGAGTTATCAAGTTACAAACCCTATGCTAACTGTGAATTTTTCCCTCAGGACAAAGTCATGAGATGAAAGTCTGAGTGACAGGATCAGTTTGTCTTGGTGTTGACTTCTCCTTTAGGTTGCTGATTCCTCTCCCCTTCCCCTGCTCCCTCCGCACAGCCCCAAGCCAGAGTA
>NW_020664846.1:2876633-2921094 GCF_002925995.2 Terrapene triunguis | reverse complement strand
GGCGAGCCCCGGCGGGGGCTCGGCTCTCCCCCCCGCGGCCAGAGCGCCGGGGGGAGGGCGCGGGGTGGGAGGGCGGCGAGCCCGGCTGTGGCCCACTCTCCCCGGCGGCGGGAGCGCCGCGCCGCCCCCCTCCAGGTGCCGCCCCAAGCACCAGCTTGGGTGCCTGGTGCCTGGAGCCGGCCCTGGCTATAACAGGGCTTTGAAATGGTGTTTGATTGAAGATCATAGAATCATAGAATATCAGGGTTGGAAAGGACCTCAGGAGGTCATCTAGTCCAACCCCCTGCTCAAAGCAGGACCAATTCCCAACTAAATCATCCCAGCCAGGGCTTTGTCAAGCCTGACCTTAAAAACCTCTAGGGAAGGAGATTCCACCACCTCCCTAGGTAACCCATTCTAGTGCTTCACCACCCTCCTAGTGAAATAGTGTTTCCTAATATCCAACCTAAACCTCCCCCACTGCAACTTGAGACCGTTATTCCTTGTTCTGTCATCTGCTACCACTGAGAACAATCTAGATCCATCCTCTTTGGAACCCCCTTTCAGGTAGTTGAAAGCAGCTATCAAATCCCCCCTCATTCTTCTCTTCTGCAGACTAAACAATCCCAGTTCCCTCTGCCTCTCCTCATAAGTCATGTGCTCCAGCCCCCTAATCATTTTTGTTGCCCTCCGTTGGACTCTTCCCAATTTTTCCACATCCTTCTTGTAGTGTGGGACCCAAAACTGGACACAGTACTCCAGATGAGGCCTCACCAGTGTCAAATAGAGGGGAATGATCATGTCCCTCGATCTGCTGGCAATGCCCCTACTTATACAGCCCAAAATGCCGTTAGCCTTCTTGGCAACAAGGGCACACTGTCGACTCATATCCAGCTTCTCGTCCACTGTAACCCCTAGGTCCTTTTCTGCAGAACTGCTGCCTAGCCACTCGGTCCCTAGTCTAGCAGTGCATGGGATTCTTCCGTCCTAAGTGCAGGACTCTGCACTTGTCCTTGTTGAACCTCATCAGATTTCTTTTGGTCCAATCCTCTAATTTGTTTAGTAGTAATGGGGGGTCTTCCATCCCCAGCTGCAGCTGTCTCGTTGGGTTTGAAAGGTGATGCTAAGAGAAGTGCTGAGCAGGTCAGGCAGTATCTCAGGAGAGGAGTAAATTTCCTTTGCAGGGAGGTGGTAGATTTCCCTAGGGCGTCAGTGGTGCAGCACCATTCTGCAAATGTGCACAGTAATGTTTTGCATGGGGTGCTGTTGCCAGTTGGAGCTGAGCTGGCTAGGGGATGTCAGTAGGCCATGCAGCACCCTGCAGTGCTGAGTGGGTGGAGCAGGGGAAGAGTCAGGTTCTCTGCCAGGAGTTGCTTCCTACCCCACTTGGCAGCTGCATTAGGTTTGACTCTGTGCTCTCCCAGCAGCTCCCCTCCCCACCCCTCCCAAGAGCAGGAGTCTGACACAGCTAATTGGACTTTTTCTTCGCTATTGGTGCATTCAGTGGAGTGTGGCCTGCCACCTTCATATGGTGTTTCCTGCTGCTCCTTTGGCATGAGATCACAGATCGTTTCAAAAGTGACCACGCCTTGTGCTCTATTTTCTGCTTCACCCATCTTGCAGCTGGAGCTTCAGCGTCACAGTTTAAGGTGCAGGATGCGTACTCCCTAAAGCACATAGCACATGATTGAGTAGCTTGTTGTTCTCTGTGGCCCCTACACAGCTCTGTTCTGACTGCAAATCATGGAGCCCACTAGCTCAGAGATGCTGCCACTTGCAGGGGACAGTCTTGGAGGGGAACCTTTCTAGGGCAGACCTGAATGGGCACAGAGGTGGGGTTCATGAAATTCTCTTCCTGCAGAAGAATTGGATTATAGTGAATTGTGGGCCTCACTGAGACCCCTGCTCACCTGGATAAGTGCTTCAGTGGGGATAGTTGCCTGCATAAGTGCTCGTGAATGTGAGGGCCCTTTAAGTGGAGTGTGCCAGTAACTGGACCTTTTTGGTGGTCCTGGTCTTTAATCCTGCCCCCTCCCAACCCACCTAGTGCTGCAGGGAGACTCTGAGGCTGCCTCTTCATTCTCCGGGGAACTTGGGTCAGCAGGAGAATCGCGATGGGCTTGCTGCTGTTCCGGGAGTCCCCAGGGTGTGAAGATGAGTGCCCCTGGTCTGGTGGAGCAGACTGCACTCTTCACTCTCTGGCTAAGAAGATTTCAGTCACTGCCCTTGCTCCCATTCTTTTGTTGTGGCTGGACAGAGGAAGAGGAGGAGGAGGAGATCATCCCCTTGGAATGCAGGAATGCTCACCTGCCAGGCAGGTGACGCTGCTGCATTCCAGGGGGATTAGTACCTGGAAGTGACCGGAGGAGGGTGCAGCGCCACTGAAATGGATCCCAGCAGATTGGACGAGTCATTCCATTTCTGCACAGGTGGAGTTTCACCTCGTCTGAGTTCACTCTAAGGCCTGGTCCACACTAACCCCCCACTTCGAACTAAGGTACGCAACTTCAGCTACGTTAATAACGTAGCTGAAGTCGAAGTACCTTAGTTCGAACTTACCGTGGGTCCAGACGCGGCAGGAAGGCTCCCCCGTCGATGCCGCGTACTCCTCTCGCCGAGCTGGAGTACCGGCGTCGACAGCGAGCACTTCCGGGATCAATTTATCGCGTCTAGACAAGACGCGATAAATCGATCCCAGAAGATCGATTGCTTACCGCCGGACCCGGAGGTAAGTATAGACCTACCCTAAGGCTGAGTCTGTATTTGGAGCTAGGGGTGTGATTCCCAGCTCTCATGCTAGCTCTTATCGAGCTAGTGCGCTAAAAATAGTGGGGTAGCAGCGTGCTGAGTCCAGACCTGCCTGGGCCTCCTGGGCGCTGTCTGTGGGACCCCAGCTACGCTGCTGTTCTAGCACGCTAGCTCGACGAGAGCTAGCACACGTATGTCGACGGTGCTTGCTGGCAGGCTTCCTGTTTCACTCAGGCACGTTGGCATGGTGTTTTATTTGGAGAGGGTGAAGCCAGCTCAATGATTTAGGTTCTGTGAAATTCTTGTGAAGGCTTAGCTCGGGTAGGCAACCTATGGCACGCGTGCCGAAGGCGGCACACGAGCTAATTTTCAGTGGCACTCTCACTGCCTGGATCCTGGCCACCGGTCTGGGGGGCTCTGCATTTTAATTTAATTTTAAATGAAGCTTCTTAAACATTTAAAAATCCTTATTTACTTTACATAGAACAATAGTTTAGTTATATATTATAGACTTATAGAAAGAGACCTTCTAAAAACATTAAAATGTATTACTGGCACGTGAAACCTTAAATTAGAGTGAATAAATGAAGACTCGGCACACCACTTCTGAAAGGTTGCCGACCCCTGGCTTAGCTCATACTGTAATGATGTGCAGACACAGAGAGGCAGAGGTGGGATTGAATGTACCTAATGTGGGGTCCATGTCTGAGTTACGCTTTGTCTGTCCGTCTCTCGTAGGTAGTTGCGTAATGCTTGTCACTGCAGTATGCAGGCTCAGACAGATTGGGTAATGTGCAAGAGGCAGAGGGCAAAGACTATACACACAGGCAAACCTCCACGTGATACTCCACGTGATATCTCAGCTAGACACTCCCTCTGAGGCACATTACACCAACTTCAGAGGCCAAATCCTAGATAAGGACCAGACGCAGATGCATACATGCACTACAGAACCTCTCAATCAGACATACTCCATAAACACCACCGTGCCCCAGGCATGGACCCAACATACACACACACTCAGTGTTTTTGTAACTTCCTTTGTTTATTTGTACTGCTCATTTTTTTAAACGAGGAAATTCTATGGTTAAAATTGTGTTTGCCATGGCAAAGCTGAGTAATTTCATAGGCAAGCCAGGAAATGCAGAGATAGGATTAAACCATCAGCCCTAACTGTCTCCTTGTGCCATGTGCATTACAGCGCACTCTCAAATTATGTGATCATTTAATAGTCTCAGATAATCCAATTGAACTTCTCTAGGATGTTAGATAACATGTAACATCATAGAAGAAAATCCACATCCCAATAGCTGTGAGTTGCACAATGTATTTTTGTCTACAACTCCACCTCACTCTCCAGATAGAGGAAAACTTAATTGAAACGCTATGGAATTTCCCAATTTTATCTGATTTCTCCATATTAGATTCTTTTATTGGCTCCACAATATCATAGTAAGGGTATGTCTACACTGCAAAGTTTTTGCACAACAAGTTATATCATTTTTATTAAAGCGCTGGAATTAAACTGCTGTTGCGTGTGCACACTGTGCTCCTTGTGACGGTGGAGCGCATCCACATTAGCAGCTCTTGCAACGGCAAAGAGAGCAGTGCACTGTGGTAGCTATCCTACTGTGCAACTGGCCACAGGGTGCTTTGGGAAGGGTTTGCAATGCCTCAAGGGGCAGGCACAGCATCACATGATGCAGGTTTCTCAGTCCCATTGTTCCATGGGCATCCTACTACATTGCTAGCTGCTTTTCAACTGAAGTGGATGGGCGAGAGTGTTTGACAAGGAGTGTGTGTGTGTGTGTGTGTATGGGGGGAGAGACAGTGTGTTTTGAGGGACAGAGAGTGTGTCAGCATGCTGTCTTGTAACACACACACACACGCCTGCTTCTGTGTTCAACAGCAGGAGCATTCCACAATAATGGTTTGCTTTGTGTCCCAGAGCAGATCAGCACAGCACCCAAGGGCTGTCAGAAAGGGAGCTTTGAAAGGAGAGAGCGCATGTCTCCAGGACAGCTAAGTTCAAAACAATAAGCAGAGCGGCCACTTGAGGGATTATGGGACGCTTCCGGGGGCCAATTACAGCGCTGAAAGCAATTGATATGTTTACACTGGCAATGCAGCGCAGGTGGTTTTTTTGCAACGCTGCAACTGAGGAGTTTCTGCACACTAAGTGGCTTGGCAGTGTGTACACCTCGGGACTTACACCGCAGAAAGCTGCTTTACTGGGCAGAAACTTGCCAGTGTAGACAAAGCCTAAGAACACAGGAACTCTGAGTTCATAGATTCATAGGTTCCAAGGTAAGAAGGAACCATCGTCATTGTCTAGTCTGAGCTCCTGTATAACACAGGCCACAGAACTTCCCCTTATCTCCAGCACTTGCGAATTACATGTTACGTGTGTATGCAGGTGAAAACTCTCCTTTTGCTGCATTTGAGAGATACTGTTATGTGATCACATAATTAAGGCACGGTTGAGCATTCATCCTCAACTCTGCATGTCCTGTCTTTTGTGTGCTTCACTGTGCTGTCCTGAATGAGGAGCGTATGGAGTGCATTGAGCATTTGGGCAAGTAGGTGGGCTCCCTGACTTGGGGTGTAGCTGTGGCTGCAGCATTTTAAGCTGAAAATGCTGGTTTCGTTAGCAGCTGGAAGTGATTCTTTGTTCACCACCACGCTTGCCGGTCAAGTGCAGTCTGTGTTTTCTGGCCTGTGGTGGCCAAAGTGACCTCAGAGGTATGGTGCAAGCATCGGTCACTCAGCTCATGTTCAGTCACTAGCTAGTTCCGGGGTGGGCTTTCTCATGCTATGGCTTTCCCCCCTCTTCCATTTTTGGTGGGACAGCCTGTGAATCGAAAGGACTGTCCTGTAGCCCTCAGTGTTGTACCTCAGGATTGCTCAGGGAGATGGGGTGAGGGGGAGGAAGAGAGACTTCCCTCACAATACCTTTTAGCCAAGGCTGTGCTGGGAGCCAGGAGGCCACAAGTTAGAGTTTTGCTTCTTCCACTGACCAGTGTTGATATTTCTGTGCACTTCACAACCTTTGCTATTGAGGAAAGTCTTGTACTCCCAGCTGTAGGAGGCAGGCAAGTGTCACTTACAAATTCTAGAAATACGTTAGAAGTGGGTTTGCACTTCTGGCAAAGCTTGGAATAGAAGTTTCAACTGCTTAGCCACGGGTGCTGATAAGAACAGATTTAAACATTTTATTAAAGCTAATGTTAAAAAAATTATATAACACATAGGTTGGGAAAAGAGTGTTTGCACATCTGGGTATAGTTTGTTTTTAAAAGTCATATGATACATAGAGTACATAATCAGCAATAACCCAAATTTAGGTAAATAGATTTAACAATACAGTTTAGATATTAGAATCCGAGTACTCGGTTACATCCCTTATGAAAAGTTGTACAGAGATTTGGTTGTGGAAAGCAAAATGTATCAATGAGTGGAGATTGTCCCTCAGTAATTGAGAATTAGGTAGGTCGTCCATTTAGAAAATACAATCCATGAGGAAAGTATTTCAGTTACTTTCCTGACTGCGCCTCTCATCGGCCTCCAACTCATTCCTCCTGGTATTGCCCATGTCCGGTGATGTGTTCTATGTAGATGTCCCTTGACCACCTGATTGTGTCTGACACCATGAGTTGCCGCATCAGCTGAGCGTAGTGCTGACCGATTCCACATTCTCTCAGCACTCATTCGTTACTGGGGTCCCATGCGCCTAAGGCTCCGACGATCAGTGCGTTTGTCTGGACCTGGAACCCTTAGCTCTCAAGGTTTCGGCCAGAGGGGCGTATTTCTCTACCTTTCAAGCTCGGGCATTGTGGAAGGCCGGGGTCCTGTTCTCTAATGGCACTGTGACATCCACCATGACGATCTTCTTCCAGACTTTGTTGGTGATGACGATGTCCGGTCGCAGTTGGCTGTCGGTTCCAGGAATGGCGGAGTTCATGGAAACCTTCCCCATAGCTGGTGGGATGGCTCTGGCCAGGAGATCTTGGATGGCGTTGTGTCACAGCTGCCAAGCTCTCGAATGGGTCTTGCATCTACACAGGATGTGGGGTAGCGTCTCGTTGGCGTAGCCGCACTTCCTACATTGCTTGTCCCTATTCCAGTGTCAGACGGCTCCGTTCAGTGGGATGCAGTTGAGCCGGGCCCTGTGGATGAACCTTCAGTCGGCAAACCGGGTGAAGCTGCCCCCAGGGAGGAAGTGGTTGCTGGCGTTCCACTTGCACGTCACCTCGAACGCCTTGCCCTGGTCCGGCTTCCATTTCAGGTTTTCCACGTATTGGCAGTGGAGGCATCCTTCAGGGTCCTCTCCAGCATGGTTCTAGCTCTCGGAGTGATGATAGTGTGATCTGTATTCTTCACCTGTGGCACCAGGACTCCCAGCTCCTGGCATTCCTCGCACCACATCAGTGGCAGCTGATACGCTTCTCCAGTCGTCATGTAGCATTGGTGGCATGAGTCCAGAGAGAAGCAAAGTCTCCCCTGTCTCTTCCAAATTCACTTTCCAGCGAGCCGCTCAGGTAGGTGGCGACATCTTGGTTGGAGGGGGTCCTGACGATTCGCTTCTTGACGGCATCCTGCAGAGTGCTCTCCGCGATGTTCCTCACCATGGTGTCCGGGCACGGCAGAAGGCGTGAGTGATCATGGCAACATCGCACTGATCACCCATTCAAGGGATGTTGGTGCCGCCCTGCCTGTGCAAGATGTACACCAGTTCATTGCTGGCCCTTTGGGGAAGAAACATCCACTTCTTCACCAGGTACCTTCGCCATGGCAGATCCCCTCAGGACAAATGAGATACAGAGGATCAGAAAGGTGTTCAAGGCATTGATCTTCTGCCACGGTGCCAGTAGGGAAGAGTCGATCCTGGCCACATCTCTTAGAATCTCAGTGATGGTATCCTCAGGTGTCTGCTGGATATGGAAACACGTCGGCATGCTGAGATGTTGGTACACTTGTCCGTCCTCGAGGAAGATCATGGGTTCACCCTGGATCTGAAAAGACGTAGCCCAGACCGAATCCCTTCTACTGCCATCGATATGCAGGGATGCACACTTCCTGGCATTGAAGCGGAGTCCCATCCAGTTGACAGTCTGGCTGGTGATGTCAAGCATTTGTTGGAGACTCTCGGGGTTGTCTGCAATCAGGACCAGATCATCTGTGTAGGCCAGGATATTCACTCTCTTGTATCTACATGCTTGTCTGTCCTCTCTGTAATCACTGCTGTAACCATTAGTCAGTGCTCCCTCTCCCAGAATGTTGATTCCCAACACTGTGCTGCTGTTTAGCAGATTGTTGTGTGCTGCCACCCATCCTTGCAATACAGTACCTGAGCACTAAAATAGGTTGGCAATAGCCAGTACCTAGTGGGCTTCATGAATCCCTGACCTTTTCGGGATACAGAAATCTCTGCTGGAGGTAGGATTTGGAGGTGGATGTCATTCTGGTTTTGATGGAAAAGCTTCCTGGTGATGGTGCTGACAACTGCTTATTCCTTGTCATACTGTGGGTGGAGAAGAGGGTTGCATTGACAGCAGGAAAGAGCTGTTTGGTCTGGCTGGTGTGCAAGCGCCTTAATTTTCTCTGGGTGGAGGATAACTTCCAAGGTCCTCATACTTGGAAAATGACTGGCTCTGTTTCCAGGCTTTGAGTCACTGGGTAACGCTGTCATCGTCGGTTATTGTTTTCCATCCAAACCGTGTGAGCAGCTACTTGTCATCAATGAGGTTTAAAACAGGGAAGCCAGTCTGAGAGAGTTCATCCAGGATCCCGTCTCCAAGAAGGAAATCTGTTGGGAAGAGTCTGGCCTCTTTTTTGATACTATTGTTATTAACAAGTAATTAATTTCTGAAGGATATACGTGGTCAGATATGCCCATACTTTAGAATTTGGAAACCCATTTGGCTTGGTTAATCAATATATACTTGGCTTGTCTGTCTCTCTGAATAGCAATCTCCACATCCTAAGGTAAGAGGACTCCATAGGGTTGATCTTAATTCTACTTTCCTTATGTGTTCCTAGTTGTGCTCTGCCTGAGCAGTGTTTGAGTGTTGATTGTTAACAAGGAAACCATGTGCCAATTTCCTGTACAGATTTGTTAAGTTTGGGTGCCCCTGTAGTTCGTCCATTCTGAATCTTATTCTTTTAAATCAGTTCCAAAGTCAAAGTTGTGGATTTCCAGGGAACGAACGGAATCACTTCTGTATGGTTTTAATTGTTTTCCAAACTGCCTTGCAAAGTGCTGTTGCCTGTGTTGGCAACAGGTTTTTTAAAATGTTTTCTCTGTGTTTGTTTGAAGAGTTCTACAAAATGAATTTGTGCATCTGTGTTGCTGATCTGCCACATGTCCCGTCGTTTGTGTAGGGAGGAAAAAGCTGCAGCAGCAGCGTAGTTTGGTTTGGAGTATTGAGGTGATCCGATTTGTCTACAGAGCCCATCATTATTCATAGATGATAAGGCCAAAAGGGACCACAGTGATCATCCTCTCCGCCTGTCTGAGTAACACAGACCCTTATACAGTGTGTCGCCGTGTGAGAAGATGGTGAGGGGAGGGTTTGTATTTTTGAAGAACGGCTCAGTTTTGTAACCAGATGCCCTCTGAATGGGCAGGGAGGCCCTGCTGTTTCTTACCCAGAGCTGACATACAGCATTAGCCTGGCGCTCGTGAGACTGACGGAGCTGCTCTCTGTCAAATATTTCAGCCCTTTGCAAATCTGAGTGTTTCGAAAAGTCCATTCAAATGACAGTTATTAAAACAGAAGAAGGTGGGAGACCCCGGGTGACTCTCATCTGAATGGGATGGAGAAGCTCCTCCGTTGGGAGGAGGGGAGAGATAAGCCCTGAGGCTCAGATCCATAAAAGACGTTTACTGTAGGTACCGAACTCTCAATTGATTTCAATGGGCATTAGGTGCCTGAATACTTCTGAGGATGTGGGTATCAGTGTCCCATAGTGGGGAATGGAGCAGGGGCTGCTCTGGGAGGCTGCAAGGCCTTTGTGACCAGATTTTCCCAGTACTCCGCATCCAGCAGCTCCCACTGAGAGCAATGGGAGCTGCTCAGTGCTGAGTTTGGTTGAGAATCTGGCCTCTGGTGTTCCACACGGGGTAGAGTTGCTCTTTGCCAGCAGATGGAGGGACGTGATCGTTCCCCTCTACTTGACACTGGTGAGGCCTCATCTGGAGTACTGTGTCCAGTTTTGGGCCCCACACTACAAGAAGGATGTGGAAAAATTGGAAAGAGTCCAGCGGAGGGCAACAAAAATGATCAGGGGGCTGGGGCACATGACTTATGAGGAGAGGCTGAGGGAACTGGGATTGTTTAGTCTGCAGAAGAGAAGAATGAGGGGGGATTTGATAGTTGCTTTCAACTACCTGAAAGGGGGTTCCAAAGAGGATGGATCTAGACTGTTCTCTGTGGTAGCAGATGACAGAACAAGGAGTAATGGTCTCAAGTTGCAGTGGGGGAGGTTTAGGTTGGATATTAGGAAAAACTTTTTCACTAGGAGGGTGGTGAAGCACTGGAATGGGTTCCCTAGGGAGGTGGTGGAATCTCCTTCCTTAGAGGTTTTTAAGGTCAGGCTTGACAAAGCCCTGGCTGGGATGATTTAGTTGGGGATTGGTCCTGCTTTGAGCAGGGGTTTGGACTAGATGACCTCCTGAGGTCCCTTCCAACCCTGATATTCTGTGATTCTATGATGATTCTAAAGCTTTTTTAAAGCCTCAAAAATGGGACTATGTGAATTTTCTCCCTCTCTGCTTGGATGGCACTGACCTACGTGGGACGGACCCTACTAATCGTTCTTCAAAAATACATTCATTAATATCAACTTCCCCTTACTTCCATTTGTTATACATGGTTTTTTTTTTTTTCATTTTTTATAGCTGCCTTCACTTCTATACACTCTCCGTGGTGTGTAATGGAGACCCGGCTGGCTTGGTCTGTATTAGCATAGCTTTCTGAAGATGGATACCAGGTTTAGCATGACCTGAGGGAAGTTTGGCAAGTGGCTTAGTCGGGCTGTTTGCATGTAGGAGGTGCTCGATTCCAAAAGTTGATTCCCTTGAGTTTGTCCACTCTGTTTGACAGGAGAAGCATTGCCAACCACAAGCATTCAGAAATTGTGAGTCTGGCCCTTCCAATCAATGAGATTAAAAAATAATACATTTTGAGTTCTTTTTACTTGCCTTCTGATTTTGTGCCTTTAGCGTACATGTCTCCAACTTTTCTCTGCTACTGTAAAAACGAGAAATGTTTGGGGTTTTTTTAAGTTGATTCTCATGTGATTCCAGGAGCCAGACCTTAAGTGTGAATAATGATACTGTCATGAGAAGTAGCAACCCTGAGATGGGGTTAAACTGGAAATAATTGTGCTGTATAAGCCACTTGGCTGCATCTCTGATTTCCATCAGTGTTGACGGAAGTGCCATCTGGCTTGTATGGAAGTAGCCCAGGCTTATTGTAATGAGTGACTTCAAGGTCCATGCAGTTGGGTCTTCTGGGTTAACCCAGGATTTTATGGCTGCCATGAAAGCAATAGGATTACTCCAGATTGCCTTCAATCTGCACTCACATAAGTGGCCATACACTGGATTTTGGGGATGACGATTGTAGGGTAGGGTTACATCACCTCTCTCACTTTGAATTTGTGGCTGGTGGCACTAGTCCCTGCAAGGGAGGAGACTGGTGGCCCAGTGGCACGTTCACGTGTTGGAACAGGGAAAGTGTCAGTTTGTGCAGGGCCTAGCACAGTGCGGCTCAGATCCTGATTGAATCTTCTCAGCACTAGTGCAGTGCGTATAACAGTGACAGGTATCTCCAGGCCACTACAATTGTTACTGTCCTCTAGGCATTGTCTCCATGTGCTTCTCCTCACAGGTCACAAATAATCAACAGATTGAACATATGGGGCAGAGGTTAAAGCACCACTTGTGGTCACCACACTCAGCATTTTTTATTGCAATGCAAAGAGTTTAAGAAACCTTGTGACAAAGCTGCAGTGGACACCACGAGTTTTCTTTTCTACTAGAAGTTCTGACCAGCTGGGAATCAGGCTAGAGTTTCCTGCTGCAGAGTTTTCTGTTCGCTTGTTCAGATCCAGATTGTAGTGGCAGGTTGTCATGGTGCACGCGTCTGTATTCTCTGTTTGAATTTTGGTCAGTTTCACTCGAAGCATACATCTACACTGCAGCTGCAGTGTGATTTGCAGCTTGTATAGACAGACGCACGCTAGCTGTAACCTAGTCAGATCACTGAAAATAGAAATGAGGCAATGATCTTCAGTGTGGGCTGCACAAGCGAGTACATCTGCAGGGGGATGGGTGCTTATGCAGTCTGCACTGATGTTGGCGCGGCCACATCCTCACCTCCACAGTGGCTGAGATTGTCAACTTTATATCACCAGCTATTGCCCTGTTTGTACCCAAGGCCTTGTGCACTCTGCAACAAGTTGGGCTAAGTTGGACGGCCAGTCTCCTGGTTTGTGTGGCACTCAGGTGCAGCAAGTTGAAATTTCAGTAGCAGATCTGGGTGTGAAGCAGATCTGGGTGTGAAGTAGTCTGGGTTCACAGACTACTTCACACTCTTGGAGAGCTTGCTTTTCCCTGGAGCTGCTTTTTCCAGGATTCAAGTGTCTGTTCAGGCTTTGGATCCAGCAGGGCCGATGATCTCAAAGCAGAAGGCTGTGTCCCCCCAGGGGATCTTTCTGTGCTTGGGGCTCCTTTTGCACAGAATGTAAAACTTCTCCTGCCTTCACCCACAGAGCAGAATAGACTAGCTGGGGCTCTTTTGTTAACATTGCTATTAATTATTTGTGTTGCGGTAATCCCTAGGGTCCTTGTCCATGGCTGGGGCTCTCGTGCAAGGCACTACAAGAAGAGAACACAAAGGCAGTCCTACTTCAAGGAGCAGGAGACTGTAAAGTAAATTCCTAGATTTGCCCCTTTGAGACACGGCAGGTCCTCATCTCTACAGCCTGCTTCCCTGTTCTGATAGAACCTGAGCCCAACCGTCAGCCCATCTACTACTTCAGGCTTGTGCTTGGGTGGTAAATGCGTGGGGAATATTTACATTGTCCCAGGGGAGAGTATTGGGACTGGCATCAGTCAGCATGTTCTGAATTTTGTTTGAAATTGCGTGAATGTGTGCAGAGTGCATTTGGTAAATCTAACAATGTCAAGATCATTCCTGACCTGATTGGGAGCAGTGATCTGGCTGTGAAGACTTTCAAACAGACTATGAATGTGATCTGCACATCCTGTTGAATCCGTGTTGCATGGCAGGTGAATTTAATACTTTAGCTTGTTCACTTATAAGTTAAAATCTTCCCCCTTTGTCTTCCTACAGGTGTCATGTAATCAGAGTTAGGTGGCAGCAGGAGTTGAAATGCATTCCAGTCACACAACTGAAAATGGACCTGACCCCAAGGTAGTAATACAGGTGAGTGAGTCCAGTTGATTTTCTCAGGGCCTGTCTGATGAGAGTTTTTGATTATGACGTAACTCAAGTTAACTGACTGACAGGTAACTGGAGATTACTAACATGACTGTAAGTGCTAGGCCAGCTCTACACTAGAAACTTTTGCCAATACAACAATGCAGATTGGGGTGAGAGTCTTTTTTTTTTAATGACATTTCAGTACAGGCAAAAGCCCTGCTCTAGACACAGACAAACAAGACAAATCAGTATAAACTGTACCGGCAACGTTTTTGGTTTTGTTGCCGATATGAACAGTCTCCACTAGGAGGGGTTGCTGGCATTGCTATGTATAGTTGCCCTAGTCTAGGCTCTCAACAATCTACAAACATTGTTCCCAATGGCAGAGATGTGTGTCATGGAAAAAAAATATCTGTGGAGTGTCTAAACTAGCACGCCCAAGGATGTTAGTTAACACCAGTGAATTGGCAATTGGTTAACTTGAGCTATATCACAACCAAAAACTCTAGTGTAGTCAGGCTCTCAGATTGAAAGGCACTATACAGTGCGGAGAAGATGTAAAGTGTTAGATTGGTGCCAAGGAACATTATTACGGAAATGTTAGTAGCTGGTGTATTTTTCTTTACACAACCTTTGGAATCTGTACATGTTTAGAAACAACATTTTAGTAAATTAGCTACAAGCATAAGGATTACAATGTTGTGCTTAATTTAGTCCTAGAACAGAATTAGACATATAGAATGTGTGTATAAAATATCTATTATTTTATGGCAGTAATGCCCAAGGTGCCAGTCAAGGACTAGGGCTCCTTGTGCTGGGTGGTGTACAGTCAGGCAGTGAAATGACAGTCCGTACCCCAAAGAGCTCACGAGATAGGTACTTACAAGATGTGACAGAAGGATGAGACAGGCAAACGGGTAGGGGCATGTGGGGCAAGAGGTTGGACAAGGTAACGGTACAAGAAGCAAGTACAAGAAGCAGAGGTCTCAGCTCCTCACCTGCCTGGTCATTGTCCCCCAAATCACTCCACACTAAATGCCTCAGGAAACACTGTCTTTAACTAGGCTGAATTCTTGTAGTAAACTTTGACTGCCAAATAAATACATCTGGGATCTTGGCCCTGTAAGTGGAGTAAAATGGGCTGTGGAAGTCTTGGAGAAAGTGACTAGTGATTTTAGGATGCCTCAATTTTCAGGTGCCCAACTTGAGACCCCGGGAAGGGGTCATTTTGCGGAGGGTGGATATTATGCCCTTTTTAGAAATCAGGCACCCGAATCACTATTCACTGCTGAAGATCCTGGCTAAAGACCTTGAGGAGCAAAACACCACAAACTAGATAAACAAATAAAGAAAATTAGGGACTGCTTCTCCCAACCATCACCAAATATCAGGCAGCCCGCTCTAAACAATTGCAGCAATTTTAAGCCTTATTTGGACCCCATGTATCTTCTTAAAATAAACCTTCCACCCGAAATTTGGTCTGAAATCTGTCTGTAATCATGGACAGAGGGACCTAGACAAATTGGAGGATTAGGCGAAAATAAATCTGATGAGGTTCAACAAGGACAAGTGCAGAGTCCTGCATTTAGGACGGAAGAATCCCATGCACTGCTACAGACTAGGGACCGAGTGGCTAGGCAGCAGTTCTGCAGAAAAGGACCTAGGGGTTACAGTGGACGAGAAGCTGGATATGAGTCAACAGTGTGCCCTTGTTGCCAAGAAGGCTAACGGCATATTGTGCTGCATTAGTAGGAGCATTACCAGCAGATGAGTGATTATTCCCCTCTATTTGGCACTGGTGAGGCCACGGTGGATCTGGAGTACTGCGTCCAGTTTTGGGGCCCCCACTACAGAAAGGATGTGGACAAATTGGAGAGAGTGCAGCGGAGGGTGTCGAAAATGATTAGGGGGCTGGGGCACGTGACTTATGAGGCAAGGCTGAGGGAACTGGGCTTATTTAGTCTGCAGAAGAGAAGAGTGAGGGGGGATTTGATAGCAGCCTTCAACTACCTGGAAGGGGGGTTCCAAACAGGATGGAGCTCGGCTGTTCTCAGTGGTGGCAGATGACAGAACAAGGAGCAATTGTCTCAAGTTGCAGTGGGGGAGGTCTCAGGCGGATATTAGGAACAACTATTTCACTAGGAGGGTGATGAAACACTGGAATGGGTTCCCTAGAGCAGCGGTCTCCAAACTTTTTTGATCGTGCACCCCTGTCTGTAAAAAAATTTTGAGCACGCACCCTATGCTGTGCTGGCTCGACCATTTTTGCTGAAGCAAAAAAAAAAAAAAAAAAAAAAAGCCGCTTGGACTCCCGCCTGATGAAGAAAAAAGAAAAAAAAAAACCACTCCTCCTGCCGCGCACCCCCAAGGATGCTCTTGCGCACCCTTTGGGGTGCGCGCACCCCACTTCGGAGACCACTTCCCTAGGGAGGTGGTGAAATCTCCATCCTTAGAGGTTTTTAAGGCCCAGCTTGACAAAGCCCTGGCTGGGATGATTTAGTTGGGGTTGGTCCTGCTTCGAGCAGGCCTTTGGACTAGATGATCTCCTGAGGTGTCTTCCAACCCTAATCTTCTATGATTCTATGATAAGAATGTCTTTTGGAAGACAGTACTGAAATGTGGGATAAAGAGAGAGAAGGGGCATATTCCCTTTTTCTATGTAGGATGTTAAAAAACAATTCTATCTTAAAAGCACACCTCGTCTTCAGTTTCTCCGCCTTTTATCTTTGATTAGATGATCAATTTTTAAGCTAGAAATGTTTGCAAGCTCTGCTGGGGCCTTATCAAAGTTAGCTGAAGCTCCCGTGGGTGAGTTAAGCTTTCATTTTAAATATAAACCTGATTAAGGCCTCTGGGCTCAGTAGTGGTCTATGTGAAGATGATTTACACCAATGTAAATCTGTTGGCCTCATTGAAGTTGCTCCTTATTTACACAGTGTAAGTAAGAATAAAATCGAACCCTTGGTGTGCAGAATTCTTATGGTATCACTGTAATGCCTGCTTAAAAGCTCCAAGGGGAATAGCACGCACCAGAACCCACCTTCCAAAAAACAGCTGCTAGGTCACATTCTTGGGTGACTACCTGATGTGTCCCTTTAACTGTTTAACACAGCCAAGCCTTGTTAACACCACACACAACATGATGAACTAGGCTTGATTTCTGATAGCGGGATAAGTTCTAATTGATCAACTGTGGTGGTTGATTCTTCTGTGTGAGTCCAGTAGTTATTTCACATCCTGTTTTTAAGCATTTTCCTGTTTGTGCAGTGTTTCTCATACTCACTCCTGTAATCCTCTGTTTATCCCAAACAAGTGTCTACTCTAAAAAGTTAGAGAGAGTCCTGTGGCACCTTTAAGACTAACAGATGTATTGGAGCATAAGCTTTCGTGGGTGAATGCCCACATGCATCCAACGAAGTGGGTATTCACCCACGAAAGCTTATGCCCCAATACATGTTAGTCTTAAAGGTGCCACAGGACTCTCTGTTGCTTTTTACAGATCCAGACTAACACGGCTACCCCTCTGATACTTGACTAAAAAGTTAGGTTGACCCAGCTATGTTGCTCGGGGGTGTGATTGATGTAGTTAAGCTAACCTAACTTCTGTAGACAGCATTAGGTCAACAGAAGAATTCTTCCGTCAACCTAGCTAGCGCCTCACAGGAAGGTGGGTTAACTAGAGCCATAGGTGCTGGAAATGGCGGTGTGGCAGCACCCCCGGGCTTGAGGAGGTTTCCATCATATGCAGGGTTTACAGTTTGGTTCAATGGCTCTCAGCACCCCCCACTGTACACATTGTGCCAGCACCCCTGACTGCAGCAATGGGAGAACCCCTCCCGTCGCTGTAATAAGTGTCTACACTGAAGTACTACAGCGGCACAGCTGCAACGTTTCTAGTGAAGACACAGCCTAGGAAAGAAATGATTTTTCTTTCAAGCAAATTGACTACAGCTAGGAAAGCACTAAAGGGAGTGTGCTGCAGGCTCTCTGCAAAACAATGGGTCACTGGGGGTGGACAAAAGGAAAACCTGAGACACAAGAGCCTCACAAAAATAATATGAAGCCTGTTTTCTTTAGTGTGCTGGAGCTATATTACAAGGGCTCCTTTTTGAAGCGAGCTGTTCTTATAACACAAATCCACATGCTTTATCCTGTAGTTGATCAAGAAGCAGTTGGTGAGTTCCATCAAGGGATTGCAGAAACAGTATGTAACCTCCGATGCCGTTGTAACCAGTGACACTGACGATGCTAATGCCCTGTGCTGTGCACTAGAGGCTGTGTTTGTGCATGGACTGAAGGCGAAGTACATAAAAACAGAGGCTGGAGGAAAAGGGAAAAAAACATGTGGCCGTGCACCTCTTCCCCAGCCTGTCTTCTGGGGCTTGCTGAAAACCATCACGCACAGGTGAGGAGCTTCCATCTTACAGTCACTTACAGCCTGTTGATTCCTTGGTACATTTACGTATGTTAAAAGCCACGCAGTTCATGGAGCAGTCAATAGACACATGGCCAACTCAAAAGGACTAACTGCCCCTCATCCCACCCTCTCTCCGAATACTTCGCCCCCTCTGCCAGAAGCTTGAGGGAACACGGACCCTGGAAGGGGTCTGGAAGATCAGCAGATTTGGGCTGTGTGGGACCAATGGGGGAAGCAAGTGCCAGAGTAAAGGGACTCCTTGGGACCATACCCTCTTCTCAGCTCCCAGATCTTAATCACTGAGCGCATCGCAGTTGTTGGGATGGGTCATAGGGAAGGAAGTGGCCCCTAAGAGTACGTCTACACTGCGATCAAAAACATGAGACTCAAAACCCAGGTCAGTTGACTCAGGCTGCAGGGCTAAAAATTGCAGTGTAGACGTTTGGGCAGGAGAAACTCACCCATGCGGGGTCTCAAAACCCCGGCTCCAGCCTGAGCCTGAACTTCTACACTGCAATTTAATAGCCCTGAAATCTGAGCCCAGCGAGCCCAAGTCAGCTGGCCTGGGCCCGCCATGTATGTGCTTGAGAGTCTGATATCGCAGTGTAGGCATCCCCTCAGGCTCAGTCTTCAATAAAAACAGTTCTTAGTCAGGAGAAATGCCAACGGCTTTAGCCCACTTTGCTCCATGGTTAAGGTCAGGGCCGGCCTCGCTCAGGGGTGCCATGGTCAAGGGGGTGCCATGCAGCAGCACAGAGGAGCGTGCTGCTGGTGTAGAGTCAGAAACTGCTCCCGGCTGGCAGGGGAGCACTGCATTGGGGAGGTGGGGGGTGTTCCAGATTTCTCCCTGCTTCCTACAGGCAGAGAGACTTGGGGGTTTGGGGGGTGGCAGCGAGCGGTGCATCCAGGCACCCCCTGCCAAGCGCTCTATGCATCCAGGTCACTTCCCCCAGCTGGGCTCTGCTCTCCTGTCCTTCCCTCACGCAGTCCAGGTGGGGAAAGTGACCTGGATGCAGTGAGCCCTGACACTGCTCCTCACTCCCCCGCTCACAGCCCCTTAGGGGTGCACAGAGGAGCAGCATTTGGGGTGGGGGAGTGAGCAGCAATGCCAGCTGCTCTGTGCATCCAGGTCAGTTTCCCCACATGGGCACAGGAGAGGGGCGAAGGGGGCACCCATGGGGGCCAGGGTCAATGGGGGGGCACCACACCCACGTGGGCCGGGGCACCAAGATACAAGTTCGCCTAGGGCGCCATTTTCCCTCAGGCCAGTCCTGGTTAAGGGTTTGTCTACAGTACTACAAGCAGGAACTGTGTTGTAACCAGGTCAAGGGACATCCTATGATAAGCAGGCTCCTTGACTCCATTGTTGTAGAGTAGATGGGCCAGCAGATAACCAGAAACCCGCACATTTATTGGGACTTTATAGATCAAAATCAGTAGCTCAAATTGCACCCAAATGAGGATCCACTGTCCTCCGTTGCTCTATTCAAGAAGCACCGCTAAATAAGGAGAGTGACATGGTGGGCTACCTGCAGTTTCCGAGCATATGTGGGAAGCATATAAGACAGCCCACTGAGAAAGTTGGCCATTGTATTTCTAGGGAGTTTATTGCAATGTAGTGAACCCTGTAGTCAAGGTTGTAAAATTGTTGTGGCCTGGGCAGGGACTCAGGAGGCCTGGATTCCATTCCCTGCTTGGTGACCTTGGTCAGGTTGTATCCCCCTTTCTGTGCCTCAGTTTTCCCATCTGTAAAATGGGTATAATGGTACTGATTTCCTCCATAAAGCGCTTTGAGATCTCTTGATGAAAAGCACTAGATAAGAGCTAGCTGTTCTTATTTGCTATTTTTGTATGCTAATGAGTTTTTGAAACATTTACCTTCTGAACAGAATCTTAGCCCAAAAGCATATGTTTTTGGAAAGTTTCATCCAGATTCCCTTAGCTGTTTATGAGTTATGAAAGAGTCAAAGACATCCACTTTTCACACACTCTGGGAGACATTTTTGTGCCTTTGAACATTTACGCCTTTGTTTTTAAAAATGAACAAAAAGACCCACACTCTTTTGCCAGGACTTTTAATATGGCTTCGGTACCACCAACTGAAATGTGAGCTGGGACCAAGGACTAGTGTCATCATTAGATTTGGAGGGGGAAATATTTGAAATCTGTTGGTTTTGATTAATCAGTGAGGGGAAGAAAGAAGCTCTGCCACTTTGTGGCTTCCCTGCATCTTTCCCTGCCTAGAGAAGGTGCTGGGCACGCATAGGAGCTGCTGGTGGAACAATGTGCATGAAGGAGCTTGTCATTGAAACACCACCTCCCTCCTTGTACCTAGTTCAGAAATGCCTTCACCTTTGAAAAAGAACCAGTCGTGGAGCCAACTGGTTTTGTGTCTCAGCAAGTTTTGCTGCATTTCACAGTATTCTGCACATTTTACTTTTTAATTCCTTTCAGAATAATTAAGTTTTCCATTGCCATTGTGAATCTCCAGTTGGGACAACAGAAAATGGTCTCCAGACAAAAGAGCAGCAAAGATGGGAGCTCCTCCCCCATTCTTGGAGAGGAGAGGCAGTGCCTCATGGGAGATGTAGTCCAGCCAGGGAGCCCGTCCCATAGAGCAGGGTTCTCAACCTTTTTCTTTATGAGGCCCTCCCCCTCAACATGCTATAAAAACTCCACAGCCCAGCTGTCCCACAAGAGCTGTTTTTCTGCATATAAAAGCCAGGGCCGGTGTTGGGGGAAGCAAGGAGGGCAATGCCTGCGGTCCCACACCATAGGGGGCCCCGCGAAGCTAAGTTGATCAGGCGGGTGGTAGGACTTGGAGACCTGGGCTGCAGTCCCGCGTGGCAGGACTTCGGCTATCTGCCTGGGCCGTAGTGAGTCTAATGCCAGAGGTGCTTGATGGAACCCCTGAAATCTGCTTGTGGCCCCTCGGAGGCCCCCGGACCCAGGGCCGTCCTTAGGCATATGCAGCATACACAGCTGCATAGGGCACCCGAAAATTTGGGGCATTCCTGGTGTCCACCCACCCGCCTCTTCCTATCCCTGTTCTGACCCTTCCTGCAAGCACCCACCACAGCTGGCTGCTGCAGCCTGGTGAATCTCCTCAGGAGGGGATCTAGTACTTAAAAGTTAAATAGCCTTCCAGCCTGCCAGACATATTAGCACAACATTGAAACTGTTAAAGAGCCATTCAAGTGGTAATGAAGCCATTTAACTGGCATTTGCCAACCCCTAGGTATATACTGACAGTTTCTGAATTTCCTAACAAAAACAGTTGTGAATTACTGTAATATTTACTCAGAACATGTTAGTCTACAGGACCTTAGTTTAAAATTTGCTTTAAAAATATGTCATTAGTGTGTTGCTGAAGATTATAAAATCACATCTCTAAAAAAATCCTTGCATAGATTTTTAGATGCACAATCTGAGTATTCATCTTTAGCCTTAAATGCTTGGATCTTCAGACATACAATTTTTTAAATAAATCCTTCAAAAGACCCCCCCTTCTCTAAAATACACACGGGAGCCCGGGCTGCCGTCAGGCATAGGGGCACCAGTTTAATAGTACTGCATAGGGCCCCATAAATCCTAAGGACGGCCCTATCCAGACCACTGCCATAGAGGTGCTGTGGCAGCATTTCCAAATCAAAATATTTTGGTTTTCAAGAGTTTGGGCTTTTGATGCAAATCAGTATTTCCCACAGAAAACAGATGCTCTTTGCGCAAAACCAGAAATCATCCAACCCCCGTTTTCCGTAGAAAAACAGTTTTGACTGAAAACTTCCAACAAGCCCTATTTTTTATCATTTTAGAAAGAGACATGAGATGCAGTCGATGGCTCGGAATGCGATGTCTCACTGCGCAGGTCAAATGACGATACTGGGATATGCAAGAGTTAAGGTTCCCTTCCGTGCATGCCTATCTCAGCTTCTGCCCCATCCTGGGGCTGCCTCCTTCCTCCCTGGTGTGCTGCATCTCCTGACATTCCCTCTGGCAGTCTGTGCTTTCGTGAAGTGCATCTGCCCCCCTCCACAGTCTGTACATTGCAATGCTCTCACAATGCAGTTGTTAACATGTTCTGTTCTTTCCTCCCCTAGAAACATCATTTTAGAGCTGGAACAGTTAAATTTTATCAGCACTGATGTGGGGCGCTGCCGTGCCTGGTTAAGGCTTGCCTTGAATGATGGCCTCATGGAGTGTTATTTGAAGTTACTGCTACAAGAGAAGTCCAGGCTGCCTGAGTATTATCAGACATCAGCCCTGCTGCTGGATGCAGAGGAATGTGAATTTCTGCTTAGCTTCTTGCAGGGGTTAACTTCCCTGACCTTCGAACTGTCCTATAAATCAGCAGTTTTAAATGAATGGACTATAACTCCCTTGTCCCTGTCTGGTCTGTGTCCTGTTTCGGAGCTTCTGGAGCATCTAACATCCTCTAGTTCTGAATCCCAAAGAAAGGAGTCCCTGGGTTTGGTCTCACGTTCTTCGGGATCTGATGATATTGAAGTTCAACCCAGCATATTGCCCCTCAGTAAAAATGAGGACCAAAGTAAACTTACATGCTCCACGCTAAGCCTTAACACTACGAGTTCATCCCAGCTGTCCTCCAGCCTGGGCTCTGATGGCCTCCTGCAGGCCAACTGCACTAGAAGTCCTGATAGGTGTGAGGAACCGCTGTCGTATGACTCTGATTTAGGGGCAGCAAACGCAGAGGATTTAGACAGATCTCTGCAAGAGTAAGTATCTGAGAATGCTCTTTGCTGAGGGTTTCTTAACCCTCCTCTTTACCCCTGCGTTTCATCCTCTCTCTCAAAAGCAGAAAACCTACCATTCTCCCCTTCACATGTCTCTCTCCAAACCACTATCTTTTCCCTCATGGGGCGTGGAAAGGAAAAGGAAAGCATGTTACAAGGCTTGGCTGGAGTCTTCCTGCTAAGTGACTGCAACCCAGATCAGCTGAAATCTATGGAAGGTAGGTGCCTAAATATCTTTGAGGATGTAGGCCTGCCTGGTTAGTCAGCTGTCTTTGAGAACACTCCTGCTGGGTGATTGACTCCTGGCTGGTTCCCTTGTCTCCTCATAGACTTTAAGGTCAGAAGGGACCATTATGATCGTCTAGTCTGACCTCCTGCACAACGCAGGCCACAGAATCTCACCCACCCACTCC
Source organism: Terrapene triunguis (assembly GCF_002925995.2). NCBI lineage: Eukaryota > Metazoa > Chordata > Testudines > Emydidae > Terrapene > Terrapene triunguis. The sequence continues at coordinate 2,898,332 of NW_020664846.1, read as the reverse complement.
TGTAACAAACCCCTAACCTATGTCTGAGTTATTGAAGTCCTCAAATCGTGATTTAAAGATCTCAAGGTGCAGAGAATCCTCCAGCAAGTGACCCGTGCCCCACGCTGCAGAGGAAGGCGAAAAACCTCCAGGGCCTCTGCCAATTTGCCCTGGAGGAAAATTCCTTCCCGACCCCAAATATGGCGATCAGTTAAACCCTGAGCATGTGAGCAAGACTCACCAGCCAGCACCCAGGAAATAATTCTCTGTAGTAACTCAGATCCCACCCCATCTAACATCCCATCACAGACCATTGGGCATATTTACCTGCTAATAATCAAAGATCAATTAACTGCCAAAATTAGGCTATCCCATCATACCATCCCCTCCATAAACTTATCAAGCTTAGTCTTGAAGCTAGATATGTCTTTTGCCCCCACTACTCCCCTTGGAAGGCTGTTCCAGAACTTCACTCCTCTAATGGTTAGAAACCTTCGTCTAATTTCAAGTCTAAACTTCCTAATGTGCAGTTTATATCCATTTGTTCTTGTGTCCACATTGGTACTAAGCTTAAATAATTCCTCTCCCTCCCTGATATTTATCTCTCTGATATATTTATAAAGAGCGATCATATCTCCCCTCAGCCTTCTTTTGGTTAGGCTAAACAAGCCAAGCTCTTTGAGTCTCCTTTCATAAGACAGGTTTTCCATTCCGATCTGGGGCAAAATCAGTACTTGGTCCTGCTAGTGAAGGCAGGGGGCTGGACTCGATGACCTTTCAGGGTCCCTTCTAGTTCTATGAGATAGGTATATCTCCATATATATATTCCTCGGATCATCCTAGTAGCCCTTCTCTGTACCTGTTCCAGTTTGAATTCATCCTTAAACATGGGAGACCAGAACTGCACACAATATTCCAGATGAGGTCTCACCAGTGCCTTGTATAATGGTACTAACACCTCCTTATCTTTACTGGAAATACCTCGCCTGATGCATCCCAAGACCGCATTAGCTTTTTTAACGGCCATATCACATTGGCGGCTCATAGTCATCCTGTGATCAACCAATACTCCGAGGTCCTTCTCCTCCTGTTACTTCCAACTGATGTGTCCCCAATTTATAACCAAAATTCTTGTTATTAATCCCTAAATGCATGACCTTGCACTTTTCACTATTAAATTTCATCCTATTACTATTACTCCAGTTTACAAGGTCATCCAGATCTTCCTGTATGATATATCCCGGTCCTTCTCTGTATTAGCAATACCTCCCAGCTTTGTGTCATCCGCAAACTTTATTAGCACATTCCCACTTTTTGTGCTAAGGGCAGTAATAAAAAGATTAAATAAGATTGGTCCCAAAACCGATCCCTGAGGAACTCCACTAGTAACCTCCTTCCAGCCTGACAGTTCATCTTTCAGTACGACCCGTTGTAGTCTCCCCTTTAACCAGTTCCTTATTCACCTTTCCATTTTCATATTGATCCCCATCTTTTCCAATTTAGCTAATAATTCCCCATGTGGAACCGTATCAAATGCCTTACTGAAATCGAGGTAAATTAGATCCACTGCGTTTCCTTTGTCTACAAAATCTATTACCTTCTCAAAGAAGGAGATCAGGTTGGTTTGGCATGATCTACCTTTTGTAAAACTATGTTGTATTTTGTCTCAATTACCATTAACCTCAATGTCCTTAACTACTTTCCTTCAAAAAATTTTCCAAGACCTTGCATACTACAGATGTCAAACTAACAGGCCTATAGTTACTCGGATCACTTTTTTTCCTTTCTTAAAAATAGGAACTATGTTAGCAATTCTCCAGTCGTACAGTACAATCCCTGAGTTTACTGATTCATTAAAAATTCTTGCTAATGGGCTTGCAATTTCATGTGCCAGTTCCTTTAACATTCTTGGATGAAGATTATCTGGGCCCCCCGATTTAGTCCCATTAAGCTGTTCGAGTTTGGCTTCTACCTCAGATGTGGTAATATCTACCTCCATATCCTCATTCCCATTTGTCATCCTACCATTATCCCTAAGCTCCTCATTAAAGACTGAGGCAAAGTATTTGTTTAGATATTGGGCCATGCCGAGGTTATCTTTAACCTCCACTCCATCCTCAGTGTTTAGCAGTCCCACTTCTTCTTTCTTTGTTTTCTTCTTATTTATATGGCTATAGAACCTTTTACTATTGGTTTTAATTCCCTTTGCAAGGTCCAACTCTACATGGCTTTTGGCCTTTCTCACTTTATCCCTACATGTTCTGACCTCAATAAGGTAGCTTTCCTTGCTAAGCCCTCCCATCTTCCACTCCTTGTAGGCTTTCTGCTTTTTCTTAGTCACCTCTCTGAGATGCTTGCTCATCCAGCTTGGTCTACAACTCCTGCCTCTGAATTTTTTCCCCTTTCTTGGGATGCAGGCTTCTGATAGTTTCTGCAACTTTGACTTGAAGTAATTCCAGGCCTTCTCTGCCTTTAGATCCCCAAGTTCTTCAGTCCAATCCACTTCCCTAACTAATTTCCTTAATTCTTTAAAGTTAGCCCTTTTGAAATCAAAAACCCTAGTCCCAGATCTATTTTTGTTTATCCTTCCATCTACTTTGAACTGAATTAGCTCGTGATCACTCGAACCAAGGTTGTCCCCTACAACCATTTCTTCTATGAGGTCCTCACTACTCACCAAAACCAAATCTAAAATGGTATTCCCTCTTGTTGGTTCTTCAACTACTTGGTGAAGGAATCCATCAGCTACCGCATCCAGGAAAATCTGAGCCCTATTATTATTACTAGCACTTGTCCTCCAGTCTATATCTGGGAAGTTAAAGTCTCCCATGATCACACAATTCCCATTAGTGTTTACTTCATTAAAAACATTAGAGGTCTCTATCCATATCCAAATCGGATCCCGGTGGTCTATAGCACACCCCAAGCACTATCTCAGGGGAGGCTCTAGTAGCTTTCTTTCCCAGTGATTTTTGCCCAGAGAGACTCTATCTTATCCATTCCATCCCTTCTTATTTCTTTACAGTCTACCTCATCATTGCTATACAATGCTACTCCACCACCTTTGCCTTTATTTCTGTCTTTCCTAAACAGCACATACCCTTCAATACCTGTACTCTAGTCATGACTACTATTCCACCATGTTTCTGTTATCCCTATAATATCTGGTTTCACTTCCTGCACCAGTAGCTCTAGTTCCTCCATTTTGTTACCTAGGCTCCTCGCATTAGTGTACAAACATCTTAATTTTTTCTGTTTGGCTTCACTAACATTCTTTACCTGATTAGGCCCAGACATTCTACCGCCTGTGTCACCTATTAGACTGGTATCTACACTACCCTTCCTCCTTATGTCTGTTCTCCTACCCACGGCTGCATTCTTTCTTACTTCGTTTTCTTCCCTCTCAATGTTAAATTCCGGCGTGGAGATTACCTGGACATCTCCCAACCATCTCCCCCAAATTCCTAGTTTAAAGCTCTCTTAATCAGTTGTGCCAGCCTCCATCCTAGAAGTCTATTTCCCTCCTTACTCAGGTGAAGTCCATCCCAAGAGAACAGTCCTCTGTCCATGAATGCCTCCCAGTGGCCATACATCCCAAATCCCTCCTTCTAGCACCACTGCCTGAGCCATCTGTTGATCGCCATAATCTTGTCACACCTTTGTTGTCCTTCTCTAGGAACAGGCAGAATCCCACTGAAGATCACCTGAGCCTTGATTTCCTTAAGCGTCTTCCCCAGCGTGGCATAGTCTCCCTTAATACGTTCCAGCGAGAATCTAGCCGTATCATTCATGAAGGACAATCAGCAGATTCTTTCCCGCTCCCGTTGGGATCCTTTTCAGCCTCAGGTCCACATCCTGTATTTTAGCACCTGGCAGACAGCACACCCTTCTGTTCTCCGGATCAGCTCTAGTTACAGGCCTGTCTATTCTTCTCAGTAAGGAGTCCCCAATCACGTAGACCTGCCTTTTCCTGGTGATGGTACGATTCTCTGGTCTATCCCCTGTTCTCTCTGGCTGCAAGTCCTCTCGATTTCTATTGTCCCTTGCAATCCTCCGCAACCCATCCTGTATCCTCTTGGGGCTCATATTTGGTGTTATCTCCATTGACCCTTCCCCTCTTCCTATAGGACAGGCCTGCACAACATACGGCCCACGTGGGCTCACTGTGCGGCCCATGGGGGGTGAGTAGGCAAGCAGTGGGTGAGGGAGGGGTGCTGAGGAGGCGAGCGGGCAGGCAGTGGTGGGGGGGCAGGTGAGCCGGTGGCAGGGGAGGGGGGCTGAGGAAGCGAGCGGGGGAGCAGGTGAGCCGGCGGCTGGCCCCAGCTCACCTCTGCTCCGCCTCTTCCCCTGAACGCTCTCTCCGGCTTCCCACGAATCAGCTGTTCGCGCGGGAAGCCTGGGAGGGCAGAGAAGCGGTGCAGCGGCTTCGCGCTCAGGCCGAGGGAGGCAGAGGTGAGCTGCTGGGTCGGGGCGGTCAGAGGGTGGGGAACAGGGGGGGTTGAATGGCCCTCTATAACACATTACCAAGGTTCAATACCGCTGTTTTCGCAGGGCGGGCGGTGCTGGGGGGGGGGTGTGTTTCGGGGGGGCTGGGTGGCGCGCTGGGGGGGTTGTGTTTCGGGGGGGCTGAGGGGGTTCGGCCCTCAGCTGTTTTCTTTGGAGTAATATGGCCCTCGCCACTTTACGAGTTGTGCAGGCCTGCTATAGGACTAGCTGCTCTTCTCTTCTTCCTTGCCCTCTCACCTTCAGCGACCACCTGCTGTGCCCCTTCTTCATTTTCCAACTCCGCAAACCTGTTCCTGAGCTCTATTTCTCCTTCACTAGCCCGTCTTTTCCTCTGCCTGATTCTCTTAGTCACATGCTTCCACTGTCCACTTTCCTCACCCAGCAGTCTCCCCTCAGAGTTCTTTGGTCCTGCTTCCATCTGCAAGTCTGAGTTTTTCCCTTCAGCCTCCTCATGTCTTTGCTCCATCATCTGCTCGAACCCCCGTCTAAACTCAACCAGAGTTTCCACCTGCATCTCCAATCCTCGGATCTTTTCTTCCATCAGTTCTATCAGGCAGCACTTCATGCAGATGAAACTCTTTTCAGGTACCCCCTCTAGGATCATGTACATGCCGCAGCTTCCACATCCAGTCATCCTCATTGTGTCTTCCACTGCTGCCTCTGTATTGGTCGTAGCCTTCCCACCTAAAACCTGTTAGTCCGGGAAACACAAACCAAACCAAACCCCCACCACCCACAGCAAACCAAACCCCCAACGGGTACCAGAACACTGGCAGAACACCACCCACTCCCTTCACTAGCCTGTCTATTCCTCTGCCTGGCTCTCTTCGTCTCCCCCGCAAACTCCCACTGAAACTCCCCTGTTTACATCTGTGCCGCTGCAGCTGTCTGTGTCGCTGGCTGGCTGGCTACCTTTATAGGACCCCTAAGCAGAGAAGCCCCGCCCCCAATCAGGGCTCAGCTTCTCTCCCAGCACACTGCCCCTACCAGCCTCCACACATATAACTACAAAATACAATACACAAAATACAAAAACCTTCTCCTCCAACAGAACTCCCACTGAAGCTCCCCTGTTTACAGGCTCTATGAGAAAAACAGGTTTCTAATTTCTCCAATAACGTAGAGGAGCTGCAGTGTTTGCAGCCTGTAAACAGTTTGTTTGACTCCTTCTTTTGATTTAGCTATGTAGAACCCCTTGCATGTCAGGACAGAGACGAAACCAGAAACAGCTGGACCGCAAATGTTTTCACTATCACCATAAAAATTAAAAGGGCGTTGTCTCACCTAGAACTAAACAGTCTGTCTTTGTCTTGGCAAACACCCTCTTGTTGAGTTTGGTTTTAAAATGGGGCTGTGGTCAGAAAAGTCACGCTGTGACTATTGTCTTGTCAGCTATGTTTAGATTACTGACAAAAGGCAACAGCCCTGCAGAGCCAGCATGACTACAGCAGACCATAGTTTGATTCAATTCTACTTCATGTATCGCCCTGATTAACAACATTGTCACCCAGTTTTAGATTCCAAAAAAACCTTTCATTTCTTGAGATTATGAGAACCCATTTTGATTTGATTAGGTTAATGATGGAAAGATTTTTGGTTTGAGGTTATGCTGAGATCAAAATTGAGAGCAAAGGAGCATGAAACAGTCTCTTGACTGACCAGAGCACTGCTGCTAATTGCTTTTTACAGCTATGAATACTTATTTTTATTGGAAATTTGACACACAAACCATAGCTAGGCACATGCTTCATGATCAAAGCAGTCATGCAAAATTGCAATATGTAATTCTAATACATGTGCAAAGCTCTCTTCTGGTAGGGTGACCAGATGTCCCGTTTTTATAGGGACAGTCCCGGTTTTTGGGACTTTTTCTTATATAGGCACCTGTTACTCCCCACCCCCTGTCCCGTTTTTTCACAATTGCTGTCTGGGGGACCTACAGTAAATAGCAGTTAAAAGTAATGACTCAGGAGTGGTTTAAAAGCAAACTCCCAAGTATATTCAGGATATGAATCGTTTGAAGGAAGTATCCCAACTCTCTAGCTGGGCTGGCTTTGAACACTTTGGTATAGAAAGCAAATTATTTTTACCTGAACATTTATTTTTCTTATAAATGTGGTGATTCCCATGAGTGAATGAGGAGCTCTCACATTTTGACTTGGAGAGGCCATTCCATGACTGTGCAGAATACCCCTTTTTCCAGTCCTCAAGCTTGACACAGAAGCGGTACATCATGCCTCATCTCCAGTAAATTCTAACATGTATGTGCAGGGCTAACACACAGCAGTTTATCATAATTGGCAACCATAGACAACCAAGATGCTGTGATGTCACAGGGTTTGGATACACAGTACCTTCTAAAGAGGAAAATCAAGTAAGGTTAGGGAAAATTGCTGCTGCTGCTTGGGACTCCAGGTTTCTGAGGCCATGGAGGGCGGACAGCTTGAAGAGTTGATGTCCTGGCTCCACCACTTCATCCACCCCAGTGGTTTGGTAGCTGGTATCTATCCCCAGCTTTGTGATTTGGTAGCTCTGCTTCACCCTTCCAGGAGCTCTGGCAACTTTTAAATCAGGATAGGTTGCTTGTCTAAAATAAATGCTCTAGTTCAAACAGAAAGTAAGGGAAGTCCTGGGGCCTGTGCTGAGCAGGAGATCCGAGTAGATGATCACGATGGTCCCTTCTGGCCTTAGAATCTATGAAACAAGTATAGTGGATTTATTAGAACCTAGACAAATGGTATGGGGTAGATCATTTCAAGCTGTACAGTACTTCAGAGCCTGAAACCCTGAGGGGACTTATTTTTATAATCACATGACCTCTGGGAACCAATGATGTCTTGTAGCAGACTTTGTTCGGTCTATTCACTTTTTTTTTTTATTTGCCTAAACTTTGTTTTAAGGGTATTGTCTGAATTCAGCAAAGTACAGCAAGTCTCTGAACCTACAGAAGAACCGCACCTTCCTAATCTATTGGCGCCTGCCCCATTGCAGCCCACACTTCCTCCTGCTGTCTCCAGAGCCTCTCACCTGCATTTAAATGTAACAGCGGAGAGCACTCTTTGTTCTGCACCGCTTCCTGACACAGATAACCCACAGTCCATCTGTGTGGACGATCTAGCTAAAGCCAGCAAGATATCAGATCCTCCTTCACATGTTACAGGAATCCAGTTGTTGTCTCAGCCAATCATAACACACAGTGGTGCAGCAGACAAAGATTCATCCCAACAGCTTTACATTATTAACCCAGAAGATAAAGATGGAACCAGTAAGATAAATGGTCATAAGGAAAGCCAAGAGGATCTCAGCCCAGTGACAGAATTCTTTCTTTCACCAGCAACAGCTTGTCCAGTAGGTGTTACAATTATTTTTCCATGTTCTTCGCAGCTAATGAAGTGGGGGAAGTGGTTAGGAAGCGTAAAAAGAATGTTATATAGAAGGCAATGGGGACTTCCAGGTTGCTGTTCATTTTAAGTTAAGCCCCATATACAGTGGGTTTTGGTCTCCTTGTCACTCTGATACTAATCAAGAATACTGCTACATGTGGTACATATGCACAGGTTCACTACAGAGTTGAAATGAAAAATGTTCCTTGCTCCATACGTACTTTGCTGTAGCTGAAAGTCACACTGCTGCACTAGGCTTTGGAGAAATCAGTACTAATTAAATCACCTGGCAAATGCATCACCAAAAGCTGTCAGAGCTAGGCAGTCAGGTAAGAGCCCAGCACGCATAACACTTACATGAAAGGGTGGCTGGATTTTCCAAAGGGCTCCTCACACAGTAGCTTCCATTGTTCTTGGTGAAGGGGGATATCCTCAATGGAAGCTGCTGAGCCCTGCTGAAAATCTGGCCCTAGATCCTTTGCAGTTTGAAAGAACAGTCTGAGAATTGGCATTCCACAATGGTAAATGACAAGAGAGTTTCTCTTGATTTGTGGTCCTAAGGGAGAAAGCCAAGCAACGACTGGCCACAGAAATAAATCCCCACTTTCCAATGGAAAAGATCTGCTAGATGTTGCTACATGCAACGTCAAACATCTGATCACAGAGGCCAGTGCAGGCTCGTTCTCTCCAATGCTCAGTCTAGTTTAAATGTCTCGAGTGAAGGGGTCCCACTACTTCTGATGGCTGACTGGAATAATCAGCCAGATTTCACTGCTTGGAAATGTTTCCTGATATTCAGGCCAAATTGTGCTTTGCTTAATTCCATCTCATGACTCATCATTATATCCTAATGCTATTACCATATATCCTTAAACCATCCTAAACAATTTCTCTTGTTGATATCTACTCCTTTAAAATGCTCAGTGACCATATTACCTATTCTGCCGCTTGGCTGTAGTTTGGTTGATCTATTCGTAACCTCTGGGTATCAACAGGAAATTCCATCGTGCTTAAATACCTGTTATTGTCCTGCATGAGTCATTCCTGATTCTAGAGTAAACATAATCTTCCTGTTCATTGTGTATCTTGGGGCTGGCTGCCTTGTGTTTGGGGACTGTCCCTTTACCAAACAGAAGGGACAGTGTTTTTTCCCAAAAAAATAAGTGAATAAGATTTAGCTCATGATCAAATCATAAGAATGCTTGAAAATTAGATGGAACAAATTAGCAGTGATCATTATATTAGAGCAGTTGTTAAAGTGTGACTAAGGAATTGGTGGAAGATATCACCCAGTTGAACAGCTCAGAGATAATCAGTGTTTCTTATCATGAATTGAAGAGTCTGTGTATGAAATGGAGAAGTGCCTAATCTAAGGGAATAGGCTTAAACTAGTCTGGAGCAGGTGTCTGGGGTTATTGTTCTAGGGTGCCTATACCTGCTTGCAGAACTCCAAGAGCGGTAGGCGTCACTCCACAATACTGATAGAAGTTTGCTTCAGGATGGGTTCAAAGTTAATGAGAAAACAACATATATATCTTTTTACCCAAAAAATATAGTTTTCTTAGTTCATATAAAGATTCAGAAGACCAGACATCAGACTAGCAGTGCATGCTCTTTCGTTCCCTTTTTGGCTGAGTCCTTTTCCTTCTCATGCACTTTTAACAGTAGCAAAAGTCCTCTTTGCCAGATGCATTAAAATAGGAGGTGCTGGAACAAATTGGTCAATTAAAGAGCAACACATTACTAGGACCAGATAGTAGAGCCCTGAGTTCTGAAGGAACTTGAAAGCAGAGCTGCTGACCAAAATGTGCATCTCAAATTTACCTATGATACTGGAAGGTAGCAAATATGCTACCTGCCTCTTTAAAAAAACATGCGAACGGTGATCCTGGGCATTACAGTGATTAAAAATAGAATTTTCAAATGCCTAGATTGACATGATAGGACAGGGACAAACAAACATGGCTTCTGTTACTGGAAATTGTCCTTCTCTAATCCACTACAGTTTGAGGGCATCCACAAAATAGAAGGTAAAGGAGAACTGGACAAATTCAGACTGGAAATAAGATGTAAATGTTGAACAGGGTGGGTTAATCATTGGAAGAATTTACCAAAGGTTATGGTGAATTCTCCCTCACTGGGAATTTTTACATCAAGATTGCATGTAGGAATTATTTTTTCACACAACGCACAGTCAGCCTGTGGAACTCCTTGCCAGAGGATATTGTGAAGGCCAAGACTATAACAGGGTTCAAAAAAGAACTAGATAAGTTTATGGAGGATAGGTCCATCAATGGCTATTAGCCAGAATGGGCAGGGATGGTGTCCCTAGCCTCTCTTTGCCAGGAGCTGGGCATGGGCGACTTGATGATTACCTGTTCTGTTCATTCCCTCTGGGGTACCTGGCATTGGCCACTGTCGGAAGACAGGACACTGGGCTAGATGGACTATTGGTCTGACTCAGTGTGGCCATTCTTCTGTTCTTATTATGTTCTTATTTCTTTTTTTTTAAGATCTGGTCTAGTTTAAACAGGAATTATGTTGGGGAATTCTACAGCCTGTGTTATACAGGAGGTCAGATTAGAGGATCAAGTGGTCCCTTTTGGCCTTGGAATCTAGGGATCTATGTAATTTTGTTGGACTTCAAAAAGCCACTTGGGCTGCATGGGTTTAACTGAGGGCAGTATTTGATCTTGCAGTTGTAGTTAGAAGACACAGTCAACTAGAAGTGTTTTACATGATTTAGATAAAGTACAAGAGCAGAAAAGTAGCTCAACTGAGGAGCAAGTATGTAGAAGCAGCTCAGCTTGGATGCAAACTTAATGCAAGCACCTGTTCTAAGAGCTCTGCAGCGCAGCACTAAGGGAATGGGGTGGGGGGAAAAGGTTGCCTAGTGTTGCTCATTTAGAAGCAGCAATGGCCAGATGTAGATGGCGTCTCATTCAGTGCTTTGTGATGGTGGAAACGGCAGCTACAAAATTAGGTCTCTTTGATCATGGTGGGATAAATGGTGGATCCCTTGGGGTGTTTAGGAGGATGCTGAAAACTTCCCACCCTGACCTCCTGGTGAAGAATCTTGTTCAGTTAACTGCAGTGACCAAGGAGAGAGAACTTGTCTTGGCCATGCACTGGGGTAGGACTGACTAACTGACCAGTAATTAGATACAGAGAGCTGCTAGTGCAGCTTACAAACATTTGTAACTCATTAAAAGGTAAATATTCTTGATTTTGTAGGCAGTTAAACCCTGACCCTTTATGTATTTATGTACCTGCTTCGTTTTATACATGTGAGCGGTCCCACTGCAGTTAATGGTTCCACTCATGTGTCAATTTAAGCGTGGATATGTTTACAGGATTCTGGCCAAAGTTCAGTAATATTTCAGTTCTTTTTTTAAATAGAAAAGAAGGAGCTGGATATCAGAAGACGATTTCTACAGGCCTTCTCCAGAAGGGAGCAGTAAAGGCCTAACTGATTCTTATGGGTCCTCTCTTGAGGGGGCCAGAGAAGGCCGGTCCACAGAACTGATCAGTGCACTTGATTTGGAGGGACCCTTCTTATCCTCTTCAAAGACTGGGAAGCCCAAGCCATCCCCTGACCAGGAACAAAAGGGCTTCCATGTTGTTCATCGCAGGCAGATCGGTATGTGCATTCCAACCAAGAATGGACCAGTTGGGAAATGGGATGAAAAGTCATCTCATTGAAGAGTCGATGCCCTTTTTTAGCCTTCCTTTCTGCTGTGGGTGCCTATATACTGGGGAGAGCTGGAAGTCAGCTTGTTCTTTCTAGAAACTACCTGGCAAATCCTCACTGTGAAAGAAGTGGTTTACACCACATTATTCTGATCAGACCAGTTCTGAGCAGGTTTAGATGACACTGTTAATAACAGGGCCAATAGTGGCAGCCATGTTTGGGCTCCCAGTGTTGCTGAGCCCACATTAACAGTGACTGGAAATATTTAGAAAATTTCTCTAGTGTAGACAAGCCCTAAGGATGCCTTTCTCCCCCGTGGCTCAGATGTGTAATCACTGACACCAATGCAAAGTGCAGGCAGAGTTACAATTCTCACTGGGGAGTTTTTACACACTCGTTTTGCACTGGTGTCAATGCAAGGTGCTTCGCAGCAGAGAGTAATGGAAAATCAGGCCATTATCTAACAGATTCAGCTGTGTCTATTGAATATTTTTAATGCTGTTTATTTGCATGCTAGTGTGAATTGTTTATTGGCTTTTCTCTGCTTTGTCTATCATATTCTTCCCGGTTTCATGGAAATGCCTTGTCTTCCCAAAGGTCTTTCCAATCCGTTCCGAGGCCTCCTGAAGCTGGGCAGTCTGGAGAGGAGGGGAGCAATGGGCCTCTGGAAAGAGTTCTTCTGTGAGTTATCCCCACTGGAGTTCCGCCTCTTCCTGGACCACGAAGAGCGGATTTACAGTGAGAATTACTCTCTGCTGCGATGCGAGTCGCTGGGGCTGGTTCACAGTGATGGCCGGTTTGAGCTGGTGTTCTCTGGTAAGAAACTGTGCTTACGAGCTCCTTCCCGAGATGAAGCTGAGGACTGGCTAGACAGGATACATGAGGCTCTACGCAAGTGTCGGCCTCAGCAAGAGGAGGAATGGGAGACGCTTGACTGTCCAGAAGACGACCTTGAAGGACACACAGTTGGAGTGTTGCTCAGTGACTCAGCTGCTTTGCTCCAGTACAACAACACAGCTGGAAATGCCTATGATTGGACGTCTTCTCTTGCACCGGAATTAGATGCCATTAAAGAATCGGTTCTTTATATGGATGTAGATAAAGCTTGGGCTCCTTTTATTTTTTCCTTGTCGTTAGAAGCTTTAAAATGCTTTAAAGTAAAAAACCATGAAAAAATATTAAGCAACAGCTATGGAATAGAGACAATCCAAGACATTCTTCCCGACACGAGTCTTGGTGGGCCTGCGTTTTTCAAGGTGATAACCTCTAAAGCCATCTTGAAGCTGCAGGCTGAGAGTGCTGATGCTGCCGCAGCATGGAGGGGGCTTGTTCGTAGAGTATTAACCTCATATCTCGAAACTGCAGAGGAAGCGCTGACACTTGGTGGCAATTTGGATGGGAATTCTCAGGCAATCTTGAAAAACACTGTAAAGGAAAATGGCTTTTTCTTACAATATCTGGTGGCCATCCCCATGGAGAAAGGACTGGACTCCCAGAGCTTCATATGTGCAGGTAGGTACATGTTGGCTTTGATTTGCTCACTTACTTCAGCCTCTGCTGGAGAGGCCAGGGCTGGGTTAATGGGGCATCACAGCTGAAAGTCATGGCTATGACCTGTGGGATAAACATGGGCAAATCATGAGGAATAAGTGCATGTTCTAAAGGCTCAATATTCCAGTGACAAATAATTTAACTTTAACAGCTTTATAGTACAAGTGTGACAACCTTCTTATGTAAAACATTCATTTAACCACAAACAAATACCTCCTAATATACAGGTTATTTTGATTTAATAGGATAACAATCATTGATTTCTACATAAAGCTTAATTTGCTTTTTCTTTAATATGGTAAGTTGATTAAACTTGAAAAATCCCCTTCAGACTTCTCTGTCACTCCTATAAAGTTTCCTGTGCCCTGTGTGTTTTTCAGCACTTTCTTTTTACTCCCGTTTTATCTTTCCCACTCAGTCTCTAACTATCTCGGGTGCGTCTATTCATTTCTTAAACTTCAGTTCCTTCTGTCCTAATAACGGATATTCTGCTCTTGATAGATGGAAGCCGCAGACTGAGTGTTTTGCAGTGCCAGCCCAACTTCCTGTCTCTGCCAGGTGGAACAGCCTCTGTCTGAGCTTTACTTTCCTCTGTCTTCAGTCATTTTATAACCCTTTAAACTGGCCTGATTGGGAATCTAGATTTTCCATCCAGACTTCTCTTTGCTGTCCGCCACTTGCGCTCTCTCAGGAGCAGCTTATAGCCCCTTTGTCCTACCACAGGTTGGAAGAGAAGGATAGGAGTTTAGAGAGAGACTCTGGCTCCAAGCCGTCTGTAGCTTTAGACTCTGCACATACAGTGCATGGCTCTTGCTCTTCTTGCAATGCACTCTTCTCTCCACCTGCTGAGAGCTGTACACAGCAGCCTGCTCAGTCAGGTTCTGCTCCCATGTTCACTGACTCTAGCAAGGGTGAATTGTTCCCCATTTTACACACACAGCCACTTACGTGGGATGTGACTAGCAAGAAGAAATCATTACCCAAGGTCTCACCAAAATGAACCCACAGGGGAAAGCTAGATCCAAGAATCCAGTTTATTTGGTTTCCATCAGCTCCTTCTAAGTGTTTCTACTTCCCTAGGTGAGCCTGGACATTTTTTTTTATCTAGCCACAGCGGAGACTGTGTGTCAGCTTTACTAGCTGGTCACATCTATGGAAATAAGTCACACATTTTTAACAGCTTTCAGAGTGGTAGCCGTGTTAGTCTGTATCAGCAAAAAGAACGAGGAGTCCTTGTGGCACCTTAGAGACTAACACATTTATTTGAGCATAAGCTTTCATGGGCTAAAACCCACTTCATCGGATGCATGCAGTGGAAAATACAGGCGGAAGATATATATACACAGAGAACATGAAAAAATGGGTATTGCCATACCAATTGTAACGAGAGTAATCAATTGAGGTGGGCTATTATCAGCAGGAGAACAAAAAACTTTTGTAGTGATAATCAGGATGGCCTGTTGAAAATGAGCCATCCTGATTACCATTAAATGGGTTATAGCCCACGAAAGCTTATGCCCAAATACATTTGTTAGTCTCTAAGGTGCCACAAGTACTCCTCGTTCTTTTTACATTTTTAACAGTGAGAGTAATTACCCATTGGAACAACTTATCAAAGGTCATGGTGGATTCTCCATCACAGACGTTGCATCAGCAAGGAAAGATTCTGGTCCCTGTTGCTGCGTTGGCTCTGCAGGGCTAAGAGGAGTAAGACATAGTCAGATCATATTCGGATACAGACAAGGAACAGATCTGCTGAGTTAGAAGCAGTTATTGTTTACATAGTCACTTTTCAGAGTAGAACCACAGTTCAGGGTGGCACTAAAACACCAAGTGTTACCAAATACAAATGTTGCCACCTTTAGTTTAATTCTGTTTCACTCTCACCTGATCTAGTTCATTCTCCATCAGAACGTTCAAGCCCAGCAACAGGCAGCTACTTGGTTGGATACAAATTGAATGGATTCAGTTTAATATCTCAGCCTCCATTGATTCTAGTGAAGACAATGCCAGGGCACTCCTGTTAGATTGCTTCTTAGGCCTGTGTCGAGAAGGTGCAGGAGGGAGAAGAGGTGACACTGGAGACACCTGACTGCTGGGCCGCTCTCTCCCACACCATCCCCCGCTTGCTGAGGAGCAGGCTGCAAAGGCAAACAGTAAGAATTGGGGGCCCACATCTCAAGTAGACAGGTCCTTGGGAGTCATGGCCTGTCTGCTTTCCCCCAGGGCTTCCCAGGGAACAGCTTTCTCGCTAAGCAGAGTTTTCTTTGTCCCTAGCTGGTCATGCCAGACTAAGGCTATGTGTACACTGCACTTTCATCAGTAAAACTTTTGTTGGCCAAGGGTGTGAAAAAACACACCCCTGACCGACAAAAGTTTTACCAACAAAAAGTGCAGTGGACAGCGCTTTGTTGAAGGAGATGCTCTCCTGCTGACAAAGCTACCGCCCCTCGTTGGGGTTGGTGTCATTTTGTCAGCAGGAGAGCTCTCTGTAGACATAGCCTGAGACTCTGCCCCTATCTTTCTCTTCCCAGGAAGTAGGCTCACTACAATAGTATGCATGCCTCAGTAGTTGGAGTCAATCATTTCCCTTATTGTCTTGCTGCTCACGATTTGATTTTATTTATTGTAGTTTTTCACGTTTTTGTTTTTTCTGTAACTGCTTTGGTCAGCTGGAAAACTTTGGGGAAAACATCATAGAACTTTGATTTCCTATCTCCATCATCTGGACAGGATATACATTACCTACTGTTTGCACTGCCCCCTATAGAGCAGAAAAAAATCTAATGCACTGGGAAGTACACGCTTCTTTCTTTAGCAGGTCAATTGTCACTGTTTCTGGATGCTCCCTCTTTAAATCTCCCTCTGCTGGATTTTCCTTTGTTACTTTTTCTGGTTTCATCATCTCATTTTCTCCTGACCTTTCTTTAGCCCTGAACCACTGTGCTGCCCTGTAATAATTACAGATGTACTCTGCAACGTGTGGTTCCATACACAGCCAAACTTCCCAAGGGCTGTGCTCTTTGGACCCATCTTCAGAAGTGAATGGGGGGGGGGGAGGAGGAGGAGTGTTTGTTACTCTCTAACTGTTCAATCTCTCTTCTTTTAAGGTTGCTCCAGACAGAGCAGACTCAGTTTTGTGAAACCCAAACTTTGTGCATTCTCTGGCCTCTATTACTGTGACAGCTGCCATCAGGACGACGAGTCTGTGATTCCATCGCGCCTTATCCACAACTGGGACTTGACTAAAAGAGTAGTAAGTCTATGGATGGTCCAGGCAGGGGATACCTAATTCTTTAAAGATCCCCCCGCTCAGCAGAAAGGCTGATATAATCCTGGGGGGTAAAAATGGGGCAGTAGTGAGTAGAAGCAAAAGGTGATTTTACCCTGGTATATGGCATAGGTGAGACCAGTACTCGAATATTGTGTGCAGTTCTGGCATCCACGCTTGAAAAAGGATGTTGAAAAATTGAAGAGGGTGCAGAAAAGAACCGCAAAAATAATTTGAGGGCTGGACACTACAACACTGGGGGAGCTCCATCTGTTTAATTTTCAAAAAGATCAGGAGGTGAATTTATTACATTGAATCATAGTATATCATAGAATATCAGGGTTGGAAGGGACCTCCGGAGGTCATCTAGTCCAACCCCATTAAGTATCTTCACAGGGAGAAAATACCAAGCACTGAAAGGCTCTTCAGTGTAGATGGGAAAGGCAGAACAAGAACCAATGGCAGGAAATTCAAGCCAGACCAATTCAAATTAGAAATGACACATTTTTTAACAGGGAAGGTGATTAACCTTTGGAACAAGCTGCTACAGGAGTGGTGGATTCTCCATCTTTTGGAGTCTTCAGCTCAAGACTGGATGACTTTCTGGAAGATGTACTTGAGTCATGATGAAATTCTCTGGCCTGTGTTATGTGGAAGGTGCAACGATCTTATGGTCCCTTCTGACCTTAAAATCTTTGAATCAGCACTTTTGGTGCCCAGTCAGTGACTGTTTCTTCCTCCTCTGTGTTTTCCTTTTAAACTTCCTTTGCAGATAGGCAGTGCTCCAACATCCATTGGAGTAACTGGGAACTCTTTCATCGATTTCAGAGTGCTTTGAATTGAGCCCCTATCAATGCTTGCTTTTTCTATATTTTAGGTTTGTCGACAAGCTTTAAAATTTCTGAATCAAATCCGCAATCAACCTTTAATTAATCTGAAATTGGTGAAAGAAAGCCTGTATGCTCACGTGGAGAGGATGAGTCGAATCTGTAGAAGCAGAGAACAGCTGAAACTACTTGGCGATTACCTTATAATGTGTCGCAGTGGGGCCCCGAAGAAGCTTAGCAAATGGTGAGGCCCCTCTCTAAGAATTCCCAGGCATCCTAACCTTACGGCAAGGCAGTGATCAATCCTGAACCCCAAATTGCCTTCCTCCCAACCTTTGCTTGATTCATCTCTCTCTCCTCCCTCTCTTCTGTCCTTTCCCCAAACTGAGAGAGGCAGCACCTTCAGTGCAAATCTTCCGGTTGATCTGCAAAGGACATGAGGTGCTAGATAGTCCATAGCACCAAGTGATCCAGCCCTGGGTCCAAGGAGAGGGTCTGTCTAGTTCTGGAGCTCAGCAACTCTCTGGAGGAGACTGAATTAAATGAACTCATGGGAGCTAGAAACTGCTGGGTTTTAATCCTGACTCTATCACCTGCCTGACTGTGTGATTTGAGCAAGTAACTCATCCTCTCCCTTACTCCCTTATAAAATGGAGATGATATTTACCCACATCATGGGAGTTTGGGAGGATTTGCTAATGCCTTTATAGTCCTTGGAAAGCATGAAGTGCCGGATAAGTGCTAGCCATTGTCCTGCTAGCCACACTCTGCCTTCCAGCCAGGCCCATTTCATCAAAACAGTGGGTCAGAAATCACCTCCCTTCTCGCAGGGCCGGCTCTAACTTTTTTGCTGCCCCAAGCAGCAAAAAAAAGCGCCGCCCCGCTGAGCCCCCGCTGGAGCCCGCCCCCCCCCCCCCGCCCCCCCCCCCCCGGCCCCCCCCCCCCCCGCCCCGCCCCCCCGGCGCGCCCCCCCCCCGCGGAATGCTGCGCCGCGCTGCCCCCTGCCACCCCAAGATTGGCCGCCCCTTACCAGGTGCTGCCCCAAGCATGTGCTTGGTTGCCTGGTGCCCTGCCTTCTCGAACTGAATAAGACAGAAAGCTGCGGGTCCATACATACCTTAACACCTTGGCTTACCCTGTGCTCCTGCCTTCATTAGATAGGGTCCTGTGCATTGTTCTCTGCCAGCTTTTGCTCTCTTAGTACCCACCCTGTGGCTGTCCTGGAGATGGGTCCTGCTGTTGCAGGTGCTACTGGGGCCAGCCATATAGGGCGTGTGTGATATTCAAACTCAGCCCCCATCCAAAGCTCTGGGCACCCTTGAGCATACATTTAAAAAATTCCTGAATCAAATCTGCAATCAACCTTTACTCAGTCTGAAATGGGTGAACAAAAGCCTGTATGCTCACATGGAGAGGATGAGTCGAATCTGTAGAATCAGAGAACAGCTGAAACTACTTGGCAGGAGATGTAAAGTAAAAATGAAACAGAGCAGCACCTTCTCTCCCCTCCCCTCCACACACCCCATCTGTTCCCCAGTCCTGTGACCAATGCAGCTTAGAATCCCTCTGTGCACTTCCCCACTAGACAGCAGGCCCACCCTTGGTGTTTGTCACCTCTGGCAATCTGATCACATCTCATCAGAGTTGGCATTTTCCTTAAAGCCCCGGCTCTTGGAATCCTGTGATTACATGAGTATCTCAGCTTTAGTGTTTAAAGTTTCTAGCCCACCTGGCGAGGAAAAAGCTGGAAAACATGACCCTGAAACACTAAAGCTAGAAGACAAATTAAAAAGATCCCAAATTATTTTTTTTAAATCTTCTGATTTTTAAACCAAGCTGATGATTTTAAGCAGCCTGAACCATGACTTTTGGATGCTTGTGACTGGCAACACTCCCTCAGCATCCTCAAGCCTTTGCCAGTGCCTGCCCAAACAGATGGGCTTTCCAGTGATCCCAAAGGACAATAAACGGGAGCCATGCTGACCCACTGGGAGCAGACCACTCCAGAGGAAAGGGACCCTCACTGAGTGCTCTGCCAATAGCCCTCCTCACAGTTCTACCGAGGCCTCTCCTGATCACAGCTATGGCAGATCGGGAGGGCCCAGGCCGTTGGATGTCAGAGAATGGTCATTTCTCACTGGTTAACTGGATTTCTCCAACTCCCACTAACCCAGAAATCCCCCTGGTTTGTGCTGGGGTCCTTGGGACTGTTTTCCTCTGACTTCTCCTTTGGAATTGAATGGGAAGTTCTTGTAGCTTTTGTTCTTGTGACTCAGCAAGTCTCTGAGCCAGCTTGCTCTGTGGTAGAGTGGTGCTGGAAGGGCTTTGTGGTTTTCCCTGTTTCCATCTGCTGTTAGGAGTTGTTCTACATCAGTTCTGGGCCCACGTGTTAAGAGATGGAGGGAAAGAAATCCTAAGAAAATACCATCCTGAATCAAGGCAATCTCCTAGCTTGAGAGGAAACAGCTGGGTAAAATTATGTAATAAATATACTCTCTGACCATCTCTCAGACCATTTTTAATGTAGAGGTAATGGGAACAAAATCTGTGATCAATAATAGTGAAGTCAGATTTGCAGTAGTTTTCTTCAGAGTCTACGTCATCTGTTTCGTGTCCACCTCGAAGTCTGTTACAGCCCTGGTGAAATGTGTCCGACATTTTTTGTTTTGTGTTTGTTTGAAGACTTGATCATCGGGACTATCTATTGGAATCGCCCCATAAATACAGTGTAACTGATCTGAGACAGGTAAGAGCTTTGACTTATTTTTTTACTGTGTCACTGATGAAAATGTTTTGGTTTCTTTGCATGGAAAGGAAGCTGAAACTGACACTTTTTGCTACTTATAAAGGATCAAATAACTCACTTTGTACCTTTAATTCCTTTGCTCAGAGTATCTCTCTCACTGTGTGAAACTGTGCCTGTATATAGGGTACAGGCATATGGTGTTCAGTTCTGTGTATAATATGTAAAGCAACAATTTAGTCGTGCCAATTTTTAGTAAAAGTCATGGACAAGTCACAGGCAATTTTGTACTATATAAATACCCCTGACTAAACCTTAGGTGCTCTGTGGGGTGCCGCTGCTGCTGGGGGGTGGGGCTGCAGCTCGGGACCCCGCTACTGCTGCTCCGGGGCCGGCCGCCCAAGCAGTGGCCAGTGTGGCTGGCCACCTCAGCTGCTCAGACGGCCCTGGGGTCAGCCGCACTGGCTGCTGCAGAAGTCAGGGAGGTTCCGGAAAGTCACAGAATCGGTGACTTCCATGACAGGCTCGCAGCCTTATTAATATGCACCTAACCTGAGCTCTAGTTGCATGTAATATTGATCCAGGGTTAACATATAAATTACACAGTCACAGGGTATTCACCCATGGAAGCTTATGCTCCAATACATCTGTTAGTCTATAAGGTGCCACAGGACTCTTTGTTGCTTTTTACAGATCCAGACTAACATGGCTACCCCTCTGATACAGTCACAGGGTTCACTCACTGCTTGCGGTGCCTCCTGCTGGCCATCCTGGGGATTAGCTCCATGCACGCTCCCTCCACTGGTGTATTCCCCTGTTTTGTCTTGTCTCATCCTGCTACCCAACTCACTGCTGGACCTGCAGCTTCCTCTTCATGGCTTGGCCCTCTAGCCTGGACACAAAAATCCTCCCCTTCCAAGGAATTCAGAGGCCGTCCAGACCCTGCTGTCAGGGTGGCGTCTCCAATGCCTGTGCCACTATCCAGTGGCTGGTAGGGGAACCCAGGCCCGCCCTCTACACGGGTTCCAGCCTAGGGACCTTAGAACAAGGAGCCATAGCCTATATTGCCTTAGTCCTCACTGCTGTTTCCCTGGGCTTCTTCCTACTCTACTGGCTTCCCCCCTCTCTAGATTTACCAGGTTCTTGACTCCCTCCACTCAGAGAGTGACTGCAGCCTGCCTTCCTGCAGCCAGCGACATGCCTGTTCTGCACAGCTGAGCCTACTCCTAATTAGTGGCCAACTCCCTGGTTCCTCCTCCAGGTGCACCCAGGGGAGTTAATTGGCCTGCCTAGCCACCTTAACTCCTTCCAAGCCAGTGTGGGCAGACACCCCACCACATACTCCCAACCTCAATCCAAACCCTGCACTTCTCCCACCCCTCTCGTACAAAGAAAGGATGGATAGGCTTCAGAGCGTGCCCAGACGGGCAACAGACACTGGGTCTGTCAGCCCAAAGAGTGAGGAGAAAGTTCCAGAGTTTGGGACCCTCTGTTTGGAATGCCCTGGCTGCAGCCCCGACTTGACCAGATCTGGGGAGTTCATGGGCAAAACGCAAGGAGGGATGGAGTGTCTCTAAGGTGCACAGGACTCAAACCATAACACGTTTCTTCCATCCAACTGCACTCAGTGATGGTAGGTGTCTGGGTGAATATGAGAGGCCCTGCTACAGCCTCTGGGGCTAAGTCACCAGCCGGATTTTCTCATTTCAAAACTGGCCCTTTGCTGTGCCCTGCATCCCAACAGATGC
>NW_020664846.1:2831029-2876233 GCF_002925995.2 Terrapene triunguis | reverse complement strand
GGCAGCCAAATTTTTTTTTGCTTGGGGCGGCAAAAAACCTAGAGCTGTCCCTGGGGGTGGTGTCATTTTGTCAGCAGGAGAGCTCTCAGTAGACAGCCTGAGACTCTGTCCCTATCTTTCTCTTCCCAGGAAGTAGTCTCACTACAATAGTATGCATGCCTCAGTAGTTGGAGTCAGTCATTTCCCTTATTGTCTTGCTGCTCACGATTTGATTTTATTTATTTTAGTTTTCCACGTTTTTGTTTTTTCTGTAACTGCTTTGGTCAGCTGGAAAACTTTGGGGAAAACATCATAGAACTTTGATTTCCTATCTCCATCATCTGGACAGGATATACATTACCTACTGTTTGCTCTGCCCCACTATAGAGCAGAAAAAAATCTAATCCACTGGGAAGTACACGCTTCTTCCTTTAGCAGATCAATTGTCACTATTTCTGGATGCTCCCTCTTTAAATCTCCCTCTGCTGGATTTTCCTTTATTACTTTTTCTGGTTTCATCATCTCATTTTCTCCTGACCTTTCTTTAGCCCTGAAGCACTGTGCTGCCCTGTAATAATTACAGATATGCTCTGCAACGTGTGGTTCCATACACAGCCAAACTTCCCAAGGGCTGTGCTCTTTGGACCCATCTTCAGAAGTGAATGGGGGGGGGGAGGAGGAGGAGTGTTT
This sequence comes from Terrapene triunguis, assembly GCF_002925995.2. NCBI lineage: Eukaryota > Metazoa > Chordata > Testudines > Emydidae > Terrapene > Terrapene triunguis. The sequence continues at coordinate 2,875,564 of NW_020664846.1, read as the reverse complement.
GTTACTCTCTAACTGTTCAATCTCTCTTCTTTTAAGGTTGCTCCAGACAGATCGGACTCAATTTTGTGAAACCCAAACTTTGTGCATTCTCTGGCCTCTATTACTGTGACAGCTGCCATCAGGACGACGAGTCTGTGATTCCATCGCGCCTTATCCACAACTGGGACTTGACTAAAAGAGTAGTAAGTCTATGGATGGTCCAGGCAGGGGATACCTAATTCTTTAAAGATCCCCCCGCTCAGCAGAAAGGCTGATATAATCCTGGGGGGTAAAAATGGGGCAGTAGTGAGTAGAAGCAAAAGGTGATTTTACCCTGGTATATGGCATTGGTGAGACCAGTACTCGAATATTGTGTGCAGTTCTGGCATCCACGCTTGAAAAAGGATGTTGAAAAATTGAAGAGGGTGCAGAAAAGAACTGCAAATATAATTTGAGGGCTGGACAAAATGCCTGACACTACAACACTGGGGGAGCTCCGTCTGTTTAATTTTCAAAAAGATCAGGAGGTGAATTTATTACACTGAATCATAGTATATCATAGAATAGCAGGGTTGGAAGGGACCTCCGGAGGTCATCTAGTCCAACCCCATTAAGTATCTTCACAGGGAGAAAATACCAAGCACTGAAAGGCTCTTCAGTGTAGATGGGAAAGGCAGAACAAGAACCAATGGCAGGAAATTCAAGCCAGACCAATTCAAATTAGAAATAAGACACATTTTTTAACAGGGAAGGTGATTAACCTTTGGAACAAGCTGCTACAGGAGTGGTGGATTCTCCATCTTTTGGAGTCTTCAGCTCAAGACTGGATGACTTTCTGGAAGATGTACTTGAGTCATGATGAAATTCTCTGGCCTGTGTTATGTGGAAGGTGCAACGATCTTATGGTCCCTTCTGGCCTTAAAATCTATGAATCAGCACTTTTGGTGCCCAGTCAGTGACTGTTTCTTCCTCCTCTGTGTTTTCCTTTTAAACTTCCTTTGCAGATAGGCAGTGCTCCAACACCCATTGGAGTAATTGGGAACTCTTTCATCGATTTCAGAGTGCTTTGAATCGAGCCCCTATCAATGCTTGTTTTTTCTATATTTTAGGTTTGTCGACAAGCTTTAAAATTTCTGAATCAAATCCGCAATCAACCTTTAATTAATCTGAAATTGGTGAATGAAAGCCTGTATGCTCACGTGGAGAGGATGAGTCGAATCTGTAGAAGCAGAGAACAGCTGAAACTACTTGGCGATTACCTTATAATGTGTCGCAGTGGGGCCCTGAAGGAGCTTAGCAAACGGTGAGGCCCCTCTCTAAGAATTCCCAGGGATCCTAACCTTACGGCAAGGTAGTGATCAATCCTGAACCCCAAATTGCCTTCCTCCCAACCTTTGCTTGATTCATCTCTCTCTCCTCCCTCTCTTCTGTCCTTTCCCCAAACTGAGAGAGGCAGCACCTTCAGTGCAAATCTTCCGGTTGATCTGCAAAGGACATGAGGTGCTAGATAGTCCATAGCACCAAGTGATCCAGCCCTGGGTCCAAGGAGAGGGTCTGTCTAGTTCTGGAGCTCAGTAACACTCTGGAGGAGACTGAATTAAATGAACTCATGGGAGCTAGAAACTGCTGGGTTTTAATCCTGACTCTATCACTTGCCTGACTCTGTGATTTGAGCAAGTAACTCATCCTCTCCCTTACTCCCTTATAAAATGGAGATGATATTTACCCACATCATGGGAGTTCGGGAGGATTTGCTAATGCCTTTATAGTCCTTGGAAAGCATGAAGTGCCAGATAAGTGCTAGCCATTGTCCTGCTAGCCACACTCTGCCTTCCAGCCAGGCCCATTTCATCAAAACAGTGGGTCAGAAATCACCTCCCTTCTCGAACTGAATAAGACAGAAAGCTGCGGGTCCATACCTTTAACACCTTGGCTTACCCTGTGCTCCTGCCTTCATTAGATAGGGTCCTGTGCATTGTTCTCTGCCAGCTTTTGCTTTCTTAGTACCCACCCTGTGGCTGTCCTGGAGATGGGTCCTGCTGTTGCAGGTGCTACTGGGGCCTGCCATATAGTGCGTGTGTGATATTCAAACTCAGGCCCCATCCAAAGCTCTGGGCACCCTTGAGCATACATTTAAAAAATTCCTGAATCAAATCTGCAATCAACCTTTACTCAGTCTGAAATGGGTGAACAAAAGCCTGTATGCTCACATGGAGAGGATGAGTCGAATCTGTAGAATCAGAGAACAGCTGAAACTACTTGGCAGGAGATGCAAAGTAAAAATGAAACAGAGCAGCACCTTCTCTCCCCTCCCCTCCACACACCCCATCTGTTCCCCAGTCCTGTGACCAATGCAGCTTAGAATCCCTCTGTGCACTTCCCCACTAGACAGCAGGCCCACCCTTGGTGTTTGTCACCTCTGGCAATCTGATCACATCTCATCAGAGTTGGCATTTTCCTTAAAGCCCCGGCTCTTGGAATCCTGTGATTACATGAGTATCTCAGCTTTAGTGTTTAAAGTTTCTAGCCCACCTGGCGAGGAAAAAGCTGGAAAACATGACCCTGAAACACTCAAGCTAGAAGACAAATTAAAAAGATCCCAAATTATTTTTTTTAAATCTTCTGATTTTTAAACCAAGCTGATGATTTTAAGCAGCCTGAACCATGACTTTTGGATGCTTGTGACTGGCAACACTCTCTCAGCATCCTCAAGCCTTTGCCAGTGCCTGCCCAAACAGATGGGCTTTCCAGTGATCCCAAAGGACAATAAACGGGAGCCATGCTGACCCACTGGGAGCAGACCACTCCAGAGGAAAGGGACCCTCACTGAGTGCTCTGCCAATAGCCCTCCTCACAGTTCTACCGAGGCCTCTCCTGATCACAGCTATGGCAGGTCAGGAGGGCCCAGGCCGTTGGATGTCAGAGAATGGTCATTTCTCACTGGTTAACTGGCTTTCTCCAACTCCCACTAACCCAGAAATCCCCCTGGTTTGTGCTGGGGTCCTTGGGACTGTTTTCCTCTGACTTCTCCTTTGGAATTGAATGGGAAGTTCTTGTAGCTTTTGTTCTTGTGACTCAGCAAGTCTCTGAGCCAGCTTGCTCTGTGGTAGAGTGGTGCTGGAAGGGCTTTGTGGTTTTCCCTGTTTCCATCTGCTGTTAGGAGTTGTTCTACATCAGTTCTGGGCCCACGTGTTAAGAGATGGAGGGAAAGAAATCCTAAGAAAATACCATCCTGAATCAAGGCAATCTCCTAGCTTGAGAGGAAACAGCTGGGTAAAATTATATAATAAATATACTCTCTGACCATCTCTCAGACCATTTTTAATGTAGAGGTAATGGGAACAAAATCTGTGATCAATAATAGTGAAGTCAGATTTGCAGTAGTTTTCTTCAGAGTCTACGTCATCTGTTTCGTGTCCACCTCGAAGTCTGTTACAGCCCTGGTGAAATGTGTCTGACATTTTTTGTTTTGTGTTTGTTTGAAGACTTGATCATCGGGACTATCTATTGGAATCGCCCCATAAATACAGTGTAACTGATCTGAGACAGGTAAGAGCTTTGACTTATATTTTTACTGTGTCGCTGATGAAAATGTTTTGGTTTCTTTGCATGGAAAGGAAGCTGAAACTGACACTTTTTGCTACTTATAAAGGATCAAATAACTCACTTTGTACCTTTAATTCCTTTGCTCAGAGTATCTCTCTCACTGTGTGAATCTGTGCCTGTATATAGGGTACAGGCATATGGTGTTCAGTTCTGTGTATAATATGTAAAGCAACAATTTAGTCGTGCCAATTTTTAGTAAAAGTCATGGACAAGTCACAGGCAATTTTGTACTATATAAATACCCCTGACTAAACCTTAGGTGCTCTGTGGGGTGCCGCTGCTGCTGGGGGGTGGGGCTGCAGCTCGGGGCCCCGCTACTGCTGCTCCGGGGCTGGCCGCCCAAGCAGTGGCCGGTGTGGCTGGCCACCTCGGCTGCTCAGACGGCCCTGGGGTCAGCCGCACTGGCTGCTGCAGAAGTCAGGGAGGTCCCGGAAAGTCACAGAATCAGTGACTTCCATGACAGGCTCGCAGCCTTATTAATATGCACCTAACCTGAGCTCTAGTTGCATGTAATATTGATCCAGGGTTAACATATAAATTACACAGTCACAGGGTATTCACCCACGGAAGCTTATGCTCCAATACATCTGTTAGTCTATAAGGTGCCACAGGACTCTTTGTTGCTTTTTACAGATCCAGACTAACATGGCTACCCCTCTGATACAGTCACAGGGTTCACTCACTGCTTGCGGTGCCTCCTGCTGGCCATCCTGGGGATTAGCTCCATGCACGCTCCCTCCACTGGTGTATTCCCCTGTTTTGTCTTGTCTCATCCTGCTACCCAACTCACTGCTGGACCTGCAGCTTCCTCTTCATGGCTTGGCCCTCTAGCCTGGACACAAAAATCCTCCCCTTCCAAGGAATCCAGAGGCCGTCCAGACCCTGCTGTCAGGGTGGCGTCTCCAATGCCTGTGCCACTATCCAGTGGCTGGTAGGGGAACCCAGGCCCGCCCTCTACACGGGTTCCAGCCTAGGGACCCTAGAACAAGGAGCCATAGCCTATATTGCCTTAGTCCTCACTGCTGTTTCCCTGGGCTTCTTCCTACTCTACTGGCTTCCCCCCTCTCTAGATTTACCAGGTTCTTGACTCCCTCCACTCAGAGAGTGACTGCAGCCTGCCTTCCTGCAGCCAGCGACATGCCTGTTCTGCACAGCTGAGCCTACTCCTAATTAGTGGCCAACTCCCTGGTTCCTCCTCCAGGTGCACCCAGGGGAGTTAATTGGCCTGCCTAGCCACCTTAACTCCTTCCAAGCCAGTGTGGGCAGACACCCCACCACATACACCCAACCTCAATCCAAACCCTGCACTTCTCCCACCCCTCCCGTACAAAGAAAGGATGGATAGGCTTCAGAGCGTGCCCAGACGGGCAACAGACACTGGGTCTGTCAGCCCAAAGAGTGAGGAGAAAGTTCCAGAGTTTGGGACCCTCTGTTTGGAATGCCCTGGCTGCAGCCCCGACTTGACCAGATCTGGGGAGTTCATGGGCAAAACGCAAGGAGGGATGGAGTGTCTCTAAGGTGCACAGGACTCAAACCATAACACGTTTCTTCCATCCAACTGCACTCAGTGATGGTAGGTGTCTGGGTGAATATGAGAGGCCCTGCTACAGCCTCTGGGGCTAAGTCACCAGCCGGATTTTCTCATTTCAAAACTGGCCCTTTGCTGTGCCCTGCATCCCAACAGATGCTGGGAGTCAACCTCTGTTATTCCTATGGTCAAATCTTGGGATTGTAGCAAGCACCTAGATGATGATGCGTGCCATGGGACAGACTGCGAGAGAGGGAGTCTGCTTGGTAGCCAGGAACCAAACTAGATAAATCTGTATCGTTCTGCGTCAGCAGCTGGAATCGCATCCAGAGCCAGTACAGCCTTTGGGGTAGTGATGCCTGTGACTCTCACAGCTACATCTTGCACTACAAGACTAGGTCCTCGGAGAGCACAGCCGGGATCGCCCACATCCAAAGCCTTATCCCAGCAAGGTGCTAGGGGTGCAGTTCAGCCAGCACACAGCTCTGCAGCAGTTAAATCCCACTTCTGCCTCGACTCACAGCTGAAGTGGGACGTAGCTGGCATATAGTCCCTCTGCCCAGGAGTGCATTTCTTACGGGGAGAGTAAAGACACTGCACCTTCAGAGTGTTTTGGAACCCACATATCAGTTGTATGCAGCCTGTATCACAATCTCCCCCAGCAGCCTCACATATGCATGGAACAGGAGAGGTGATAGAACGGATCTCTGCACATCCGCAGACCAGAGCAGTCTTGGGAAAAGGAGAGACGCACACCAGAGAAAACTCAGGCTATGTCTACACTACGGACCTTACAGCGGCATACCTGTACTGCTACAGCTGTGCCACTGTGAGATCTCCCGTGTAGCCGCTTCGCCAGCAGGAGAGAACTCTCCTGCCGGCATAATTAAACCACGCCCAACAAGCAACGTTAGCTGTATCAGCAGGAGAGCCTCTCCTGCCGACACAGTGCTGTCCACACCAGCACTTTTGTCAGTGAAACTTATGTCCGTTAGGGGGTTGTTTTCACACCCCCGGCCAACACCAGTTTTGCGGACAAAAGTGCTAGTGTAGCTAAAGCCTTAGTTTGACTCTGCTCCTAGCTGAATTTGCAGGCCTGGCAGTTAGTAAAACACCTTTTCACTTGCAAATTGAGCAGAAGTGCTCTGGAGTCCCCCAGAGCTGGTATGGCTGGAAGCAGTCACAGTATTAGTCTCTTTCTGAGTACGGCCATATTTTCAAACAGCATTAACCACCAGTGTGTGTGAAGCAGTAGTTCGAGGTTGCACAACGAAGCTGCACAGCAAGAACCCACACAGACAAACTTCCCCAATGTTATTTTAAGTTTTCTCTGTTCTGCAGATAGCTGATGGCATATTTGAAGTGTACCTGCAATCTCTGATCCAGTTTGCTTCCCACCATGTCTATAACTGTGACCTCTGTACCCAGCGGGGCTTTATCTGTCAGATTTGTAACCACAGCAGCATCATTTTCCCCTTTGAGTTCGACACAACCACCCGGTGAGTGAAGCTTTCCATTGTAACTTCCTGTCATGGGACGTTTAGCGTGGAAGGCCCAGGAAACTCCTGACTGACTTTGTCAACTCTTCTTCCTGCAAGGGAAGGCTGTTCGGAGATTTGATGGGAAGCAGGTTTTGATGTAGCCTGTCTGTCTGTCTTAGGTACTTTTCTGATCCCCAGAACTGTAGTATTCGAGTGCTTCATAATCTTTAATGCATGTACCCTCACTTACCCCTGGGAGGCAGGGCAGGGCTATTATCTCTATTTTACAGGTGGGGGACTGAGATTGAGCCCTATGCTAAAAAATTAGATCAACAGAGCTACCTCACTCAGGGGTGTGAAAAATCCACACCCCAGTGGCATAGTTAAACCAACCTAACCCCAGGTGTAGACAGTGTTAGGCCGACGGAAGAATTCTTTCATTGACTTTTTAGCTACTGCCTCTCGGGGACGTGGAGTAACTACGCCGGTGGGAGAACCCTTCCTGTCGGCACAGGTCATGTTTACACTGCAGCACTGCCCCTGATCCCTTTCAAGTGTAGACAAGCCCAAAGGGACTCACCCAAGGTCATACAGGGAGTCTGTGAAGGAGCAGGGACTTGAACCCAGGTCGCCTAAGTCCTAGGCTAGTGCCCAAAGTACTGGGCCATCCTGTCCTCTCCTGGGTGTGTTGGGAAAGAACATGGTGACTAGACAGCTGCCTGTTGCCTGTGCTGAGAACACAGGCCTAGTATTGGGCTCCTGAGGCCACACCTAGGCTCCTAAACAAGTGGCCTGGCTCTCAAAAGTGCTGAGCCACCCAGCAGCTCCTATTGAGTCCAGAGGGAATTTGACTCCAACAGGAGTCCTTCTGGAAAAGGCAGTGCAGCCCTAGGGAAGCTAATAGAAGTGGTGGGAGGGGAAATCAGGATGGTTGAGAGAGAATTTCCAGAGCGAGTAGCAAAAGAAATGTGCTAACTCTGTCAGCAGCATTGAAACCTGCAAGAGACTCCGTGAACAGAGCTCCAGGGTGCACAGGAAGCTATAAAGGAGTCAGTGCCCTAAATTCCCAGACATGGGGTTCAATCCTGCAAAGTGCCCTGCAGAGCTCTGGCCCTGATCCACTTAAGCACATGCTTAATTTTAAGCATGAGTTATTCCATTGATGCACTTTTGAAGGTTACAAATGGGCTCAAAAATAATACTGCAAAGATTGGAATGTCTTTTTATAAATTGGTGGGACGCCCTCGCCAGGGACACTGTGTTCAGTTCCGATCACCCTGTTAGAACCAGCGATAGCAGGAACAGGAGCTCAGAGGCGGGGATTCGAGGTCCCAAGAGATTTCCAAATGGTGAGCGTGAAAAGACTGGTGGTCTAGTAAATGGACAAAGAAAATAGTGAGTGGTCTGAAATGCTTCCCTGTGAAGAGAGAGTGAAACTGTTGAGAGCAGAGTTGACTAAGGGGACAAAATCCTGACTGGAGCCGAGACGGGAGACAGCACGCTCCTGTTTACCCTTTCCTACAACACAGGAATAAGGGACAGTCAGTGAAAACGAAAGGTAAAAAATTTAAAATGGTTAAAAGGAAGCATTTGTTTACACTATGCAAAATTAACCTGTGGGACTCAGTGCCACTGGATATCATCAAGGCCCAACACCTGCGCAGGTTTCGGAAAAGGATACACTTACATTAACAGCGCGTGTCTGCAGCTCTGTTAGCTAGCATTTCATGTGTTTTAAAGTATACGTACCCTCCTTCGAGGCCTGATCTAACTGCCCAGGACCAGGGGGAGAGGTTTTCCCCCATGGGCAGGTTATTCTGTAATTGACCAGTGCAGGATTTCTTGTGCCTTCCTCCTAAGCAGCTGGGGCAGCATTTGGAGATGGGACACTAGCCTGGCCATTGATACGCTCTGGCAATGCCTGTATTACTATACTGAGCCTAGTAGCCAGTCCGGAAGTTCTGCAAGAGATTTGTGGGACCATGTGGGCCTAACTCATCAGGACTAAGGAGTGTTTCCAGTCTGGATGTGCCTAGCAGAATGGCTTGTGATTTCTGCCCTCTCAGCCTAGGGCAGGGACTGCTCCACATTCAGTATCTAACATGAGAGCCCCAGCTGACTTTTTTCCCCATATCTTCTGACTAAGCCAGACCCACAACCAGAACATGTTGGTCCCAGGCGCCCAAGAGGAGGTGCGCCACCCAGCCAGCCCTGGGCTCAGAGGGGCACATCCTGCTGACTGTGATCGAGGGCTGTTAACCTCATCCCATTGAAGCAGGCTGCTGTTGCTCTTTGCCATGTGTAACAGCTGGCTGCCGGGATCATGTTATATATGACTCACAGCAGGATATGTCTGAAAAGCCTCCTAACAATGTGTGAACAACATTGTCATTTTCACATGAGCGGCAGACACTTCCTGAAGCCATTCTCCTGGCAGGTGGAGGGTGCAGTCATTTCCTTTTGGCAACAACTCACTGGGTATTTCTACACTGCAATTAAATACCCCTGGCTGGCCCACGCCAGCTGACTTGGGCTCGTGGGGCTCAGGCTGTAGGGCTGTACGATTGCTGTGTGGATGTTCGGGCTCGGTCTGGAGCCCAGGTTCTGTGACCCCATGAGCGGGGGAGGGTTGAAAAGTGGCACATTGGCCACGCCAACAGTGTAAGTCTGTGCTGCGGGCAATGGGCTGTGGAGCTACAACACTGCACAGCACTCTTGCAGCTTCTCAGCAGGTGCCTGCTGTATCGGGGAGCTTTCATCCTTTAGTAATGGGACTCCGCAATCCACTGGATTATACTTAAAGGTCCAGTTCTTGTGAGTTACACAGGTGTGAATCCACAGAAGCCAGTGGAATTACTCTGGATGTACACCAGCATGACCCAGAGCAGAATTATTTTGCCCTAGCTCTTTCAGACAAGAACAGTGCTGTGTGTTTTTGTGGCTTCCCCACTTTGTTAACATCAGTGCAAACGCTGTTTTTCTCCACTTCCTTTGGCTTTCCCTCTGCTCTCAACACCTGGGCCGCCTGTTGTTTCTTTGGTGTGTGGAACTTGTCTATTGTATACAGAGCAGCCCCAGATTTACAGCATCAAAGTGCTTGTCTCAAGTGTGATATCTGTTGTGTGTGAGACATTTGCATTTCACCGTAATTGGTGTCATTTAAATCTAGCTTGGGTTGCCTGAGTTTGCCCTTTCAGCAAGCAAGATTTGGACATGTAAGTGGATTAGATAGGGGGAACAAAGCTAAAACAAGAAATATAGTACTTCTTGTATCACTGGCAGTCCCTGAACTTTCCCTCACTCTGCCCAAAATAATCAGTTAACCAGACTTTACTACAGAGCCTGTTTTGAATAGCTTGATGCAATGTGTAATTTGCTGCTCTTTACATTCCATGTTCATTGCAGGCTCTGCCTCAGAATAGGGATGCCTCCCAGGAATATTCATGCCTATGCAGTGAGCCGTCCATGATCACCGCCTAGCTAATCTGGCTTCCGCCATCCCCGCAGCTTAGCAAAATCAAAACCTAGTTCGTGTTTTCTGCTCAGTCACAGAAATCAGAAGGCTTTTCCTTCCCAAGGCGTCCCCTTCTGCCCATCTCGAGGGTGCCTGCAGACGCTTCTAGTGTCTCCTCCCAAGCAATGTCTGCCTCTAGCTGTCTGGCAGCACTTCCTGCTCTGTCAGATATGAGCACAGTCTGGTCCCAAATGGGGCAGGGAGGCTGACTTTCATTTAAAAATGAACCTTTCCTCATCGCACAGCAACATCATTAGCTAGTTAAAATCGTTCAGCACACACACCCCCCAAGATTTTCATTTTATTTTCCACTTCTTACGAGCTTTTTTCTGCTCTGACATTTATGTGCATGCAAAACCCTCTTCTTTCGTAGTGTTTCCCCTAATGTTTTTTTATGTGGAAACAGTAAATAACGTTCCAACACCGAACTGACATGGAGGCGCGAGGCTTTCTTCCAGTTTTCCAACTGTATTTGGTGGTTGATGGAGGTAAATTATCTCCATTTCTTTGATTGATTTTTGCTGCTGGCTGGCAGAGTTAGTTTATTTGTATGTTAATATTTATGCTGCTGGCTGGTGATTGATAAGTCTAATCATTGTCAGAGCTTTTGTATGGATGGGGTGGGAGTTATGTTGAATCTGAAGAAATAGAAATAAACTCTCAAGTTACATTCTCGCGATGTGGGGAATCTGTATTCTCCGCCCTAGGCCCAGTGATCCATGTGTTGCTGAAGATATGATTTTGCTTTTGCTTTTCTTGTAGATGCAGAGATTGCAAAACTGTCTTCCACAGGTGCTGCCAAGACAGCATGAAATCTTGCCCCCGCTGCGAACGCCGGCAGAAATACCAGCAACAATTGCAAGCGGACGTCCTCGTGAAACCAAATATGTAGTGAGCAGCTTCTGACAGATGGACTCTACACAGGGCTTTGCTCATCTGCAAACTCGTGACCTGAACACTGTGCAGAGGAAGGGAAAAGGAGCGTATGCCAAGTGCCATTCAGTCCTAGAAAATACATTCCTACCACTGGTTGGAGCAGCTCCTGTGTGCAGATGTTCACCAGGGTAGGAGTAGCCTAAACCGTACAGTGCTGTGAGGATGCCGAGGACAGGTGCAGCTCCTCATGTACAAGCAGAGGCTTCTGCTCCTGGGAGTGCTGGAAAGAGAGCCAGTGAAGTAAAAGCCTGCTGGAAAAGATCAGTGACTCGCAAAGTAGTGGTGCTTCTATTCAAACTAATCTGGTGCTGCTTATTTTTTGCTGAATGTCCCTCCCTGCTAAAGAAGTGTGTTCCATTTACTGAGCTCTCTGGGTTCCCATCTTAGAGGAGATACTACTTGGGATGGAAATCGGATCGATTTCCTGTGTGTAAACCCACACGGTTTGCAGTGGAGTGCCTGTAATGGAAGTAGGTTAAAGGTTTAGTTTTTAGGATATTCGCAATACTGAAAGCCAGAATTTTTCATCCATGACTTTGCACAGGAACTGCATCTCGCCTGCTTGGGGAATAAACATAGCAGCTACCTGCAGCCAAACTGCAGGGGAACTTTTCAAGAAAAACAAAACCAAAACCTGACGCTGACATGAAGCTCTTGTGCCTTTAGCACTTTGTTCACAGCGGCTGCCTGGTCCTGCTGTTCTCGTGCCGTGTGCCAAATGGCTGGGGTCTCCTGTGTCCGATGAGCTGGTCAGACGTCCCCCTGCGAGAGGAAAGACCGTTCTTCCCTTCTGCAGAGAAACCGCCGGCTCTTCCGCACCTAGCATCCACCAAGGAAAGAGGCCTTTTAAATAGCAAAACAAAAAACCCCCATCCTCCTGGGCTGCTACTTTTTATTTCTTGGCCAATAACGAGGCTGCTACTAGATTTTATTTTCCTTTCACTCTGATATGGGGATTATTAAAGTTTATCTAACAGGGAATATGTCCTTTGTGGAGGTTGTTCCTCTTGCTGGTGGATTATGGAAAAAGCTTTAGACTGGTCTGGAATCCAGTTTCTACATTCTCAGTGGAAACACCTGCACAGGGAAGAAATAAATTGGCCTACAGCATGGTATTATGTTACCCAGGGTAGATCCGTACCTTTGTTTTAATTACAAAAGAGGCCACACTTTTATGAAGGGCTTCCTTGGTGTTTAACTGACTTTGTCGGGACAGGCAAGTGGAAATGAAATTGTGTGTTGGATTTTGCTCCAGAAGAGCTTTGCATTTGTCACCCGTTTTTCCCTTAATGGCTGAGCAGTGATCCTGGATCCAGCTTGTCTCTTTCCCACCCCCCTACTCCCCTTTGCATCCAATACTTTAAGTGCAGCTGGTCAAAGGGGGTGCAGACCTGGAAACACGTTTTACAACTCTCACTGGGTTTCTTACAGCCCTGCTGGCAGAGGGAGAGGGGAGGCTCTGACTGATTGGCTGCTTTTCCCACTGCCCCGCCTCCTGCGGTAGAGCAGCCAATCAGAACTGCTGCAGGAAGCAGACAGCGCTCCCTCCCCCTCTTCTCTCAAGAACTGAAGCCATTCTCACATGAAGGGAGGGGGAGAGCGAGGAGCCCAGCAGCTCAGGGCAGCTCTGCTCCCCCCTCCCATCCAGTGAGCAGCAGGATGGCTCCTAGCCCCACCCCCTGAAGCACCAGGCCTGGGAATGGAGGGAGGGGAACTGCTGCAGCCCCCCCCAGGCCTGGGAGAAGTGGGGAGGAAGCAGATGTGACATCGCTGTCACTCAGAGAGCAGCCCCCACTCAGATTTGCTCTCGCTGAGCTGCTGGGCTTTCCTCCTCACCTCCTCCCCCTGTTCCCTGTCTCCACGGACACTCCACTCTCCAGCTGCCCCATCTCGATGCCACCTCTGACTCAGCTCCCTCCTGCTCTGGCCTCTTGCTAAATCGTGGAGTTGCTTCTCCAAGAGCTGCCTTTGGCCCCTGCCGAACCCCTTGACATCTGTCAGCTGGATCACTGTAACCTTCTCCGTCTTGTGCCGCTGCTGCCTCCCCATGTGCCCAAACCCCGCTGCTCACACCATGCCTGTCTCCTATGACATCACTTTCAAGCCCCTTGTCCTCAGCTGCAAGGCTCCTGCATAATCCCACTGTCCATGTCTCTGCTGCCAGTTCTCCCTCTCACTTCCTCCCCCATTCTCGTCTTACAGCTCCCTTTGTCTCCTTCCCCCGTAGTGTTGTGCCCTATGTCCCATTGCTCTCTGCCTTGTCCCTGAAGCATCCTTGAGTCCCTCTGAATTGGTAACTCCCACAGCCCTCCGTTTCCATGCCTTGCCATGGGCTTGTCTGTCTCTTCTAACTCAGACTGTGAACCCTCTGGGTGTGAATTGACTGCACTGTGCACACACGTGTTTTATAATAGCTCTCATGTCTGCTGTACCTTCCAGTCCGTGCTTCTTGCACTCTTGAGAGTTGTTCATTCTATGGGCAGAGTCCCCAGTGGGACCAGGCTGCCCAGCAGCACACCCTAAACTCCACAGCAATGTCAATGCCACAAACTAGCCTTAATCCTATACCTCACCCTCACCCCAGCACAGCTGGTGATACTAAGTGACACGAAATTCATGGTTGATGGAGGAGGTCATGTCTGTTTGAACCGACAAGGATCTCCACCCAACTGAGAGATCTGTGACGTGCTTGTGAAAACCCCATTGCACACCAGCCTGGTACATGTGCAGAGCCCTGGCTTCCTGTTGTTCTCCCAGGGATTTCATTGCTGCCCGGAGCCTTCCATGTGACTTGTCACTCACTAGGATTCAATGGGGGGTTCCCACTGAAAACTGGAGCTGTAGAATCCCAAACTAGCATCTGCCACGCAGACATCTGCGCCTGTCCCATGGTAATGTCATGGAGCTGCACCCAGCACATTCCTCTGCCAGTGGGAGCTTCCCAGCCAGTGAGGTTTCATACATGCTGGTAAAATCAGTTGTCCTGAATGCCAGCCCTTTCTGCCCAGTCCTTGCTGTGACAGCATCATTTTCAGGGGCTGCAGCCATGCCATGTGGGCTGTGAGCCAGCTGAGCCGGTAGAGGGGCTCAGTGTGGCAGGAAGGGGTCTGTGGTTATTCAGCAGGCAGAACTTTTCCTTCTGCTCCGTGGTGCAGCATGGCATGTGGGCAGGATGGGCCACCTTTGGGGAGAGACGGGAAATGGAGCACTCCGCTACCTGCGTTCATGAAGGATCCCATGACACTGTCTGTAAGAATTGACTCGTTAACCATCTTACCTGGGCAAAATGCCAGCAAAGGTCGTTGTATTCTGCCTAGCAATGTGTCTGGGTGCTGTGGGTTAGATTTAGCATCCTCTGGCACTGCCTGTCCTGAGCCCTGCTGGGTAATGGTGTCCCTCTGTTAGGCAGACAGGATTGTTCCCTATGGTAAGCTAAGGCTGGGGGCTCATCCCGTGTGATTGTTACCATTTAAAAACTAGTGAATTCTCAAGGGAGGGCAGCTGGGACCTGGCTTATTTCCTGGGTTGGAGGGGAAGCCAGTAGGGGGCACTGTGCCATGAGAATGGCAGGGCTGGATGGCTGGTAGGAGGCCTGGCAGATGGGTTGGAGATGCCCCCTTTCCACCAGGTGCTGGACCTCACCCTCCCCATTCCCGGGCTAAAAAGCAGCAAGAGACTGGTGCCCAGCAGCAGAGTTTCTAGCAAGGAGCCAGGCGCCTGTGTGCAGACAGGCTGGCCAGCAAGCAGAGATGGGCATGGGGCATGAGGCTCTCTCCGTAACGTCTCACTGGAGGTGGGTGGTGGTGGCGTGGGGCTTGCCGATCAGGTGGGCGGGTTCGAATGCTCTCAGTTCGGGTGTGGTCATCACTGTGTATTGGAGTTACTCAGAGGAATGCACAGGGCTGTTTATTGGCTGGGCATTTTATTAAAGCTCCTGTGCATCTAAATAATAAATCAGACCTGCAGGGGAGCCAGGCAGGGGGTAGAGGCAAGACAGAGCTCCTCCTTATTACCTCAGTGCACCCAGTTCAGTGTCGCAGGTGCTGGAGTCACTCCCCAATGGAGGTTATTTGTCACCCTAAGAGCTTTCACTGCCGGGGCATTTCCAAATATTCAGCCTAATTACATCATGCTATTCCTCTTACAAGCCCTTGTTCCACCCTGAGCAGCACAAGTCTCCTGGGCGTTTAGACCTTCGGTACTGGAGACTGTAGCGGGGCCGGCTCCAGGCACCAGCCGACCAAACACGTGCTTGGGGCGACACCTTGTAAGGGGCGGCCAATCTTCAGGTGGCGGGGCAGCGCTCGGGGTTTTTTTTTTGGTTCGGCGGCGCGGCGCTCGGGGTGGAGGTTGTTTCGGCGGGGCAGTGCTTTTTTTTTTTTTTTTTTTTTTTCTTTGAAAAAAGTTAGAGTCGGCCCTGTTCCTTGCTCACCCAAGTTGTGTGTGTGGAGCTCTTGCAGTTACTCAGCCCCCTGGTCCTTGTCATGACGCTTTGCAGAGCGCCCTTCAACTTGTCAAGATCTGGCTTAGCTGGTTTGCACAGCTCCGTGATGGGGCTGCTAGTCCGTACCCTCAAGGGAAGCCCTTGAGACATGGGACAGGTGGTGCAAGCAGTAGGCTCCATGCAGACAGATGCTGTGCAGAACTATGAGGCTATTGAGTAAGGGGATCTACTGGCCTAGGGGGCTGAGCCACGACTTGTTCCATGGTGAGCTAGCCCTGACCTCTCCCTTGGGGGAGCCTGCCCTACTCCCAGGACCTTTTAGGGTTTTCAGCTAATGTGGGTGATTTCCCCACTCATGTTACCTGCTGAGACACGAAGTGCTAAACATCTGGTACCATTTTTCCAGCCATTACTGCAGCAGAGCCCTGTCCTGTGAAATGTTCACAAGCAGAAGCTCTAGAAAGGGTCGCTTTCTGGAACCATGCTGCATTGGCTGGTGGAGGTTCCATATTTAATGGCTCTCTTCCATCTCGAACTGCTGCAGCTACTTGGGCATTCCCCAGAGCCAGTGGGAAGCCCATAGGCCATAGGGATCCGATGCATTCCAGGGTGGGTAGATGCTTAGTCACAACACACTGGAGTTGTCCGTTCCTTTCCCTTCTGGGTCTGAGCTGTGGCCCTAGTTCTTATAGGAGCTGTTGTAACCTCTGGGCTTCTCCACATTCTGCCGCATGGGAAGTCTCTCTTCAGAGCCCCAAACCCCCATCAGCTGTAGCTCTGCAAACTAGAGCTTCCTCTTTCATTTTTCAAGTGTGATCCTGCTGCTTCCCATCTGTAAATAGCAGGCCGGCTTCCAGCTGCAGCGGGCAGGTTTTGCTCTCCTACCACCACTTCCCTGTACCTGTGGTGAGATCCAAATTCTCTTCTGACCCATGATGCACAGAACAGAGGAGACTAGCATGACCGTCCTGTGAGTGCACCTGGCTCTGACCAGACTGTAGAGTGACTCCATGTTTGCACTTTCTCTTACCAAGCTGTTTTTGACCCTCTGTGATGGGACCCCCAGGGTACAACCTGGAACTATGGGACCACCATGTCCCCCTTAACTCTCCAGCCTGAGCTGTCTTCACAAAGCTATGCCAGTGACAACAGTAACCCCCTCCAGGCACTGTGATCACTCAGCCATCAGCATGGGAAGACCCACACTGAGCTAAATTGCATGACTCTGCATGGCTCTGCAAGCCACTCACGAATTGTACAGAGAGAGGAACCAGCCAATCACCCCAGCCTTGCACCCTAGAACTATACCATCTTTCACGGCCCAAGACTCCCTTGGACAGCGCAAGCTCATCAATTAGTTTGCCACTACATTAAAGGGTAGTGGATGTGCAGCAGCCCTTGCTCACCGCAGCTGAGATTCTCCAAGCACTTCCACCAAAACCGCACTGTTTTAGATAAAATATAACACAGATTTGTTAACTGCAGAAAGATGGATTTTAAGTGATTCTAAGGAGCAGGCGCAGAGACCAAAGTTGGTTACATAGGAAATAAAAGTAAAAATGCAATCTAAATTCTACAGACTAAGGAAGGCTGGGTCTACACTGCGCTCTTTATCGCCGAGAGAGAGCTCTTCCAGTGACACAATAAAACCACCCCAACAAGGGTCTCCCGCCAACAAAGCACTGTCCATACCGGCGCTTTTTGTCATTAAAACTTTTGTCGTTCGGTGTGTGTTTTTTTTCACACTCCTGAGCAACAAAAGTTTTAACAACAAAATGCGCCAATATAGACCTGGCTTAAGCTTTGAATCAAGCAATTTCTCACCCTAATAGATGTTACAGGCAGCTCACAGTTCTTAATACACAGGCTGGATTCCCTTTCAGCCTGAGATCAATCTCCCCAGTTCAGTCTTTGTCTTCCAGACGATCTTCCAGGTGTTGAGAAGGGGGAGGAGAGAGGCCAAGTGGTGATGTCCACGTTCACTAATACTTTCTCTCCAGCTAGAAAGATCCTTGCTGTGACATGTTAGGCCGCCCACGTGCTCTCTGAGGAGTCTCTGGGAGAGTGGATTGTTCTTGATGGGCCATCAACGCCTGTCTGGCCAATGTTAGTTGCTCCTTTGTTGCCACTGAAAGGCCAGTTGTGGGTGTCTCCCAACCTTAGTAATACACATCTAGGAAAACTTCCTAACTTCAGATATGATAGTAACACACGTAATCCAACAGAATCGTAACACTCAACAGATCACGACTTCTCAAATGGTACCTCACAAGGCATACTTTGTACAAAACACATCATAATCCTATCACAGTGGTGACTCGGGGGGTCCAAGGTGCTATTTGAGGTACAGAGCATCACATCCTCCCCTTGACACCTACAATAACAGCTCCCTCCTGCCTGCGATGGTCTCCTGCCAGAGGGCTATTTTCTTCTGCAGAGTTTGAGGTTACCGGGATTCTGTTCAGTCAGCTTTAAAAATCACCACAGGAAGTCTCCTGCTCTTTGTGCTCCTGCATATCTCTGAGCGCTGCGCTGGTTGTATTCGCTCAGGGATCAGCGCACAGGGATGTAATGAGAGACTTCACAAATCCAGGTGAGAAAATAAAGGCTGATTTGAGTTGGCTGGACAAGGGAAATAACTTCCCACCAATTTGTTTTTAAAATTCGGTTTTGGAAAAAAAATCTCGAATCGGGACAACTTTCTTGCGGGAAGGAATGCCCTGTCCTTTGTGGCTGCCCTGCTAGAACTCTGCACTCTGCTGCCCTGTGGGGCACGTGGGGGACCAGGAGCCAGCTGCCAGGGGGAGTAGAGAGTGGGGGGGGGAGGTTGGCTGTCAGCTTAGAAGTCCTAGGAGCCATAGGCTGGAGGGGGCAACTTGGGGAGCCTGCCCCCACTAATGAACTTGTCAGTGAGTGGGACAGCAGAGCCGGTGTGGAACTGGTGCCCGGCTGGGTGATTCTGCGCGTGCACCCTCGTCCCTGAAGGGTGACCAGATGTCCCGATTTTATAGGGACAGTCCCGATTTTTGGGTCTTTTTCTTATATAGGCTCCTATTACTCCCCACTCCTGTCCTGATTTTTCACATTTGCTGTCTGGTCACCCTAGGTCCCTGCTGGCTCAGGACCCCCTTGTTCAAATGGCTTCATGTTCCTCCTCGCCCAGGGGTCGGGTCCTCAGTGCACCAGGGCAGCAGCCGTGGGTTGGGGGTGGCCGTAGAGGCCTCGTGGAACAGGGAAGGGATGGTTCCTGGCTCCTCTCTACCTGCACGTGGCTCTGGGGACGCTGCCCCTGGGTCTCGGGTTAAGTGCTGGGCACCAAGACTGGGACGGAGCAATGGAAGGGAATGCTGAGGCTGGAGGGATAGGCCTGCTTGGCGCCTGCTGCTCCGGAGAAAACTCCCACCTCCCTGCCACAGGCTTCCTGCAGCCGGAACCTCTCTTCCCACTGGAATGAAGGTGCTTCCTCTGCTCCTCCCCACGGCTGTTTCTTGGTTCCTCTACTGGGCCATAAAGGGGCTCAACTCGGACAAAGCAAACTTAAACCCTTGTTTTCAAACACCACTGGAAGCAGCCCAGTCCCTGCAGCATCCATCCTGCCTGGTGTGAGAGCTGGCCCGGTTCCTTGTTGCTCACATGGAGCGGAGGGCAAAGGCGGAAAAACAGCATGAACAGTGCAGAGCGAACTGGACTTTCAGGTGGATCTGAGGTCAGCCAGTGCTGGTGTCTGTGGGAACCAGGGGGTGCTGGAGCGACGGGCCTGCTGGACTGAATTCAGGCAAGCACCTTACTGGGAAGTTGGGGGCTGAGCCTCGCTGTCTAAATCAAACGAGACAAAACCAGCCAATGAGGCATTCTGCTGTCCTTCCCTGGCCCTGCCCCCATCCCGTGGGGTGGGGCTTCCTGCACATTACAGCCCCTGCTCCTGGAGGTGGGAAGAGAGAAAATGGCACCAACTCCCCCCCTCCCAGTTAAGCCCTGCACAAATCCTGGAGATATGGGACACAACTTGCTCCCCTGGGCGAACTCCTTCCCTTCCTGACCTGCTCACCCCGGCCTCTGCCCCAGGAGAAGGGAGAAGCTGCAAGATGCCCACCACATGCCAGGAGGGGAAGCAGGAAGGGAAATTCTGGGAGTGGCTGTCCATTGCTGCAAAGGGCTTTTGTTTTCTCCGAGTTACCAGCGGTAAATGTATTGCACGCAGGAGGATCAGAGCCATTTTCCCTGTAGTCTGGTGCTGTCCTCAGACCTCATTTCTAATGTGGCGTAATCACGTCCAGTTGTGTCGGAAGCTGGAGAAAAACTTGTGCTCCTTAGCAGACAAGGGTCTGATGGGATGCAAAGAAAACCAGCTCTTTTGGGGCTGGCCAGTTTCAGTCTCCTAAGGAAGATCCAGCGCTGGGACGGGACAGGCACACAGTGTGGTTACAGGAAGAATTTTCTGCACTGCTGTCATCTCCCCCGTTCTAACCTACAGATCCTCTTGATGTGAGGAAGTTGGTGAGAATCTCGGTTCTGTGAATTCGCTCTCTGTATTGTTCAACAGGAAACGAGGGAGCGAGCAGAAGGCAAGTTGAGACCAGCTTTAGTCACCAACACGCGCAGTCAGAAACAGGTTCCCTGCGTCGCTCCTGCCGCAGCAGGCATAGGGGCCGCTGCAAGCTGCTGTCCAACAATCGGCAAAGCTGGCACCAGAGTGCCACGGAAATGCAGAAAATGGAAACTGGTGCGACACCACCGTAGTGACCACGCTGGAGAGGAGCTAGCAAGATGTGAGCCTGCAGGTAAATGCACCGGGCATTTCTGAGCGGGGCTGAGTGATGAACAGCCGGGTCGCTGGCTGACTCTCGGAAAGTTGTCGGGGTGGGAAGCTCTTTGCCAGAGCCTTGGTTTCCCTCACGCTGTTGAAAGAGACTGCGAAGTCAGGAAGGGAGTGTAATCTCCAAGGCAGCTGGCGGGGATCAATAGCTGTTGGTGGAATTGAGCCCATAGGGGGGTGTGCTTGTCTCAGCTGGAGACCTGGCGATCGGTTTCTCTTTCGCCCTGCAGCTCCCATGAGAGAGTTTGACACACAGGAGCCAAATGAAGTCTGATGGTTTTCCAGGTCAGTGGTCATAAGCCACTGTATAATTACAGAATTGCAGAGCGGCAAATGCTAAACATTTCACTGCGGTTAGCAATCCAGACGGCTTCACGGATAATAGTCTGACTTTACAATGGGGCATGCGCTTGCGTCTATTCAGTGTTACCATGTTTGGGCGTATTTAATCTTGGGCTGTACCTGGAGCTGAGACACGCGAGTGAATGGCAGGTGCTGTAGCAAACTGGTTTGGAGGCTGTGCTGCTGGGGGCTCTGGACTTGATCCTAGGATTTTTAAAGGGTTGATGCTTGTGCTCAGCTCCCCAACCATCAGGGCAATTAATGAGAGGCCTCCCTGTTGGGCTGGCCTGGGAGCTTCACATCCGCCACCAGGAGCAGGGTTTCCAAGGCTCCAAGTGTGGGGCTGACATGGCCCCTCCTTGAGGCATTTCTGAAAATCCCAGACCCATCAGGAGACGTTCTCTGCTTTGGGGAAGGGCTTTTCGAAGGATGTTCTCCCCCAGTCCCCTGGGCTCATTGCACTGGGTCCTGCGTGGTGTCAGGGCAGCCAGCAGGCTGGGGGGGAGGCACAGGGGGCGCGGATTTGGAGCCAGCCCCTGCTTCTGCTGAGCTCCAGACAGAACTCTCTCCCAGTGACGGCAGCAGTGCAGGATTGTGCGCTGGAGCTGAGCTTCTGTGGACGGACAAACAGGCTCGCTGCCAGGGGAGCAGGGGGATGTTCTCCGGCCTAGCTCATGGTGGAGCTCCGACGAGATGATCTAATGGTCCCTCCTGTCCCACTCCTTGGATCCACATTCAGCGGGGCTCCGTTTGGTCCAAGCAGCCCCGTGCCTGGAGCATGCCGTGGCACCATCTCCTGCGGTATCTGGTGAAAGGCAGAACGCGGGGGGAGTGGAGTAAAGGCAGCCCATCCTGAAGCGTCGCGTCTTTTGTGCATGTCTTATTGTTCTCCGTGTTGGAAGGAGACACTAGCCTGGGCCCTGCTTGCCTGTCTGCCATTCCCAGGCTCCCCAAGGCAGAGAGACAACTAGAGACTAGGTTGCCTTGGAAAACCGTCTCACAGACACTGTGTGTCTAGCACAAACACTGCCAGGCTGGGTCAGACCTGAGGTGCCTCCCGCTCAGTGTCCTGTCTCTGACAGGGGGCCAGCACCAGACACTGCAGAGGAAGGTGCAAGAACCCTGTAGTAGCAGATGGGGGGATAATCTGCCCTCTCATCGAATATCAGGGTTGGAAGGGACCTCAGGCGGTATCTAGTCCAATCAGGACCAATCCCCAACTAAATCATCCATGAGTTCTCCTGGGCTCTGATAGTCAGAGATTGCGTCTGAGTTTAAACCAGGAGATTTAATACACCTCCCCAAATGTTAGATAGCATTAACTATTCTAACTCTGCATATTCTTGTATGCAATCTCTTTTAATCTTGTTAAGCCATTGGCCTGAACATCTTCCTGTGGCAGAGAGTTCCACAGTCTAATCACATGTTGAGCATAAAAGATATTTCCTTTGATAGGGTTTGAATTTTAATGGCATTTATTGTCCTCTTGCTCTCGTTTTTATGAGACAGGGAGAACGGATGCTCCAATCTCCCTTCTCTACCAGTCATTATGTACAGACTTTTATCATGTCCCCTCTTATTTGTCTCCTTTCTAACAACCCTAATTCATAGATTCATAGATTCATAGAATCTTATTTGTCTCCTTTCTAACAACCCTAATTGTTTCAGTCTCTCTGCACAGGGAGTTTTCCCAGGTAGTTGATCATTCGCTGAGCCCCTCCAGTTCTGCAATACCCCTTGTGAGATGGGCTGACCTGTACAGCTCACAGCGTCCAGGCTCCCCAGTGAGCCATATCAAGCCATTAGGCTATTCCTTGTATTATTCTCCATCCCACGGCTGATTCGGCTGCACATCTGGCTGGTTTTCCTGGCAGCAGTCGAGAAGAACACGTAGCTTTATTGTGACTTGGCTCCTGCAGGGGGATGAAATGCTGTTTTCCTGTCATTATATTATTGCCGCAACACTCGGAGACCTCGGTCAGGATCCGAGCCCCACTGTGCTAGGTGCTAGACGAACGCGGCAGGAGGCTGGGCTCTTTTCTGACCCACATTCAAAGAACTAATTATTGTGTCAGCTCCGCAGCTCTCGCCGCCAGTTTGATTCATTGCCTGATTTACACTGCTGCCGCTTCTCCCTCTCCTCCCTAGCGATGCCAGAGGCGCATGCCGACAGTTCTGCAGCATACTGGGACCTTCTGGCACCAACCCAGTCCAGGATGGGGGGCAGGAAAAGGTCACTGAGCCACATTTCCCCATGCCCAGCTCCAGCTGCACCAAACAGCTGGGCTCAGCAGGGACCAAACCTGTAGGCTCTGAGTACCCACCACATAGAATATCAGGATTGGAAGGGACCTCAGGAGGTCATCTAGTCCAACCCCCTGCTCAGAGCAGGACCAATCCCCAGACAGATTTTTTGCCCCAGATCCTTAAATGGCCCCCTGTCAGGGTTTCCTCCCCACTCTGAACTTTGGGGTACAGATGTGGGGACCTGCATGAAAAACCCCCTAAGCTTATTTTTACCAGTTTAGCTTTAAAACTTCCCCAAGGCACACATTCCTTCCATGCCCTTGGTATTGCTGCCACCACCAAGTGATTTAAACAAACATTTAGGGTGGGCCACTTGGAGCCCTACCTCCCCCAAAATATCCCCCCAAACCCCTACACCCCCTTTCCTGGGGAGGCTTGAGAATAATATCCTAACCAATTGGTTACAAAGTGAGCACAGATTAAACCCCCTGGGTCTTTAGGACACTGAAAAACAATCAGTTTCTTAAAAGAAGTTTATTAAAAGAATTACCTTTGTAAAATTAGGATGGAAGATAACTTTACAGGGTAACAAAAAGATTTAAAACACAGAGGATTTTCCCTCTAGGCAAAACTTTAAAGTTACAAAAACAGGGATAAACCTTCCTCTTAGCACAGGGAAAATTTACAAGCTACAACAAAAGATAATTTAATGCATTTTTTTGCTATTACTTACTATTTTTGTAATATTAGATGCTTAGTTCAGATATGGCTTAGGGAGATGTATTTTCCCGGCCCTTGTTCCTTGCTGACCCGGAGAGAACAAAGGAACCCAAAACAAAAACCTTCCCCTGCAGATTTGAAAGTATCTTCTCCCCTTATTGGTCCTTTTGGTCAGGTGCCAACCAGGTTATCTGAGCTTCTTAACCCTTTACAGGGTAAGGAGGGATTATCCCTTTACAGGGTAAAGAGAGATTTTATGCTACCCTTAGCTGTATGTTTATGACACGCCCCCCAAATCACAGACGGTGCTGGACATCCTGCTCCACACTGGCTGTGATTTCTTCCTGGAGCTCTAGGAGAAAACAGAATTAATAAGACACATGCACCTCTAGATATACTACTGATTATATAAAACCTAATAATATTTTTTACATTTTAAGGACGATTTTAACCAGTTGATTCTGGGAAACTTTCATGGGAGAGTGCATCAGCCACTTTATTAGCAGCTCCTGAAATGTGTTGTATTTCAAAATGAAAATCTTGGAGAGCTAAACTCCACCGAAGAAGTTTTTTGTTATTGTTTTTGACGGTATGAAGCCACTTTAGCGCAGCATGGTCGGTTTGCAGGTGGAAACGCCGTCCCCAAACATATGGGCATAGCTTCTTCAAAGCGTACACAATGGCGTAACATTCCTTTTTGCTGATTGACCAGTGGCATTTTCTCTCAGACAGTTTTTTGCTGAGAAACACGACAAGATGGAATTTTTGATCCGGTCCTTCCTGCATTAAAACTGCTCCCACACCACGCTTGGACGCATTTGTGGTTACTAGGAACGGTTTGTCAAAGTCTGGGGCCCTTAGCACAGGGTCAGACATGAGTGTTGCTTTGAGCTGGTTAAAGGCCTTTTCACACTCTTCAGTTTACTGAACTGCATTTGGCTGTTTCTTTTTGGTTAGGTCTGTTAGTGGGGCGGCGATTTGGCTGCGGTGTGGTACAAATCGCCTGTAATATCCGGCCAAGCCTAAGAAGGATTGGACCTGTTTTTTTGACACTGGGACAGGCCACTTTTGGATTGCATCCACTTTGGCCTGTAGGGGGTTGATAGTTCCTTGACCCACCTGGTGTCCAAGGTAAGTCACTCTGTTTAGGCCTATTTGACGCTTTTTAGCCTTAACAGTTAGTTTTGCCTTTCTTATGCGCTCGAAGACTTTTTGCAGATGCTTCAGGTGTTTTGCCCATGAATTAGAAAAGATGGCCACATCATCAAGGTAGGCCACTGCAGATTTTCCCAATTCCACTAGGAGACTATCTACAAGTTTTTGGAAAGTGGTGGGTGCATTTTGCAGCCTGAAAGGGAGTACATTAAATTCATACAGCCCTACATGGGTGATGAAGGCTGACCTTTCCTTGGCGGATTCATCCAGCGGTACTTGCCAGTACCCCTTCGTTAAGTTTAAGGTAGAGGTGAACTGGGCACGTCCCAGTTTCTCCAATAGCTCATTTGTGTGTGGTATTGGATAGTTGTTTTGGGCGAGTTACAGCATTTAGCTTATGGTAGCCACGCAAAAGCGTATCTCCCCATCTGGCTTGGGAACTAGAACCACTGGAGATGCCCATGCACTGTTAAAGGGGCGGATTACACCCACTTGTAGCATGTCCTGGATTTCCTGTTTTATAGCTGTTTTGGCTTGAGAAAACACCCGGTAAGGTTGGGCTCTAATTTGGCGAGCATTACCTATGTCAATGGAGTGGTATGCCCGTTCGGTCTGTCCTGGGGTGGCTGAGAACATTGGCGCGAAGCTAGTGCACAGCTTTTTGATCTGCTGTTGCTGCATACGTCCAAGGGTCATGGAGAGGTTCACCTCTTCCACACCACCGTTACTTTTTCCTTCGTAGTAGACACCTTCAGGCCACTCAGTGTCATCTCCTCCCTGGTCTGTAAACTGACAAACCTTGAATTCTCTGGAATAAAAGGGCTTTAGAGAATTAACATGGTACACCTTAGGCTTTAGGTTTGAGGTGGGGGATGCTATGAGATAGTTAACAGCTTCCAGGTGCTCTTGGACCATGAATGGCCCTTTTCACGACGCTTCCATCTTATGGGCCTGGAGCGCTTTCAAGATCATGACTTGGTCCCCTACTTTGAAGGAACGCTCTCTGGCATGTTTCTCATACCAGGCCTTTTGCTCTTCCTGAGCATCTTTTAATTTTTTTCTAGCAAGGGCTAAAGAGTTTTGTAGGGTGTTTTGTAGGTTGCTTACAAAGTCTAGAATGTTAGTTCCTGGAGAAGGCGTAAACCCCTCCCATTGCTGCTTCACCAACTGTAATGGCCCCTTAACCTCGCGGCCATACACAAGTTTAAATGGTGAAAACCCTAAACTGGGATGTGGTACAGCCCTGTAGGCAAAGAGCAACTGCTGCAACACTAGGTCCCAATCATTGGAGTTCTCATTTACGAATTTACGTATCATGGCCCCCAAAGTCTCATTAAACTTCTCCACCAGGCCATTGGTTTGATGGTGGTAAGGGGTGGCAACCAAGTGGTTCACCCCATGAGCTTCCCACAGGCTTTTCATGGTCCCTGCCAGGAAATTAGTTCCCGAATCTGTAAGGATGTCAGAGGGCCAACCTACCCTGGCAAAAATATCCGTTAATGCCTGGCACACACTTTTAGCCCTGGTGTTGCTTAGAGCTACTGCTTCTGGCCATCGGGTGGCAAAATCCATGGAAGTCAGTATGTACTGCTTTCCTCTGGGTGTCTTTTTTGCAAAAGAACCCAGAATATCCACAGCTACTCGCTGAAATGGGACCTCGATTATGGGGAGTGGCTGGAGAGGGACTTTGACCTGGTCTTGGGGTTTTCCCATTTTTTGGCACACCTCACAAGACTGGACATAGGTAGAAACATCTTTGCCCATTCCCTCCCAGTGGAATGACTTCCCCAAACGGTTTTTGGTCCTGTTCACCCCAGCATAGCCACTAGGATGATTGTGGGCTAAGCTCAAGAGCTTTACCCGGTACTTAGTTGGAACTACCAACTGTCTTTGAGGATGCCAGTCTTCCTGGTGTTTACCAGAAAGTTTTCTTGTATAAAAGTTCTTTTTTTACAACAAACTGGGATCGGTTAGAAGAGCTGAGAGGCGGTGGGTTGCTCTGTGCTGCCGTCCACGCTCCCTGGAGGCTGTCATCTGCTTCCTGCTCGGCCTGGAACTGTTCCCTTGATGCTGGAGACATCAGTTCCTCATTGGACTGTGGACTTGGGCTTGGTCCCTCTGGAAGCGATGTAGGTGATGGGGCTGTTTCCGTTGACTTTGAACCGCTCTCCGCTGGCACACTAGGTTGTATTTCAGGCTCCTGCTGAGCCTCTTGCGTAGGTTTATCTGCTGCTGCCAGTTCAGGCTCGCTGGTGCCCTCTGGCATTGGAGTTGTAGACGGGGTTGCAAGCGCAGGATTCACTGCTGGCAATGGTTCTGGTGCTGGTTGCTCTGCCAGTTCCAGTTTTGGGACTGGCTCTGTCTGGGTCTCTGCGACTGGATCCACTACTGCTGCTGTAGACATTGGCATGGGGTCCGGTTCTATCACCTCAGTCTGGGTCTCTGGTAACACAGACTGGGCCTTTGCAGAAGGTGCAGGAATGGAGCTAGGTGTGAAGGTTTGCTTAGCCTGGCTGCGGGTGACCATTCCCATCCTCTTGGCTAGCTTCACATGGTTGGCCAAGTCTTTCCCCAGCAGCATGGGGATGGGATAATCATCATAGACTGCAAAAGTCCACGTTCCTGACCAGCCCTTGTCCTGGACAGGCAACTTGGCTGTAGGCAAGTTTAGAGAGTTTGACATGAAGGGTTGAATCGTCACCTGGTGGGTTGATGAATTTGGGGTCCACTAAGGATTGGTGGATAGCTGACACCTGTGCTCCAGTGTTTCTCCACGCAATAACCTTCTTCCTGCACACACTTACGGTTTCCCTTTTTCCTGAGGGTATCTGGGAGGCATCTGGGCCTGGGGACCTTTGGTGTGATTCCGGTGTAATGAACTGCAATCTGTTGGGGTTCTTGGGGCAGCTGGCCTTTACATTCCCCAGCTCATTACATTTAAAACATCACCCAGCTCACTGGGGCGAGATGGGTTGCTGGAGACTGGTGTGGTGGGATGATAAAGGGTTTTGGGTTTTCCTTGGGATGTAGGTGGGGCCTTGGGCTGCCCCCGGTGGTAGGGTTTTGTTTCGGATTGCCCCTTCTGATATTCCCTCCAACTGCTACTGGTTTTTTTCTTTTCTGCCACTTCCACCTATTTGGTTTCCATCTCCCCCACCTTGATTACAGTTGTGGGCTTCCCATCTAGGATGTACCTTTCTATTTCCTCAGGAACACCCTTTAAGAACTGCTCCATTTGCATTAGGAAGGACAGATTTTCCAGAGATTTAACACTTGCTCCTGATATTCAAGTAACAGAGGGTCCTGTGGCACCTTTAAGACTAACAGAAGTATTGGGAGCATAAGCTTTCGTGGGTAAGAACCTCACTTCTTCAGATGCATCTGAGGTTCTTACCCACGAAAGCTTATGCTCCCAATACTTCTGTTAGTCTTAAAGGTGCCACAGGACCCTCTGTTACTTTTTACAGATTCAGACTAACACGGCTACCCCTCTGATTCGTGATATTCAGGCATCACAATTTTTTACAATGTGGTAGGCGTGTCGGGAAAATGCCATGTCTGGTTTCCACTTCAGGGCTCTGAACCGCCAACAAGCATGCTCGGGTGTTAGCCCCATTCTAATTCTGGCCTTGTCTTTAAAAAGTTGACAGCTGTTCATGTGTTTCTTAGGCATTGCAGCTGCTAAGGGTTCACTGAGCTACAGCCTCAGCTCCACCATATACTGGTCTGTAGAGATGCTGTACCCAAGGCAGGCTCTTTCTGAAATTTTTAAGAAGGCCTCTGTATCATCGCCTATCTTGTAGGTGGGGAATTTTTTGGAATGGGGAGCGGCACCGGGAGAAGGATTGTTAGAGTTATCTGGTAGACCCAGCTTAGCCCTTTCCAGATCTAAGCGCTTCAGCTCTAACTCCATATCCAAGCGTTTCGCCTCTGCCTCCAAGCGTTTCATCTTCGCCTCTGCCTCCAAGCGTTTTGCTTGTTTTCTCTCCTCTGCGTCCAACTCCAAACACTTTAAGGCCATCTGTCTTTCATGTTCTTTTTGTTTTTCTTCACCTTCAAATCTGGCTAATTCCAGTTTTTTCTGGACGTCACTTTCTCTTATCCTAGCCTTTCTGCACTTAGCCTAGCTTAACCCGAGAGCTAGAAAGAAAAAAAAAACAGCTTGTGAATTCCCTTGCAGGACTTAACTACTCTGCCCTGAGGCAGAGAAAAAAACTTCAGGTGCTTTCAGCTTAAAAAAAAAAAAAAAAAAGTCCTTTTAGGAAAAAACCTCCCTGGCTTTTAAGCAGCCAAAAGAAGAAATGTTTTTAAACTCCTCAGGTCTGTGTTTCTGGTTCAAAATGATCCCACTTCTGCCACCATGTCAGGGTTCCCTCCCCACTCTGAACTTTGGGGTACAGATGTGGGGACCCACATGAAAAAACCTCTAAGCTTATTTTTACCAGTTTAGGTTTAAAACTTCCCCAAGGCACACATTCCTTCCATGCCCTTGGTATTGCTGCCACCACCAAGTGATTTAAACAAACATTTAGAGTGGGCCACTTGGAGCCCCCAAAATATCCCCCCAAATCCCTACACCCCCTTTCCTGGGGAGGCTTGAGAATAATATCCTCACCAATTGGTTACAAAGTGAGCACAGATTAAACCCCCTGGGTCTTTAGGACACTGAAAAACAATCAGTTTCTTAAAAGAAGTTTATTTTTAAAAAAAGATAAAAGAATCACCTCTGTACAATCAGGATGGAAGATAACTTTACAGGGTAACAAAAAGATTTAAAACACAGAGGATTTCCCCTCTAGGCAAAACTTTAAAGTTACAAAAACAGGGATAAACCTCCCTCTTAGCACAGGGAAAATTCACAAGCTACAGCAAAAGATAATCTAATGCATTTTCTTGCTGTTACTTACTATTTTTGTAATATTAGATGCTTAGTTTAGATATGGCTTAGGGAGATGTATTTTCCCTACCCTGGTTCCTCACTGACCCGGAGAGAACAAAGGAACCCAAAACAAAAACCTTCCCCCACAGATTTGAAAGTATCTTCTCCCCTTATTGGTCCTTTTGGTCAGGTGCCAACCAGGTTATCTGGGCTTCTTAACCCTTTACAGGTAAAGGAGGGATTAACCCTTTACAGGGCAAAGAGGGATTTTATGCTACCCTTAGCTGTATGTTTATGACACCCCCTCAAGGATTGAACTCTCAACCCTGGGTTAGCTATCCCTCCCCCCGGGGTGCAGGGGGAGCGCTGGCTTAAAGCGAGGGCAGTTAGGCATGCCACCTTTTTACCACTGACATCTAGTTGTAGATGCCTCAGTTTTGGGGGACCCAGCATCAGACACTTCCAGGATGATGGGGGGGTGGGCCGAGCACCCCCAGGCCGGGCGGTGTTGAGAGCAACCCAGGGAGTCTCAAGTTGGTCTCCCAGGCACTGAGGCAACTTCTGGCCACTTCCCCAGGTCCTGTGTCAGGATTGGGCCCACATGCCCAGCTGAGTCACTGTAGCAGTTGAGGCCAGTCTCCAGGCCTGGCCCAGGCTCTGGGGAAAAGGTCACGATCTCTGTGCTCCTCTGATTCCTGGGGCCACCAGCCACGGACTGCCCCATTGTGGCTGTCTCCAACAACACTTCCCCCAGGCATGCCCTAGACCCATCCCTTTGCCGGCGTGGGGGAGCAGGAAAGGTTGGTGCAAGGCTGGGTCTGGCAGCTCTGTGCCATCTGGGATGCACCAAGCCTCAGCCTGCAGCAGGGAGCTGCAGTGATCTGCTTCCCACAACGCCCCTTTCCCTGTGACGGTGAGCACACCAGGCACAGCTGTAAACTCCACTGCCCAGGGTCACAGAGCCTGGAGAGCACCTCCCCCCGCTCTAAACCCCTGCTGCCTCTTGCCGACTGCCTCTGGGGCGCGCACACCTAGCAGCTCCCCCTTGTTGTGTGCAACTGCCCAGCCGACCGTGCCGGCCCCAGGCACTAGATGCGCTCTGGCCTGGAGTAGGCAGGAGGTAATGGATCTCCTGGGCCTGTGGGGAGAAGAGGCTGTGCAGGCCCAGCTCTGAACCAGCCGTGGAAACAGCTTGCCTGGGGGGTGCAGAAGAAGGGGTACGGCAGGGACCAACAGCAGTGCCATGTGGACGTAAAGGAACTTCGCCAGGGAGACCAACGATAGATCTGGTGGTGCCCCCCCAGTTCCGCTTTTACACCGAGCTCCATGCCATACAGGCAGAGACCCACCATGAACTGTGAGAAGGAGGAGGGGGGAGATGCGGCAAGCCAGGAACCGCTCTGAGACTCCGCCACAGACTTGCCAGTGCCTCCAGGCGAGTGCGAAGGAGCCTGATGCCGAGGAACATTGTGTGTGCATTTCTCCTGATGATGTTTAAATGTAAAGATAGTGCCTAGCCCATCCTCACGCTAACAAGACACCGGTATCAACTTTTCCTTGTTCACTTGGACAAGAAGAGCTGTAGGCACAACAAACAGAGGTAGCGGGGACATCTGCTTTTCCCCTGTACGGCCAGGTGGTGGGGGGCATGCGGAGCAGGGGGGTTAGGGACACGGGGGTGTCCCTTGTATCCTCACTTGATAATGGCCCTGTTCTGTTCATTCCCTCTGGGGCACCTGGCACTGGCCGCTGTCGGAAGACAGGACACTGGGCTAGATGGACCTTTGGTCTGACCCAGTGTGGCCGCTCTTACGTTATGTTCTCCTGAGAGATCTCGATGAAACTTCCACGGAGGTTTCTAGGAATGGCAGCCTTATTTCTTCCTCCACAGTAGGACACTTTCCCATGCCACTCTGCAGCAAGTTCGGCTGGCACCATTGCAGTGCACAGGCTAATGGCACATGTGCCCGGGACACTTTGGGCTCTGTGCCTTTGTTCCCCTCAGGAGTGAGATCAGCTAAAGCCACCAGCGCCTGTGGAAAATAGTGTGACATTGTGCAGTCTACATGGTTTTATAAAAATATAATAATAAGTCAATATAATGTAACTGGGATAGATTTAGAGAAAATACGGTAAAGTGATATAATGTAACTGGGATATGCTTCGTGCAAAAGGTCTCTTGTAAGGTATCATTACAAAGCTTATAATCTACTGAGTATGATAATCTGATTTGTATAAATGTACCACTCTTGTATCTAAAACTAGAAATATAAAACATAACTCTGAGGGCCTATTGTAATTATGTAGAGTGTGGGCCATTAAGGATGGTTTGGAATCTTGATGACTCCCATTGTCTGCAGATGGCTGTATTTACCTTTGAGTCTTCCTGTATATGTGTGTGCTGGCAAGTGAGTAATGAAGTCTTGCAGTGACATGTGATCGTGTCACCTGAACTGGAATCCATCTTTGACCTGGTGCTTTTCCAGTGAGGGGGGGTGGAAACCCAGAGGGACAAAGGATTCCCGCCTTATGCAAAAGATATATAAAGGGGTGGAAGAGAACAGAGAGGAGAGAGGAGCCTTCATGGAGAAACCCCTAGCTAACACCTAAGCTGGAACAAAAGCTGTACCAGGGGAAAGAATTGTGCCCAGGCCTGGAAGGTGTCCAGTCTGAGAAAAACTTACTGAAGCATCTCTGAGGGTGAGATTATCTGTATTTAGTTTGATTAGGCATAGATTTGCGCATTTTATTTTATTTTGCTTGTGACTTACTTTGTTCTGTCTGTTACTACTTTGAACCACTTAAATCCTACTGTCTGTATTTAATAAAATCACTTTTTATTTAGTAATTTACTCAGAGTATGTATTAATACCTGGGGGAGCAAACAGCTGTGCATATCTCTCTATCAGTGTTATAGAGGGCGAACAATCTATGAGTTTGCCCTGCATAAGCTTTATGCAGGGTAAAACGGATTTATCTGGGTTTAGACCCCATTGGGAGTTGGGCATCTGAGTGCTAAAGACAAGCACACCCCTGTGAGCTGTTTTTGGGTAAACTTGTAGCTTTGGGACAAGTGATTCAGACCCTGAGTCTGTGTTGGAGCCAGACAGGAGTGGCTGGCTCAGCAAGACAGGGTGCTGGAGCCCTAAGCTGGCAGGGAAAACAGAAGCAGGGGTAGTCTTGGCACATCGGGTGGCAGCTCCCAAGGGGGTTTCTGTGATCCAACCCGTCACAAATAGCGTCAACATTCAGTGTCATTGCCCTGCACTCGTACCCGTGCTACAGCCAATGACACTTTGTTTCATGCAACCAAAAATCCTCCTCCCCTTTCTCTTAGTGGGCCACCCGCACCATGGCTGGGGCTGGAGAGCGGTTCTGGGCAGATGCGCCCCAAAGCTGCAGTGTCAATAAGCATGTCTCATTAGGGAATAGAGGCAGGGAGTTCTGAAATGAATCTGCCCCTTTCCGTTGGGCCTGTCAATCCAGTGTTTGGTTTCTCTGTGACTGCTGCAGTTGTGGCTTGAGCGATCCCCCTCCAGGCCTGCAGAATGCCTGACCCTGAGAAGGAGGAGGAAGACTGGGGAGGACAAAGGGCCTAGAGGGCCATATGTCCATCAGCCTGGAGAAGGGAAGAGCAGAGAGGAGAAAGGCCCCGGAGTCCCAGCAGGACAAGGAGAGGGAGATGCAGCAGGACATGATGTGATTGCAGAGCCATTGGCCATTATCCTTGAAAATTCGTGGCAACTGGGGGAGGTCCCGGATGATTGGAAAAAGGCAAATATACTGCCCATCTTTAAAACAGGGAAGAAAGAGAACCCAGGAAACTACAGACCGGTCAGCTTCACTTAAGTCCCCAACAAAATCATGGCGCAGGTCCTCAAGGAATCCATTTTGAAGCACTTGGAGGAGAGGAAAGTGATCAGGAACAGTCAACATGGATTCACCAAGGGCAAGTCATGCCTGACCAACCCTAATTGCCTTCTGTGATGTGATAACTGGCTCTGTGGATATGGGGAAAGCAGTGGATGTGATATATCTTGATTTTAGCAAAGCTTTTGATATGGTCTCCCACAGTATTCTTGCAAGCAAGTTAAAGAAGTATGGATTGGATGAATGGACTATAAGGTGGATAGAAAGCTGGCTAGATTTTCGGGCTCAGCGGGTAGTGATCAATTTTCTCCATGTCTAGTTGGCAGCCGGTATCAAGCGGAGTGCCCCAGGGGTCAATCCTTAGGCCGGTTTTGTTCAACATCTTTATTAATGATCTGGATGATGGGATGGATTGCACCCTCAGCAAGTTTGTGGATGACACTAAGCTGGGGGGAGAGGTAGATATGCTGGAGGGCAGGGATAGGGTCCAGAGTCTAGACAAATTGGAGGATTGGGCCAAAAGAAATCTGATAAGGTTCAACAAGGACAAGTGCAGAGTCCTGCACTTAGGAAGGAAGAACCCCATGCACTGCTACAGGCTGGGGACCGACTGGCTAAGCAGCAGTTCTTCAGAAAAGGACCTGGAGATTACAGTGGACGAGAAGCTGGATATGAGTCAGCAGTGTGCCCTTGTTGCCAAGAAGGCCAATAGCATATGGGGCTGCATTAGTAGGAGCATTGCCAGCAGACTGAGGGAAGTGATTATTCCCCTCTCTTTGGCACTGGTGAGGCCACACCTGGAGTATTGTGTTCAGTTTTGGTCCCACCACTACAGAAGGGATGTGGACAAATTGGAGAGAGTCCAGCGGAGGGCAATGAAAATTATTAGGGGGCTGGGGCACATGACTTATGAGGAGAGGCTGTGGGAACTGGGGTTATTTAGTCTGCAGAAGAGAAGAGTGAGGGGGGATTTGATAGTAGCCTTCAACTATCTGAAAGGGGTTTCCAAAGTGGATGGAGCTCGGCTGTTCTCAGTGATGGCAGATGACAGAACAAGAAGCAATGGTCTCAAGTTGCAGTGGGGGAGGTCTAGGTTGGATATTAGGAAACACTATTTCACTAGGAGGGTGGTGAAGCACTGGAATGGGTTACCTAGGGAGGTGGTGGAATCTCCTTCCTTAGAGGTTTTTAAGGTCAGGCTTGACAAAGCCCTGGCTGGGATGATTTAGTTGGGGTTGGTCCTGCTTTGAGCAGGGGGTTGGACTAGGTGACCTCCTGAGATCTCTTCCAATCCTGATATTCTATGATTCTATGACACAATGGGGCTTCTCAGGGAGCAAACCAAGTGCTGCAGACCCTGGCTGACCTACAGGTCCTTGCAGTCCTTGAAGAACTTCATGGTAGCAGCTCCCTACATCCCCCAACATATGATGTGGTGTCACAGGCTGCAGCAGTACCCTACCACGCCCCGCTGAGGGACAGCAAGGAAAACCACAGCCTCATCTACCTGACCTGTGAGAACCACGTGTGTGTGTGTGTAGCCACAGTGGACTACATTCGTGTGCTGAACCACACAGAACTGTTTGTTGCCTTTCCAATTTTAAAGTCACGTTCTGTTCATTTATGTTAAAACTTTGTATTGCATCACCTGTTGCTCTTCTGCCCGGGGTTTGCCACTCAGTAAATGTATATTTGTGGAGAATAAACTGCTCTGTATTACTTCACAGCATACATTCCAGAATGCACGGTGGTACTGAGTGCACTCAGCCCTTGGACAGCAAGCACCACATAATTCATAGCTTCAGGAAAACTCGTCATATTTACCAATGTAAAGCAAGTTCTACACAGTTCCCAGCAGCACCCAAAGCTTCCAGCCCAGAGGACATGCCAGCACAGAACGCTACTGTGGCCGACCATTGAAGTGCTCTTCTAAAGCCTCCTTCAACCACACAGCCAGTCCAGTCCTACTGTGTCAGAAGAAATATGGCTGCCAGTGCCATCCCTAGAAACCTCCATGGAAGTTCCATCGAGAGTTCTCAGGAGAACATAACATACCAGTCCAGGACTAGCCGGTGCTCGTTTCTCAAGCCCAGAAGTGATGCTCTGCTGCCAGCAGCTGCTCTGTGAATGCCACCCACAATCTGGAATTGTTTTTCACTGCGTCCCTCAGCAAACTGACCTCCAAGAAACTGTCGTGTTCCCCATTGTTGCAGTAAGTCCCACAGGTCTGCAAATACAGGAGAATCATGCGGCCTGTATTTGTGAAGTTCATGAGAATAGTGCCAAGCTCTGTGAGCTCCAGGCCTCTGTCAGAGATGTTGGATACCTGAAAAGTGCCACACAATTTTGTGGGATTTTAAAAAGACATTACAAATATGGGGTATGGATGGCATTTATGGTCTGGAGAAAGTTACATGCTGAGAACTTGACCCTGAGCTCCCAGAGATCCCTGGGCGAGTCATTTCTACCCTACACCACAGTGCAAAAAAATTCCCAAAAGACATCGCACTGAATAGTGGTGCATGGCACACTGGGATACCTACCTGTGGTGCACCGCACTTTGCATTGACACAAGCACTTCTGGTCCGTACACGCAGTGTCAACGCAAGCAGCCAGGTTAGGCATGTGCACAAGCAATATACAAACTTTGGCAGCTGGATGCTGACGTAACTTGTGTTGACCAAAGTTTGTAGCATAGACACGGCCTAACATGGTGCCGTCATAGCCAAAGCTCATATGCCAGCTAACTGAGGGCTCAGTCCTGGGCTCTTTGGTTTCATTGGTCCAGAGTGGGTACCGGCATAGAGTCCTTGCATGAAAAC
Organism: Terrapene triunguis; assembly: GCF_002925995.2. NCBI lineage: Eukaryota > Metazoa > Chordata > Testudines > Emydidae > Terrapene > Terrapene triunguis. The sequence goes on along the minus strand of NW_020664846.1, from coordinate 2,839,225 downwards.
AGGAATGGTGAACGTGGAGACAAAGCAGCTTATTTAATATCAGCCATGCACAGTTGAAACACATCATCAGCAATGCCAGCCTCAGACACTCAGCCGTCATGAATCAGGCCTGCAAACATCATGAGATTGGTTTGAAGATCATAAGTGTTTAAAAAATAATACATTTTGTGTCCTTTTTGTATTTCTTCTAGTCTCTGAGTCTTTACAGGGCACATGGGTCATGTTTTCAAGCTTTTCTCCACAATTATGAGGGCTAAAAAGTCCTTTTTTAAAAAAGTGGAGATTTCCCCCATAATCCCAGGAGGTGGGGCTTTAACACCAAACACCATGATACTCAAGATAAAAGTCACACGAGCTGGCAACCTCTGGATTTTGAGGGAAGGTAGTTATTGGTGAGGGGTAGAGTCATAGGTGCCGACTCTGTGGGTGCTCTGGGGCTGGAGCACCCACGGGGAAAAATTAGTGGGTGCTCTGCACCCACCAGCAGCCAAGCTCCCCACCCCACCCCCCTGCTTCACCTCCTCCTCCACCTCCTTCCGTAAACGTGCCGCATCCCTGCTCCTCCCTCCCAGCGCTTGTCGCCGCCAAACAGCTTTCACCCAAGCTGCCTTCCACTTTCAAATTCTCAACCAGTTCCTCCCTATTTATCAAAAATAAAATCTAGACCAGCCTCTCCCCTAGTAGCTGTCTCCACCTTCTGAAATAAAAAATTGTCTCCAATACATTCCAATAACTTGTATAATCTGTGCCCTGCTGTGTTATTTTCCCAACAGATGTCTGGGTAGTTGAAATCCCTCATCACCACCAAGTCCTGTGCTTTGGATGATTTTGTTAGTTGTTTAAAAAAAGCCTCATTCACCTCTTCTCGCTGGTTAGGTGGTCTGTTGTAGACCCGCTAGCATGGTATCACCCTTGTTTTTTATCCGCTTTTATCCTTACCCAGAGACTTTCAACAAGTGTGTCTCCTATTTCCAAGTGTATACATCTTTGATAAATAAGGCAACACCTCCTCGCTTTTTCCCTGCATGTCCTTCCTGAGCAAGTTGTACCGTTCTATACTAATATTCCAGTCATGCGTATTATTCCATCAAGTCTGTGATGCCAACTATGTCACAGTTGTATTTATTAACTAGCATTTCTAATATACTGTGATGGGGCTCGCTCACTACATTGGCTGCCCTGTCTCACACCATCTCTGGGTACAGAGGGGGGCAGTTGCCAAGGGGAGGGTCCGGATCTGGCACATACAGAGCATCACAAGGAGGGGCCTGCGGGGGCGGCTTTCCAAGCACCCGGAGCTGGGGGGAGACATAGAGCCACACACACAGTTTACAGGGAACAACACGCAGGGGCAGAAACATAGATCAGTCCCCACAATATTTCCACTAGCCCTCTGCCCCCTCTCTTCCTGGTCCACCACTCCTGGGCGGTGCTAATAACAGCACCTTTAGTTAAGGTTGCCTGTTACTTCTCATTCTAAGACCCTGGTTTGGGTTGCTTATAACTTTGTCAAAGTTCAACCATTCAGGCTGAAATCTTCCAGGCTGGGTCTCAGTCTCAGGCTCCCACCGCCGGTAGCTATGCCCCTGGTGGAGGGTGGGCTGTTTTGGGGAGAGCTCTCTCCCAGCACTGGTGCTGCGACTACACAGCCATATGGCAGCGCTTTAACGTTGCAAATGAAGACATACCCTAAGTTACTATCTTTCTTTGAGACGAGAACTGATTTTTTAGACAAAGGAAATGCAGTAGATCTAATCTACCTGGATGTCAGTAAGGCATTTGATACAATTTTACATGAGAAATTATTAGTTAAATTGGAGAAGATTTGGATTAATATGAGAACTGAAAAGTGCATAAGGAAGTGGTTAAAGGGGAGACTACAATGGGTCATACTGAAAGGTGAACTGTCAGGCTGGAAGGAAGTTACTAGTGGAGTTCCTCGGGGTCAGTCTTGGGACCAACCTTATTTAACATTTTTATTACTGACCTTTGCACAAAAAGTGGGAGTGTTCTAATAAAATTTGCAGATGATACAATGTTGGGAGGTATTGCCAATATGAATATCATACAAGAAAATCTGGATGACCTTGTAAACTGGAGTAATAGAAATGGGATGATATTTAACAGTGCAAAGTCCTGCATTTAGGGACTAACAATAAGAATTTTTGCTATAATCTGGGGACTCATCAGTTGGAAATGACAGAGGAGGAGAAAGACCTGGGTGTATTGGTTGATCCCAGGATGACTATGAGCCGTCAATGTGATGCAGCCGTGAAAAGGCAAATGCAGTCCTGGGATGCATCAGGAGAGGTATTTCCAGTAGAGACAGGGAAGTGTTAGTACCATTATACAAGGCACTGATGAGACCTCATCTGGAACACTGTGTGCAGTTCTGGTCTCCCATGTTTAAGAAGGATGAATTCAAACTGGAACAGGTGCAGAGAAGAGCTACTAGGATGATCCGAGGAATGGAAAACCTACCTTATGAGAGGAGACTCAAATTGCTGGGCTTGGTTAGCCTAACCAAATGAAGGCTGAGGGGAGATCTGATCGCTCTCTATAAATACATCAGAGGGATAAATACCAGGGAAGGAGAGAAGTTATTTAAATTAAGCGCCAATGTGGACACAAGAACAAATGGCTATAAACTGGCCATCAACAAGCTTAGGTTTGAAACTAGGCGAAGGTTTCTAACCATCAGAGGAGTGAAGTTCTGGAGCAGCCTCCCAAGGGGAGCAAGTGGGGGCAAAAAACCCTAACTGGCTTCAAGACGGAGCTTGATACATTTATGGAGGGGATGGTATGACAGGACTGCTTACAATGGCATGTGGCCCATCGGTGACTGCCAGTAGCAAAAATCCCCAGTGACTGGAGATGGGACACTAGATGGGGAGGGCTCTGAGTTACTACAGAGCCCTCCCTATGTGCAGCCCCGTTGGCCTGACTAGAGCCAGCCCCCCAAATATAGACGTCAAACTACACCTATGCTGGTTAATTCCCTTCCCTGTTCAAAGGTGATGGTTGGGTTCAGCTGAAATCAGGTCTTTTGGAGTAAAGAGGGTGACTGGAAAGAGACTGCATCGATGAGCAGGGGGAAGCAGGCTCTGGCAGGGCTAGCAGGTTGTAAACTTGTTCCCCTGCTTTCGTGTCTTTCAGGTGGAGGAAACAGGAACCATTCACAGGAAGCGGCTCCACGGGGCAGGGATTTCTCAGCCAGACATGGAGCCGGCCGGCGCTCTGGAGGATGTGTACGTCCTAGTGGAGTACGAGTTTGAGTATGTGGCTAAGGACGGGACGCTCATTTCCATAAAGCCCAACGAGCGGTACGTCCTGTTGAGAAGAACAAACGATCACTGGTGGCATGTTAAAAAAAGCAAGGACGCCCGTCCATTCTACATCCCGGCAAAGTACGTGAAGGAACTGCCCCCAGTCACCCGGCCCACCAGTGTGTTTGAGCTTCCTCCAGAAACCCCTGGACAGCTGGTCTCCAGGGACGCCTTGGAGACAATTGTCCTACAGCCAGCCAGGGCTGGCCAGGACCAGCCTTTGGCATACGAGTACAAATTCCTGAGCGCTGCTCAGCAGACAGAGCAGCACAAAATGGATACCAATGAACCCGACACTGACTTGGGGGCTGGGTCCGTCTGGTCAGGGTCTGGAACTCTGGGGCCCGCTTGCAAAGACACCAGCTTCGAAGGCGAGACCCTGACTCGAGCCGTAGGAGAGGGGAAAGACTCCCCTCTAGTGCTGAGCTCATTTCACAACCCTCACCGCGCAAAGAGGAGCAGCCACTCTCCGGCGCTGCACATCCCCCCCAGCGAGCACATGCGCCCGACGCAGTCCCTGGATGACCTGGCCAGGGTCACCCCCAACCCCCAACGTAGAGTCAGTCACACGGGGTCACGCAGGGCGGGGACCACAGCGGGCTCTTTGCTTTCCCCGCGGCCTCTCAGTAAGAGCCAATCTGAGAACATTTATGAATCCATCAAGGACCTGGAGAGACAGGAGAAGGCAGGGTCCAGCCAGCCAGCTCAGGTGAGTAGCACAGCTTCCTTCTCGCCCACACAGGTGGGCGGTTAGCGGAGCTAGGGTGATCAGATGTCCTGATTTTCTTATATAGGCTCCTATTACCCCCTCACCCCCTGTCCCAATTTTTCACATTTGCTGTCTGGACACCCTAAGCGGAGCAGACTGGGAGTCAGCACTCGTGGGTTCCTAGGCTAACTCAGCCACCTTGGGCAAGTCTCCCCCCCACCCCCCCCGTGTCCCCTACATCGGGGGTGGGGGGGCGGCGTGACTATTAAGCACTTGGAGCGCCTCAGAGAAAAGGCACTGCTGACGAACAAAGTGCTGCCGTGATCACACCTGCTTTGTGCTTCTGCAGGGCCATGAGGAAACCCTTGGAAGGGCTGGTCTGGGGACTTTAAGGGGCTTTTCTGGCCTTCATTTATTTTTTTCAGCCCTGTGTCTGTCTGGTCTGGCTGTTTAAGGCCCAGTCCTGTAACTTGTCCTATGCAATCAGCGCCCCAGCTGGCGAGGCTGAATAGCTGAGGTGGAAGGACACAAGCTCATGTTCTGCCTGCAGAGCTTGTACCTATGGGGGGCAGAATAGCCTAGTATTTCCCTTCACAATCTCCGAGGAGTGCTCTGCCATTGCAGGGCGCGACCCAGGCCAGCGAGGGGCTGTGTCAGCCCTGCCCTGCAACCTGGGGCGCCTCACAGTGCTTCGCTGCTGTAGCTCCCACCTGGGCTGCTCACAAACAGCCAAACTGTGTGCAGGTCACACCCCGAGTGTCTGTCTGTAGCCACAGCCTGGTCCAGCCGCTCCGGCCTCAGCAGCCTGTCCGCAAACACCAGCCACAGTCTGGCTTCCAGCAGCCTTGGTTACTACTCACAGGGTGACCCCAAGACTCCCTATCCTGAATTCCCCCCACCCCCAAAAAAGCATGTTCTGCACTGGCCAGCCCTCTCCTGGATAGTCCAGATATACTAGGTCTGTTGCGCCTCTAAGGAGATCAGTGTACTGGTCTGCCACCTTAAACGGAGTTACCCCCACAATTCCCATCACTGGCTTTGCTTTAATTAAAGACTAAAACTAGTTGCTTGTCTTACACACAGAGAGACTTGAACTGAGTGCAGGTCAGAAATGGTCACAAGAAAAACTAAGATAAACCGCTTCTGAAACTGAGCAAACTCGGCCTGGTTCGAGGTGAAGTCCCTTGCCGCATGTGTCTCTTAGCACTGCTGACCCAGATCTCAGGCCGAGATCTGCTCCCAAAGGCCACGGCTGCTTGATGTGTTGGCTGAGGTGAAAAGAGAGAGATGGGGAGAGAGAGAGCCTGGGGGGTGGGCTGCAGCTGCCCCTCACTTTTACAGTCTCCCTTGGATATGTTTTTCCTCGAGAGTGACCCCGGATAAAGTTCTTTCCAGCTGAGAGCAAGGAGGCATGGAGCTGGGGGGCAAGCAGAGCTGTTGTCCCTGCCCCACTTCCTTGCCAAAGATCGGCCACTTGGCAGCTGATGGCCCATCAGCTCTGATGGCACCTGGCTAGAGGCGTCAGCTTGTGCTTTGTCTTTGAGAAACAGGTTCACCCCTCCCTGGACTCGTCTGGTAAACACACCTCAGTCCTGATTTCATCGCATGTTCCTAACTTTGCATGTAATGTTGCTGCACACATTGCACCATGGTGCTACTGACCAGCAAGTTCTTAGTTTTCAAATGATGCCTCCCAATTGCGGCGTAGCTAGGAGTGGAAATTGGGGTGGGCCCCGACTTCCGGGTGGACGGGCAATGACAGATTGTGCTAGCTCAGCTTCTCCCCCGACGCCCTGTTCCTAGCCCTGGCGCCCCCAGGCAAAGGGCTTCACCTGCTGAGCTGGGCAGGTGCATGGGGCAGCTCAGGAAATGGCAAGGTAGAGCTGCTGGTGCATAGCTTTCTGAAGGGCGGGCGCAGAGCTCCATCGCGCACCTCCTTACTCCTGTCTGCACCTCCTCGCCCCCAGAGACAGGGCTGCGGCTCCAGGAGGAGGGGACACAGACGGGGTAAGGGGTCTGAGGCTGGTGCCACAGCAGCCAGGGCTGGGAGCAAAGCCCCAAGCGTGTGGCCAGCAACAGAGCCCTAGGCATGGGGCTGGCAGCAGAGCCCCGGGCGTGGGGCCGGCAGCAGAGCCCCAGATGTGTAGCCAGCAACAGAGCCCTGGGCGTGGGACTGGCAGCTGGGACCCCAGGTGCGGGGCCAGGAGTGGAGCTAGGTGGCGCTCCCTCCCCGCCCCTGATGGAGTCTTGCCCGGGCCCCAGTCACGCCCCCCTGAATGGTCCTCATTTCACAGCCTGGGACATTCCCAGAGGTTGCTCCGATCTCACAGTCCCAAAACCAAGCAAAGTTGGATAGAAAATAACTTGAGTTCTGAGTCTTCCTACACAGCAGCATTTCTACTGCCAGCACCTCACATGCACTAACGCTGAGTGAACGTTGTGGGGAAACCTGAATTTCAGGCTCTGCCTGCCTTTCCAGCGCTGGAATTCGCAGCTGTGCTGTGACATTAATACTTTGGCTTTTGCATTTAATGATTATTGTTTGGGAGGTTGAGACGGCCCTGATCAGGTGTGACCTTTGGGCACGTCACTTCCTTGCCCTGTGGCTCAGTTTCCCCATCTGTAGAGGGAGGTTAATGATACTTTCTGGTGCCTTTGCAAAGTGCTTGGTGATCTCTGGCTGGAAGCCTCGTATCAGAGCTGGAATCCTCAGGCTGCCTTGTTTAGTTATCAAATTCTCTCCTTTCTGTGCTCACGTAGCGTCAAGGGACCAGCAGAGGCCGCTGTGACTCTAAGCATTCTGCAGTGGGGTCCCTTGGGCTACCGCTCCCCTCTCCTGCCCCGGGAGCCTGGCTGCCTTTTCAGATGCAGCTTGTGGCTCAGCAAATCAGCAAACCTGCTCAATTCCAGAGACTGCTGCAGCTAGCGGGGCAGTTTGAAGCTGCCGTATTTTCTTCTCCAGACTCTTCCTCTCCTCTTAGTTCTTGAGGAAGTGGCTAGTAGCAGCTCCCAGGTCAGCTTTAGTAACCACCCCTGCGGCATCTCCCATGCGAAGCATTCAGAGAGGGACAGCCAGGCCCCAAGCAACGGGCGAGGGCCGTGAAAGCTGTCCGGTTTTTAATAAGACTGAACATTGGGTTCAGTTCCTTTGTCTCCTGGTTTCTGAGCTCACAAGCAGCTCACGTGTCCCACTTTTCCCGACAAGGCCAAGAGCTAGGCGCTCACTGTCTGCCTAATGCTGACATTCTGCAGAATCATCAGGCTCCAAGAGCTGGTGATTTAGTAAAAAATACTAAATATTGTAAGACTGATAAAATCACCAGTAATTGGCGGACACTGGAGAACTAGGGTGACCACCTTTTCAAAAGGCAAAGTGGAACACATGCAGGAGCCCACCCCTCTCAGTGGCCACACCCCCTGCTCCTCCTCTTCCTCCTGAGGCCCCACCCCCTGGCCTGGGCAAAAACCGGAGCGCCCAAGGAGCCCAGGCTGCTGTGGGGAACCCTTGACACTCCACCTGCCCTGAGCAGAGGGCTGAAAGCAGGCCCCAGCCTGTGTCCCTGTCCCCCGGGGCGCACCACCAAGGGTGCTTGGAGGCATAGACACTGACTCCATGGGTGCTCCAAAAAAATAGTGGGTGCTCAGCACCCACCAGCCACCCGCCAATAATCTGTTCAGCAGCCCCCGCCGATCAGCTGTTCGGGGGTGGATGGGAGGGGGAAGAGGTGGAGCGTGAGTGGGGCAGTGGGGGAGGGGGCGGAGCAGGGGTGGGAAGAGGTGGGGCCAGGGCAGAGCGCTCTCAGGGAGGGGGTGGAGTGGGAAGAGGCGGGGTGATGGTGGGGCCTTGGGGGAAGGGGCAGAGAGGGGGCTGGGGGTGTGGAGCACTCACCCAGAAAAATGGAAGTCGGCACCAGGCTGCAGCTGGTAGCTCCGGGGTTGATTTAAAGGGCCCGGGTATTTAAAGGCCCCGCCTCTTCCGGTTGAGGCCACGCCCCCTGCTCAGGACTCCGGCGTACCGGTAAGTCCTTTGAGTTACTTTCACCCCTGCTCCCAGCACTTGCCGCCTCCAAACAACTGTATCAAGCTCCAGGAGAGAGGAGGGAGGAGTGGGAATGTGGCACGCTAAGGGGAGGAGGCGGCGAAGAGGCAGGGACAGGGTGG
>NW_020664846.1:2752585-2821029 GCF_002925995.2 Terrapene triunguis | reverse complement strand
CAAAAACCCTGGTGCCGCTCCTGACCCCTCCCCCTGGCATTGGGGGGGTCTCCCTGTGCTCTGGAGAAGGTCCAGTCGTGGCTTAACACATGTTAACAACCAGCACGTCTTGGCGTCACCAGCAAAAATATATTTTCACACCACGCTGACCTGTGTTCCCATCCTGCTGCAGCTCCAGCTGCAGCTTTAACCCGCATTAGCCGGATCAGGTAACCCCTCCCCGACCACTTGGGTTCCCCGCTGCAACTGCCTTGTGTGCACTAGGAGTGTTACATCACTTGCGTTAGCACGCGCCTGGCAGAGACACCTTTTTCTCCAGGGCACACAAGCCTGCTCCCAGCTGTGATTAGGCATCGTGTTTGAATCCTGTTTTCACGTTTCCTAAGTTCCAGGGCCAAGATCCTCATGGCCTCAGGTTTGGGGTTTTCAACCTGACACCCCCAAGCGTGGCCCTGTTTGCAGACGGGGCCAGGCCCAGCCTTTGAAAGTCAAGCCCCTTTAATGTGCCTCACATTGGGAGCCCCAATTCACTAGTCACTTCTGCAAACGTCCTGCTGAGCCCCTGCAGGCCAGGCTGTGTCCTCAATGGGGTGGGGAATGGGGGAATTGAATTGAGGAGAGAGGTTCTGCTTGCTAATGCTTTGGACCCAAACTCCACTAGCAGGTGGGGCCGTGCTGCCTGCAGGCACAGAAATGCAGCAGGCTCCGCACACCAAGGGCATGAGACAGACCCGATTTCCCCACCTCTCTGGATTTGACTGTACTGCCCTGGCTAGAACAGCCTCCCTGGCCTACAAGCAGATGGCCACAGACTCCAGAGCATTACCAGGAACGTTACCTAGGGAAGGTCCCGCAGGCTCCAAAGGGCTTGGTCTCTGCACAGGTTGAGTTTGCTTAAGCCAGTCCTTTGTGATTAGTCAGAGCACTCCCCAGCAGCTGGGATGGGGCAACAGAAGGGTTAAACCCAAGGAGGACTAGCCCCTCCCTATGCAAATCAGGGTATGTGTCTTACCTGATCCAGACCAGGATGTGTGAGCAAACGGAAGACACTGTAAGCAGGGCGGAGGGGTGGCTGTTGAATGCATTCACCATAGTGCCATGCAGGTGGGGATCAGAGCCCCGAGCAGCCAGGAGTCTCAGCCAGCCCCATTCACCTCACTGTGAGTATGTAGCAACCGGCCTTTTCTCACTGATGCCCTATGGGGGTGTTCAGAGATTTATAGGAGTGGGGCACGGGTGCAGGATGGCTGGCTCTGAGCTGGGCCTCTCAAGAGGTGAGTGGGGTGGCACCCAACTGTATGGGCCAGGCAGGGCAGGTTCAGCTGGCTTGTGACTCATTTGTCCACTTGTCACAGGCCAGGGCTGTTAAGGGCAGAGTGTTCTCCTTTAACAGCTTTTCTGCAGCCTTGAAGGAATAAGCGTGGCAGCATGAAATGCCTGCCCAGCCCCCTCTCCTGTTAGCAAGGCATGTCCAGGTACCAGCCCCTCAACTAGGGATGGGCCCCCATCAGCTCAGAGGTCGTTCAGCAGGCAAAGAGGTGAATTGGTTGGGAAGGCAATGGGCGAGTCTGTTCCCAGTCTTCCCTGACTGTCGGTGTCTCTCTGTGGGACTATCTCCTCCATCCCTGCCCCACTGACACAGACAGGAGCTGGGCAGCACATTTACACCCACCTGCACTGAAGGGGCAGATGCAGACATGCACAGTGCGCACAGGAACATGCATGTGAAAAGGAGAGGTGCATTCCTAACATCCATGCGTGCTTCATTGTGGTCCCAGAGTCCCCAGCTAAACCTGATTTTATAATCCAGTCCCCGTGATCTCGCAAAATCAAACCTATTGCCTGGGAACATCACATGCCATGGCTCATCCCAAGGTGGAATCCCAGAAAGCTTGGGCCAGCTGCAGAACAGCGAGGGTCAAAATATCCCCTTCACTCACCTAGGGTGTGATTTTGTGACTGCTTTTATTGCCAGAATAGTAACTCTGCTGCTGAGTGCCTGAACAACCTCTGAAAAAGTCCCTAGCTAAGAAGCAGGCCCTTCGCAGGACCCATGCAGGAATTCAGAATTCAAAGGGGTCTTCTCACGAATACAGGGACACAGGAATCTATTCACTTGAATGTATAGCTTGAGGAGTAACAATGTCTCTCTTGCACTTGTCATTGTACGTGTCCCAGTTCCCATGCATTGCACAGATTTTAATGTGTGCGTCAGTCTGATTCTCTCCACTCACACCCCACACTTAGATGCAGTTGCAGCAAAATACCCTCGGGAGAATGTTGTTTCCTTAAAAAAAGAAAACCAAACCCAAAGACATTTGAAATACCAAGCTCCGTTTTCACAGGTGAGGGTCACTTCACCAGCCGTACCTAGGCATGGAAATGGGCTTCTCCCCCCTTCGTGCTGGCTCAGTAGCATTAAGAGAAGAAGTATCCAGATGTGTTTTTGTGGTCACTAAAAAGAGGATCCTGTGTGGTAGCTGGAGAAGGATCTCGAGTGTCTAATGGAGCTCGGGCTGCTGCTATGGGTCAGAGTTAAGGGCATGTCAGGGACCCTCAACAGGCAGATGGATACTTTGGAGTGCATTGTTTGTGTCAAGTAGGTTCAAGCGGTGGGATTGGCCCCCTCCTATTTATTACAGGTGCCCCTTACTCGTTTTACACTAGCCTGAACTCCAGGGGAACACCACACTTGTTTGGAATATAGCCATGGGATTTCAAGATGGAACAGACCCATCAGGGGCACCCTGCCCCCCGCAGCTGGCACCAGAATTACTGTGAGGCCAGGGCTGAATGACCCAGTAATTACAATCCCCCATCCCACAGCTTCCCTGTCACTGCTGCTTCCAGAAAAGGGGGGTTGGAGAAAGACCCACTCCCATAACCCCAGGAGGAAAGCGGGGGCTTCACAGCAGCCCCAGAAACTGATGGGAGGAGGGGCATGTGGCACTTGAGATGGAAGGGTAGCCCCAGAGTCACCCTGCCAGGAGAAGCAACATGGGCTGCAGGGAAGGGGGCCAGGCAGAGCAGCAACAGCCTGGGTGGGAAGAGATCCCCAGACTCCTTTGGTCTGGAGGAGTGGTGACAGTGGGGGTAGGGGAGCCCCTTCTCCTTGGTCCTGCTCAGCGGTGGCAGCTGTGAAAGGGCCGGTGGCTCCAGAGCAGGGTTCATGCTAACTGGGGCACAGGGGTGCTTGCCTAAGGCCTGTGGTCTCACCCCGAGACCGCACAGGCTCCCTCCTGCAAAGTAGGCCAGGGGCCAGGTCGCTTTGCAGGGCTGAGGGGAAGCCCTGGGGCCGAAGCCCCTCTCTGCTAGTGCTCAGTCCAGCGTCTCTAGGGCTGGTGCCTCTACCCCTCCTTCGGGCACAGTTCTCACTGCCTGCTGCAGCGGCTCATGCCCTAGCACAGTTTGTTCTTTTCCTTCCAGGCTCTTTACGTGGCCCCTATTACTGTCATATCAGAGCACCTCTCTGTTTGCACAGCTGTCTCCTCACGCCCCCCTCAGCGGCAGGGCTGGTAACCCCACTGCTCAGAGCGGGCTGAGGCGCCGACACACTAAGTGACTCACCCAAGGAGTATGTGGCAGAGCAGGGAATTGAATCCTAGTCTCCCCTGTCCTAGGCCAGAGCCCCAACCACTAGGCCATCCTTCCTCCTCCATTGCTCCCCTGTCTCTCCTCACCCATCTCCCAGGAGCCTAGCCTGCTCACCCTCTGGGCCTTTCCTCAGCTGCTCCTTTCAGACCTCCGCTCTCCACAGCCTTCACTCCTCAACAAGGGCAGCCAGGAGCAGCTGCTGGGTCTCTGATAGGGGGAGCAGGAGCAGCCGACCTCTTCCTCCTGTAGTGGCCCTCCCACCTCACTGCCTCCTGGCAGAGCATACCCTGAGCTCTGCCCGTCAGCTCGGGGAGTAGCTGTCTTGCCCCCCAACATGGGGCTCTTGCTCCCCGCTTTCCCTGGAGCTACAGGTTTCCTTGCTGCCTCCAAAAACCTCTCCATCAGGCTGCAAGTGCCTTCACTTTGGGGCCAGCCCCTCAGGCTCTGCCCCAGCCGCCATCTTAGCACTATTCCACCCACCGCTATCCCCTGCCAGCCCCCTGCCACCGCCTCTCCTCAGCCTCTTCTCCACTCTCCTGCCGACCTCCTTCCGCCTATTCCCAGCCTTCCTCCCAGCACCCTCCTGCCTCCCCCCTGGGCTCAGTGGGGCCAGCATGCACAGCAGGACTGGGCTGGAGAGCTCGGCTGGCTGGGCATTTGGTACAAACCCCAGGGGGCTCATTCCTTGGGGGTCCATGAGCCCGGACCAGAGGAGCAGGGCTTGTGGTTAAGACCCTGAGTGGCTCAGCTGTTCTCCCGGGCAGCCCAGCTCACCGGGGCTGCTCAGAACAAACAGCAGCACCAGAGAGCCGAGTTCACGACACCCCAGTTATAACACACGTGGCAGCCTAATATTCGTATACCCTAAGGGCACATGCCAGCTCCCGACAGTCCCTGTACCCTGCTGGGAGCCGCTTATCTCCCTCTCTTCCCTAGCTCTGCTTCTCCATCTGCAGGGAGAGCCCTGTTTATAAAGGGCCCCAGGAGCCATCCTGATCAGCCTTCTAAAATGTCCGCCTGGCCTGGGCCTGCCTGCCTTTCCCAGCCAGCCTGGTGAGAGTGCTGCGCCAAGCCCGGGCAGGCTGGGAATAAATGCCCCCCGATGGCCAGCGCTAGGCTCCAGCTGGCAGTTGGCCCACCACAGGTGAGGGGCTATTTGAGGGTTTGTTCTCTCTCCCTTCCTGGTGGCTATGTTTTATAGGAGCAAACACAGGACTGGGGAGGTTTAGCCGCGGGTTAGGGGGTGAAGGAGGGGCATGGGGGGGGAGAACAAAGGGGACCAACTAATTGGTCAGGCAGCCGTTCCCCTTCTGGAATGAAAAGCTGGGCCATGTTACTGAGGGGGTGGCACGGAGACAACAGGGGTTATCCTGGGTCACTTTTCCTGCTTCCCTCAGACCCAAACCACTGAACTAGGCAGTACTGGATTGCCCGATGTGCTCAGTACCCAGTCTGCCCGGCTGCTTGGGGAACCCGCCCTGGCTTTGTGTGCCTCCTACCCAACTGGAGACACCTGGGGCCTCATGTGCAGAAGTGCTGAGCACTCCCAGCTGTAGCTGAAAGCAGTGGGAGCTGTGAGTGCTCAGCGCCTCTGGAAAAACAGGCCCTTGATGGCTGTAGCTGAGCACCCAGGAACAGAGGCCCCAGCAATTCATGGATACTTTTGCAAACGTTGGCCTTGCTCTCCTTGTGTGTCAGTGAACCCATCTGTAAAATGGGGGTAATGCTATCTCACCTTGTATTCCTACGGTGAGTTCAGGACTGGTTTGCAGTACTCCATTTCTGCAGCCATGAGCACTACAGAAAAGCCTAGGAGGAAATGAATAATTCTGAATTCAGTGCAGCATTTGAAGGGTGTGCAGTAAACAAGGCCTGGGGCTGCGTATTGAACAAGGCCGCCCAGAGAGGGGGACAAGTGGGGCAATTTGCCCTGGGCCCCGCAGGGGCCCCGCGAGCCCTGGCCCGGCGGCGGTCCGGGTCTTCGGCGGCATTTCGGCAGCGGGGGGCCCTTCAGTCACTCCAGGTCTTCGGCGGCGGGGGGCCCTTCAGTGCTGCCGAGGACGCGGAGCGACTGAAGGGCCCCCCGCTGCAGAAATGCTGCCGAAGACCCGGACCGCTGCCAGGTGAGTACAAGCACCGCAGCTCCCCCGCTTTGTCCCAGGCCCCCTGAATCTTCTGGGTGGCCCTGGTATTGAATGAGGAGGCTAAAAAGAAATAATGAACTGCTATCTAATCCACTGGGCACTGAATGAGCCCAGGGTCCTGTGGGGAAAACAATAGTCTGTGATTAAAAACTACATCCTGATGCATGTGGGCCCAAATTAAGGTTGCATGGGCAACCTTTACTCAGGCATTTCCTGTCTTTTGAGCAACTGACTGTGCACCTTTGATATTCGTGTTAATGTAGATTTTTGCTTATAGTTAAGGCTACGATTATGTCATGCCGTGACTTCCATTGACCTCTGTGACATTTTCTGCCCCAGGGCTGGAACTCCCAGCCAGGCCCCCAACAGATCCCAGCCCCTGCCCTGGAGGGAACCCCCTGCATCTGCCCAGCCGGGAGGGGCGGTGGGGGAACCCCCCGCAGCAGCCCAGCTGTTGCGGGGGACCCCCCTGAGCGTCCAGCTGCCCTGGGGGGCAAGGGGACCCCACAGTAGCCCAGCCCCTGCAGGCAGGGGAACCCCAGAGCTCCTACTCACCGCAGCGGTGGGGAATCCTGGACCCTCAGCAGCAGTGGGTGCTGAACCCACCTCTCCATCTTATCAGGGATGTTTTTAGTGAAAGTCAGGGACAAGTCATAGACTTCCGTGAATTTTTGTTTATTGCCCATGACCTGTTCATGACTTTTACTAAAAATATCCGTGACAAAAACGTAGCCCTATTGATAATATAATATAACCATGCTTTATTTAACTTCTTTGCCATTCCAGTGCCATGTGTCATCCGGGAATGGAATGATTTTAGATGCCATTCTAGCTGCCTCGTTTTAGGGAGTCTGGAGAAACTGCAGTCTGAAGCTGGCTTGTTTGCAAGCATAGATCAGCTTTAGCATGCTAATGTCTTGAGAGTTTAGTCCATGAGTCAGCCTGCATGTCTCCTCAGAATATTGTGTTCAAAGGCTCTCCTGCAGTGAGGCCTTTGTTTGGCTTAAATCTGGTTTTCCTGTCTTCGCTGCTAAGATGATGCCTTTTACACTAATCCTGGCCGTCAGTGCTGTGATTCTGTGTGTCAGCGAAACAATACCACAGCTATGAAATCTGCTTTCACCATTACTAACAAAATGAACACTGAACTTTCAGTATGAAGCTCTGGAGTGGCCTATGTAGTTAGCTGGTCTGGCCCCAAGGACCTTGTGTGCCGTATTCGCTCTATTCTATAAAACAACTGCAAGACTGCGCCAAACCGTTTAAAAAAGAGATCTTGGCTGTCAGCTCTCTTTGAGGGCAAAAGGATAGAAGATGCTTGGTGTTTCTAGGCCAAGTGGTTTGTTGAACGGACTAATCCAAAAAAGATTGTTACCCTGATTCAGTCTGGCCCTGGAGCACATGCTTAACTTGAAACATGTGAGTCATTGAATTTAGCGGGGCTATTCCCATGCTTAAGATTACGTGTGTGCTTAGGTGCCTTGCTGAGTCAGGGCTGAGGAAAGTTTTGCAAAAGTGAATACCATGTGGCTAGAGGTTCTTTTCTCCCCCCACTTCATTTCCCTGTGTGCACCCTCCAGTTTGCTGGGTGGAGAAGCTACAGATTTGTGCCTAAATTCTAATTGTAATTTGTCTGCCCCGTCTGCAGACTCAGGCAAATGTTGCTGAATGGGTTGTTGCTTTGCCCATGTTTTACTCTGGAGTAGGTCTCCTCCGGGTGTATTGAGCCACCCCTGTGCCCCGGGAGACGCTGTTTCTGAAAATCTAAGGGAGGGCTCTTCAGTGGCTTTTGAGAACTTGTTCAGCGTTTTCAGCTGGTTGTTGCTGACCGGTAAATCAGAGAGCTGGTGTGAACTCATACCCTTGCACATGCAGCTCCTCTCAAAGAGGCATGATTGTTGGTTTCTTTTTTTAACCAAATCACCACATTAGTGCAACACAAGATCGACTAACGCACACGCTGAGTTTCCGATGGGAACTTTAACTCTCCAGTGTCACACGGCTGGACTGTTGTAACCCGGCCTCCTGCCAGGCGCGGCTGGGTGTGCGGCAGGTCCAGTCCCCTAGAGAGGTTGGGTAGTGCACTGGGCGCACCGGGAACAGAGGCGAGTGCTGCAGGTGCTCCGGGTACTGGGCTTGTTGGTGGATTCCCGTGACCACTTGCACGTTCCAGGTGACGGAGGATTCCTTCAGGAGGGCTGCCAGGAACAAGCTGCCAACTCCATGGGCACCAGGACTGCAACAGTCAACGAATGCCACCCCCATTCCTAACCCAGCCCCTAAGGGCAGCCCCCTGAAGGGGTCAAGGGTAACCGTGTTCCGTGCAGCTCCCCAGACTAGTCTAGGGCCACGCCTCCTCTGGAAGCAATGCCAACACACACACCCTGGCCTGCAGAGCCAACCCATGGCCGGCTCTTTGGTCTGCACTCTCGCTGCGGCCCATTCACCCACGCTGTCCTGCTGTCACACTCTGCAGCTGCCCCCACGCCTCCTGTTCCCTGGCAAGCCACAGGCTGCTTCCTTGCCTGCCACCGGCTCCCTGACCGCCCCATGGTAGCTCCTTTTCCTATAGGGGTTATGGAGCCCTCTGTAGGCTGGATGCTGAGCTGGATAGAGGCGCCCTCAACTGGCTGCATCCTTTCCCTGCAGCTGAGCCAAGTGCATTACAGTGTTTTTCAGTCCTTAATATGTGCTCTATTCTTTGCCAGTCCCCGGATGGTGTTTGTCTCACTTTCCTCCCGGGAGGTGGGAATTTAACAGTCCTCTGTATAGGTGAGACTTTTCTGGCTCTGGAGGGAATCTTTAGAAAAGCAAATCTTTGAAGGTGGGTTAAATGTTGGCTCTTTCCCCTCGATCCAACCTAGTCCCAGAAGTTACTGCTCAGATTTTCGCCACCAGCGAGCCACTTTTAGAAGCGTGAATGCAGCCGCCAGGTTGCAAGATTATGTAAAATGTCAACAAATAACTAATTATGCATAACTTGAAACTTGTGTAACCACGGCAACCCTTCCGCCCCACAAACCCCAACAGGAAACGTGTGAAAGGCTCAGGCCCATATCAGGGCAGGTTTGGGGAAGTCTCTCTCCTCTCTCGATTGGCCTCTCGCTAGGGGCCAGTTCCCTTTGCTTTGCTGCTGTGACGCTCCTGCCCGCCAAAGCACCCGCGCTCGCTCCTCTTCGTGGTCCCGGGGGCTGGAAGATGGACACCCATGCTCCTAAAGCGCTGCCCAGAACTCGGAGCAGGCTCTTGCGTTTGTTCAGCTCATCCCAGGTGCGGAAGCGTAGATCTTAGCCAGCAAGAAAGAGTAACTGTCGCTTATGGGCTAAGCCGAGGGCGCAGCATCCTACCGCTCAGCACTCGCAATACCCTGGAGTGGGCTTCAGTCGACGGGCTCAGGGGATCGGGCTCAGATTGTAAATGTGTCTTGACGTGGCTGGGGGCTCTGCTATAGGTCTGTGACAAAGGGTGACGGAGATGGGAATCGTGTTACGTTGTGGAGGGTTCAGTGAATCGCCCCAGAGACTGATGTTGAGTCTGTAAATAGTTTGTCTCCATCACCGGTTTGGAAAGGAAGAGGAAGTAGGTAGCATGTTGGTAAATATAGCCAGCAACACTGACGGGGGGGACTGTGGCAAATGGGGCCTGGCCAGGAATAGTATCCTGGGCCTAAAATAATTCTATGAGTTTCAACTGGGCAGAATCAACCCAAGCTACAGAATGCCCAAGAGAGGGGAGAGGCTGGGAAAATGGTGATTGCTATGGGAACCTTTGGTGGGGACCTTGTGGTCAGGGGCTGCTCTACCTCTAGGCAGCTGCCGCAGGTGGCAGATTTCTGGGAGGAGTGGGGGTGGGGGTTGGTTATTTTGAGTGCTTGGCTGGTGAAATTTGCAGTGGCGCCTGAAGGACTGCAACAGTGGGGAGGGGGGGCGACCAGGCCAGCTCTGAGTGACTGGTGCTGTGACGGGGTACATGGGGTCACAGCACCACTCCAGCTGGCCCAGCTGCCCTTCCATCATGTGGGAGGGGTGGCTGGGCCAAGGTAAGGGGCAATACAGTTACACCTCCCAGCTTCAGTCAGGGGTCAAGGGGGGCACCTGGGCCCCCTGGGCCCCCCCCTTGTCACACCTCTGCTGAGTTCAGGTTCTCATATGTGGGGAGCAAAGATTCCAGCACCAAGGAGGGGGTGTCACACTGAAATTCTGCCTAGGGCAGCAGGTTGGCTTGAGCAGCCTCCGAGTTTGGTCTAGCCAGCGGATGGGAACAGGGTGCCAGGTGAGAGAGGTGGCTTCTGTTCCTGGCTCTGCCTGTGAGAGTGTGAGCAAGTCACCTCCCTGCTCAGTGCCTCAGTTTCCTCACCTGCCCTTTGGCTGGGTTCTCAACTGAGACTGCTGGCTCTGTGTGTGTACCGTGGGAGATGGGCGTGAGACGCTGCGGGGCAATCAACTCTCGGTGTTTCTGTGTGAAAACTTTGTACCCATTATAGCTCCAGTAACACATATGATCATAGAACTACAGCGATCACAAGGAGAAAACAACTGTCTGCGTCTTATCAGCTCATTTCCTTTGGACATGTGACAGCAGTTTACCTGAAGCCAGTTAGTTTCCTGGTACAGTCAATAAGCCAGTCTTCCCTCTTGCTCAGATGACATTTAACAACGCCACAGGGGCGTGGTGGGAAAGCTTTATATGTTTGTAGTAGGAAAATTTAAAATTTCCTGCAATTGAAAGGGGATTTATCAGAAAGTTGACAATGTTCTGAGGTTGTGCATTCCCTGACTTTCCAGAGGGAACTGGACATTTTTCATGTTCCATTAAATTGGGCCAAAATGTCCAAATTTGGATGATTAAATCTAGATATGTAAAGAAGCAGTCTGGTTTGGCACCAAAAAAGTGACCCTGCTTTAACTACAAGTGTGCAGATTGGTTGGGTTTTTTTTAAATCAATTTGGTGAAACCTGTACAAATGCAAAAGGATGCTGGCCCCACCTCAGTCTGCTGCCTGGGACCCATTGCTGGATTATCTGAGCACCTCACAATGCTCCCCTCCCCCTACGAGGCGAGGCAGGGCAAGGCTATTCTCCCCTTGCTCCAGATGGGAGCTGAGAGAAATTAAGTGACTTGCCCAAGATCACACAGTCTGTGGCAGGGAAGAGAATTGAACTGAGCTCTCTCAAGTGAGGGCTCTAACCCCTGGTCCAGCCTTCCTCTTCTGCCCTTCCCTTTCATGCATAGGAACCAGCCCAATTACAGGAGCAGGTGCTGGGTTTTTATTGTGTGCAATACACTGCTTTTACACTGCCTTACCATGCCACTATTTTTAGACCTCAAGTGCAAGTGTAGCACTGTGTAGTTTTTGCCCTGTGTACTCACAATAATGGATCTCTATCCAGCTGTATCTCTAGTGACTTTATCGATATTCCTTCTGTAGAAGGGGTTTTGTAGTGTCATTTTGTCCCCAGATATGTACAAAGTACGTTTTGCAGCAAAAATAGCTCAGCGTTAAGGGGGCTAGTTTGAGCTCCTCCACTGGCTACAATGCCCCCTGAGGGCGGTTGTGCTGAGCAGGGATAGCCAGACTGCAGCACTCTCTCGCAATGCCCTTTCCACCCTGGGGGGCCAGGAGAAGGTGAGGTAGAGCTTGTGGTGCCCACTGTGGGGGCAGGCAGGTGGAGGGCTGGCTGCGTGGCCTGGGAGACTGAATGAATGGCTTGGCAGTGTGGGGCTGTGAGTGAAGGCTCCAAAACTGCGATGTTGGGGCTCTCCTGGGGGGGCCTGGGAAGAGCCTGGTGCAGCAGTGGGGGAAGGGAGTGAAACCTGGTGTGCCCCATGAGGATGTGTTACAGAGGTGAGTACCGGACTCTTTCCCATGGCTGGAGTTCAGGGTTGGGGAGGCTGAGTTGCCAATGGTTACAATTCCATCATGAGTCTCATGACGGTGTTTGTTTGGTTTTTAAAGCCCCAGCTCCTGGAGTCTTGTGAGATCTCAGTTCTCATTGACATCAGAGTGAGTTCCTAGGTGGAGAAAAGCTGGAAAACATGACCCCCAAGGGCTTGAAACCCAGAAGGTCCTCGGGCCACAGTATTTATAATCTTTTAAACTCATGACTTTTGGGGCCTGGCTCATGGGTTTGGGACACGTGGGCTTAGCAGTCCCGGGAGGGAGCCTGGCATGACAGTGCAGCAATGTCCCTCTGGCAGCCAGAGCCCTGCCATGAGTTCCCAGAACCCTGGCTCCGTCGGCTGTTCTCCCCACCGCGGCCGGCGCATTTCTGACGGTCCGACCAGAATGCTCTCGCCATCCCTGCCCAGACCCCACCCACGTCGTCTCCTGCCCAGTGCTGCCATCCCAAATCCAGCCTGACAGACTGTAGTCCTGATCTCTCCCCAGGCCTGCCAGGAGGAGGAGAAGAATCCCACCCCAGTGTATGTGAACATACAGGAGCTCCGGCAGCAATCAGCAGCCACTGACCCCTCCCCACCCCAGCACTGCCCTAGCAGTGTCCTTGCGGACTGGGAGACCCATACGGACACGGGCAGTGGGCACTTGTTCTACTACAACTCTGTGACGGGCGAGACCACCTGGGATTCCCCGTTCGGGTGCCCAGAAGATGGAGTGAGTCCTGCTCCCTCTCCCTCGCCATCTCTTGCCCCCAGTCCCGCGGCGGCCGAATGGGGCCAGTATGTGGATGATGCCAGCGGCGAGGTGTTTTTCTATAATTCAGTAACGGGTGAGACATCGTGGGAGCCGCCTCCGGCTGCGGACGAGCCCAGCACCCAGGAGATGCAGCCTGCAATTGCACAGTACAGACCCATGGACCAGAGGGTGAGCTACCAGGAAGAGCAGGAGTGAGAGAAAAGCTGGCTGGTCCAGGAGGGGAGTACAAGGGGGAGCCCAAGCCAGTAGCTCTGGGGAGCGCGGGGTGATGGCTGGGTTTGGTGAAGTGCAGAATGGAACAGCGCCGACCGGGCGGGTAGATTCTTGGTGCTGGTCTGGGGAATAACCCAGGGAAGTGCTGGGGATCTCCAGGATCCTGCTGGATTCTCTCCTCTCTGCAAGGGGGTCTGGGGAGCGCACCCTGGCGGGGCACAGGGAGCGTGGGGGAGGCAGAGAGGTGCGCAGAGGTGACCTCTCTTACGTTCTCAGCCGCCGACTCCGGAAACGGACTATCCGGACCTGTCCCCTGAGGAGCTGGACGGTTACCCGGAGGAGGACTATTCTCCGGTGGGGTCCTACGAGCAGAGCACCTACCCTTACCTTCTGCCAGGGAGATCCCCCAGGCACTCGGCAGAGCTGAGCCCCTCTCCAGGCTGGTGCAGCCAGAACAACCCCGAGGGGCAAGCCTTCTACCCTGAC
This sequence comes from Terrapene triunguis, assembly GCF_002925995.2. Classification (NCBI taxonomy): domain Eukaryota; kingdom Metazoa; phylum Chordata; order Testudines; family Emydidae; genus Terrapene; species Terrapene triunguis. The sequence goes on along the minus strand of NW_020664846.1, from coordinate 2,807,937 downwards.
CATTATGCCTCGGACACGGTACGGAGCTGGTGGGGGAATGGGAGTCATTGGAGGGGGACGAGGGCCAGGCAGGACGTATGGGGTTTGAAAGGAGAGGAAATGGAGCCTGATGGCTCTTGGGGAAGAAGTTGGGGTGGAAGTGGAGTGGGGACAGCACAGGGAAGGGGAGGATGACGTGTGCTGGAGACTCAACCTGCCCTTTTAATGATCTGGCAAGCCCCTGGGCTGTGGAGGTGGCGGAGGGGCACCAGGGGAGAGAGGCCGAGAACAGACTGGCCCGGTTTCCGTGTGGGGCACAGAGCTGTTCCCCAGGGAAGGTGGGCGCAGTCCGCCCAAGCGCTGGATTTCCCCAGAGGTTCTCAGCAGTGAGGGGGCAGGAGCGAAGGAAGCGGGTGCTACCAGTGGCAGGGCGGGGAGTGAGAGAGTTCAGCTGGCTCGGTGGGAGTGAAGGAGTGTCTGTGCAGAGCGGCGGGGCTGGGGGCTGAGAGGAGTCTGGGGGGCGACGGCTGAGGAGTTCCCAGCATTAAAGGGCTGATGCTCAGGAGCTCTGGGGCAGCAGGGCTGGGTGAGGAGAAGGCTGAGGGCTCGATGTGGGGGGGGGGGCTGGCACCTTGGGCTTCTGATCTCAGGAGGGGCCTCTAGGCACGACTGGAAAACCCACAAATGACGTGATGAAAGCGCCGGCCCCAGGGCGTGGGGCCAAGCTGGAGGCAGCAGCGTGAGAGGGGAAAGGGGACGATTGGGCTTACAGGCAGCTGGGGGGCACTGTGTCAGGGTGGGTGATAGAAGAGCTGGGAGGGTAGAAGTTCCCCACACACCCTGTGGTGGGGCTGGGGTGGAGGGCGGGAGCCCACGATCCCGAGGGAGCGGCTGTGGCAGGCTGGCGCTTGAGGGCGAGCCAGGAGGGAAGCCCTGCAGTGACAGCTGCCCACTAGGGGGCAGGATCCCACAGCCGCCCAGCGCTGCCGCTGCCAAACGTGTGTTCGTGGGTTTCCAGGCCAGAAGGGACCATGTTGACCCTCCCATCCATCCTGCATGGCCCAGGCCAGAGAACCTTCTCGCGGCAAGGCCAGAACTCCTGACGGAGCGAGAGCAGTGGGGGTGCCCCGAGACCTTGGGGCCCCGCGCTGGGTGCTGTATGTGCACGTACCAAACATGGGCCCTGCCCCAGAGACCACCTACTCTGGGGCTCTGCCTAGCCTGGAGTTCCGAGCTGGGGCCGCTGCCCCAGCACAAGCCCCATATCGCTCCAGGGCAGGCAGTCCGTGCTGTGGGATTGCAGCTGTGCCACCCCCTGCAGGGACAGGGCCTATGACAGAGCTAGAAAGCAAAGTAACTCCGAGCCCCTTGAGGGTGGGGTGGCTTCACACAGGCTGGCCAGGCAGAAAAAGCAGCTGCGCTCCATGGGAGCTTTGAGGTGGAGCCGGCCCCTGCTCCTGGGGGGATACAGGGCTCCCTGCAAACACTGGCGTTCTCCAGCCCAGGGAGGGGCTGTGCCGAGGGGAGCCTGCCCCACCCCAGCACTGTTCTGTAGTCTCTGCACGGGGCCTGCTCAGTGGAGCTAGTGGCAGATACTTTTAAAGCAAACCCTCCTTTCCCTGCCAGGTGCCCGGCTTGTGGGGCCATGTGGCTGGGGCTGGGCTGGAGAACGGGCTGGCCAGTGATATCAGGGTTTCTGCCTGCTAAGCTCAGGGCAGTCATATCTCATGCCACAGGCTGTGCCCTGAGCCTCGCAGAAATTCTCACGCTAGCCAGGGGTTGGCCTCTGAGCCATCAGGTACTGGCTACAGTATGAAGACGAAGGCCAGGCATGGTGGGTTTGCTTTGCCCGCTGCCACCCTTGGTCAGGGAGTGATTCACTCCAGCCAGCAGAGTGACGCCAGAGGGCACAGAGGAGGTGTCAGGAAAGTGGAGGACAGCATGGCCCTGTGGGCAGGGCACTGGCCTGGCATGCAACAGACCTGGGTTCTATTCCCAGCTCTGCCCTGCTGGGTGACCTTGGGTGAGTCCCTGCTCCTCGGCTGCTTCTGTCCCCTCTCCTCCCAATCTTGGTGTGTTCAGAGGAAGTTCTCTACTGTACAGCTCCCAGCACAATGGGGTTTGCTGGCTGGGGCTCTCAGCGTTGGTGATAAATACAGTTTGTGACTAACTGGTATCTGCTTTCAGGTCTCTGTGCCAGGGGGCCGCCGGAGAGCGAGCAGTGGGTCCAGCCAGGACAGCAGCCCCTTTGCCAGCTGGCACAACTCTATGCCAGCCATCCTCATCCAGAAAGAGGAGAAGGTGAGGGAGATGACTGGGCTCATTTTGCTAATGGGGTCATGCTGGCTTCTTTGGAGCTGTCAGCAGATCTGACTTTAACTCTGCCCTTTGGTGCCGTTCCCCAACAAGTTCTGTTCACCTGCCTGGGTCCCGGGGGGGGCACCCATACGGCCGGGGCCGGGCAGCTGTTGTAGTGGCCAGGCTGGCTAACTCAAGGGGTACTGTAGCTGTGGAGCGATTGTGACCATAAAGGACAGCTGCAGGGATCCCCAGACTCCTGACCCCACCCTGTCAGCGGGCAGCCACTGGGCCTCGGGTCAGGGAGGTGCTGTAGCATGTGCCTGACTTGAAGCGCGTGGGTCACCTCCTGGATTTCAGTGGGCCTGCTCGTGTGGGCTTCCAACTAAGCGTGTGCTCCGAGCACTTCCTGAAATAGGGCCCTGGGGCAAGTTATTTTCCTGGTGAGCTTGTGATCCAGATGCCCAAGTGAAAATCCATGGGCGTTTCCCGGGTGCTTACCAGGCGGGGAGGGAGATGGCACCAGGGCACTAGAACGGTGCATTGTGGCCACTCCAGCAGTGGCCCTGATGATCGGCTGTTTGAAAGCCAGTTTCCCTTGGAAATGCTCACGGAGCAGATTTAAACCCTGACTTATCTTTGATTTCAGTTCAAAAGCCTGGACAAGGCCGGAGTTCTTTACCGGACAAAAACAGCTGATAAAGGAAAGCGATTACGGTAAGAGAGTCTCAGCGTGACAAGCACCAGGGCAGACTTCCGACTCGCTGGCCTTCCACAGAGCAGACAATAATTTCCAGAGCAGAGCTTTTAGAGCAATGTCCAACCTTGATTTAAAAATGATCAGTGATTCTCCATCACTGACCACCCTCGGTGGCTAATGACCTTCCCTGTTGAACATTTTCACCTTCTTTCCAGTCTGTTGAATGGATCCAGGGGACGTGCTGCTGTGGGGTATGGTTGGAGATGGGAGTAAAAGCCTCTGGGCGCCTGGTGGTGTGTTACTAACAGTGCTGTAGGCAAGGAATAAAGGAGACTTTTCCCATAACTTCTTATTTCCCTGCTTTGAAGGTTTGGGGGGGCTGGGGGTTGTCCTGCTTGATCTTTCACTAAAGGGAGACAGGTCACTAATGAGTTGTTTGTGTTCACGCTATTAACCGCTCAGTCACAGATTTCCTGTGTGATCTTGGGGCAGGTCACTCAGGGTGTCGCTATGTTGCAACCAGGGGGTGACTGCAGCATGCACAGCCAGACCCGAGCTAGCCCAAGTGCCAAGAGCAGCGTGTTCTCCAGTGCTGGAGAGCCACTCAAGCCAGTACTCAGGGTACGGGTGGGATCGTACAGCCTGCGCTGAAGTCTGTTCTGCCCCGGGCTTCGCTGCTGTTGGTACCTGGGCTAGCTAATTAGAGGTAGCTTGGGTCTGTCTATGCGTGCTGCAGTCACCCCCCGCCGGCAGCGTGGACGTGTTCCATGCGTCTCTCGGTGCTGCAGTTCTCCATGTGTGCAATGTGGTGGTAGCCGCACCCCACAGGCCTGTTCAGATACTAGAGTGAAGTGGGCCCTGGAACCACCTGAGCTAGGGAGACGAAACTAGGAAAGTCTCAGCCAGTCCTGCTCTTTGAGGGTGTTGCCACCATTTTTGATGCATTCTGCAAATTTCTCCAAATTTGGCAAGATCCAGCCTCCATTCCAAGACGAGACTGAGGAGGGATTTGCTCTCCTGCTATGGCCCTTATACATCACTGCACCATCCTCCAGGGGCCAGGACAGTCACGGAGCTGACTAGGGGACAATTCCCCCAGTACAAGTTCTGTGCAGGGGTTTGTCTCCTGGGCGCTTACCCCTGTCCCATCCCCACACACAACTCCCATACCCAAGTGGGGTGCAGCTTTCAACTCGGCCTAGCTGGCCCATTGGGGGTCTTGGTTACAGCCCTGGGTCTGGTAATCCGCCCACACAGAAGCCCTCCAGCGCCTTCCCACAATTCCCTCCTGTGTGCCCACAAGGGCAGAGGATCACAGAGCGGCTCAGTGTAGTGCGGCACAAAGAACCGGGGGCTGCCCCCCTGAAATCCTAGTGACACGCACTGGGGAATGCAGCACCACTGAGGTCCCAGTGACGCCGGCAGGGCTTTGCAGCCTGGCTGCTCACACCTGGGCTAGGCCAACCCGGAGCCGATCCCCCAGACTAGCTCTGTGGTGTAGACCCGGGGGCTGCAGTATCCCAGCTCACTGCTCTGGGGACTCACTGCTGGCTGAAGAGGGGCCCATGGGCAGTCCTGGGGGGGCCAGAACCTATAGCAGCTCCCAGCTATTATGCAGGAGGTCAGACGAGATTATAATGGTCCCTTCTGGCTTTGAAATCTATGCACCTGCTTTTGCAAACATTCACGTTTTGAGCAGAACTTGCCAGGAGCTCCCTGCCCCAGCCTGAGCAGCCTGCGGTGGGATGCAGGGTTAGGTAGATAATGTTCATTTGGGTCTAACCTCCCCTCCTCTATTGGTAAGTTTTCCAGGCCGCCCAGCCTCCCGGACAGCAAAGGGCTGTGCCAGCATCTGGCCACAGACCAGCAAACTCGGCACTTCTCCCTGCGTACAGTTCCGAGCACAGGGAGGAGGATTTTGATGTAGAACTCCCGGACCAGCCAGCAATGAAGGAACCAGTGTCTCCTTAGGAAGTGAGGAGGCCGTTGAGGGAAGGGGCTGTGCCATGCGTAGGGCTGCCCCCCACCTTCCCTTCCTCAGCTGGCAGCATGAGAACAGGGTCCTGCCAGCGTAACCGACATCTGGGTTTAATGCTTTCCTCACCATTCCTCCCCCAGGAAGAACTGGAGCTCATCCTGGACTGTCCTGGAGGGGGGCATCTTGACCTTTTTTAAGGAGTCGAAGCATTTGTCTTCCAGCAGCTTGGTGAGTTGCCAGCCTTTGGCTACTGTCCTTGCTAGGCCCAGGTTGGGAATTGCTGACAGGCTGCAGGCTGCTCACCAGCACAATTTCCCAGCCCTTCCCTGTGCAGCCTCTGGCTTGTACCCTCCCTCCTTCATCACCCTGCAGGAGACGCTTCCCAGGTACCGAGCAAGCTTTCTGCAAGGAGCAAAGTGTGCAAGCAGACTCTGGGCCTGGCTGACTTGTCTCCCAATGGACCCTGAAAATAGTGGGACCATAGAATCCTAGAATATCAGGGTTGGAAGAGACCTCAGGAGGTATCTAGTCCAACCCCCTGCTCAAAGCAGGACCAACCCCAACTAAATCATCCCAGCCAGGGCTTTGACAGTCGATTGACCAGTTGAATCCCGCTCTGGAATCTGAAATTCCCTAGAGTGTGTGGCTTGCATTCAAAAGCCCCCTGTTCATGTGGCTTCCAGACCCCTTCTAGGCGCTGGATGCTAGTGGAGTGACTCAGCAGGGGAAGAGTCAGAGCTGCTCTGCAAGGGCTGTTTTCCCCCTCCCGGATTAGTGTTTATAATAAGAGACGCGAGTAAGTTACCACCAGCGACAAAGGAAACCCAGAACTCCCTCGCGTGGCCTTCGAGCTGTGGTCAGAGCCGCTCGAAATAGGGAAGGCTGCTCGCAGCACTGGTGCGCGTTGTCACATAGCTCAGGGCTGGTGTGGGCTTGCAACACTTTTGGCGGCATTTTGCAGCAAGGGGAAGAGAATGAGGGCGAGAGAAAAAATGTATCTGCAAGGAGCTCCACGCCCCAAGCAGACCCCTAGCCAGATGCAGCAATGTTGACATCCACGCACAGTGCGGGGAGCTCTGTAGGGCCACATCCTATTCCTGCAAACTCCATCACTGAGGCTCAACCAGGGTGGAGAGCTGTGCTCATGTGGGGGGAAATTAATAAAAATGATGCATCCGGGGAGCCCTTCAGCCCGCTGAAATGCCTGATGCTATTTCCTGACTGGTGGACGATGGGGGCTAGGATTTCAAAGGAACCTCAGGGAATAAGGTGCCAAATCCCCACTGAAATCTAATGGGATCTGGGTTCCTAACTGCCTTAGGGCTTGTCTGCCTGGGGAACCTGAGCAGAAGAGCAATTGTGGAACAGAAATGGCTAACCCAGAAAACGGCACTCTTCTTCTGGAATAAGAGAGTCCGTACAGGGAGTTAATCAGAAATAAATATTGCTCTTGCAATTCAAACCCTCCCTTATTCCGGATTAGTTCCCGAGGTATACTCGCTCTGTGGAAACTCCCCACCCACGAGGTTGGAGCAGACAGACTCTTTAATCCCCTGTGGAATAGCAAAGTGCCTGGGTATTTCACTGACATTTCCCAGTGGAAAGCTGTGTTCTATTAGAAAAACCCAGCAAACCACATGCACACCAGAGCCCTGACCCCCCGGACACAAAACCGATAACCACGTGCCCAATGCCAGCATTACTGACGTACCAGAGAGAGCATCCAGGAAGAGACGTTCCTCCCCTTTATGGGAGAATTCTGTGCTGGCCCCCTAGCGTCACCACCTTCTCACTCAGGCCTTGGCTACATTTGCGAGTTACAGCGCTGTAAAGCCTCCCCCAGCGCTGTGACTCACTGACCGGCTACACTGGCAAGGCACGTACAGCGCTGTATCTCCCTGGGTACACCGCTGCGGGTACTCCACCTCCCTGAGAAGCGTAAGAGATACAGCAGAGTGGCTACGACTCTCCCCTGCGAGTGTGTGCCAGGAATCAACCTGCAGCGCTGTACTGGTCACCTTGTCAAGTGGCCAATCCTCTCCATTGTTGTAACCGGCTGCAGGAATGCGGAAGTGCCGGTTTCAAAGCTCGTACTACAGAGAAAAAGCAAATAGTTTGCTGTTTGCTTTGAGTGAGTGAATGAATGAGCAGGGGGCCGGGAGTTCGGAACTTGCAAAATAGAGTGCTGACACGCTCCAAAAAGCACTCTCTCCCCCCCCACGCTCCCCGTCACACTCCACCCCCCACCGTTTTGAAAAGCACGTTGCAGCCACATGAATGCTGGGATAGCTGCCCATAATGCACCGCTCCCAACACAGCTGCAAATGTTGCAAGTGTGACCACACCACTGCGCTGGCAGCTGTCAGTGTGGACAGACTGCAGCGCTTTCCCCACTCAGCTGTATGAAGACAGGTTTACCTCACAGCGCTGTACAGCTGCAAGTGTAGCCAAGGCCCCAGATTGCTTCAGATGTGAGTTCTGCTCCCTCTGGCTCCTTTAGGCACAGTTATAGTGGAGATGCAGCTTCCATCAAGAAAAGTGTGGCTTTGCCGGTATAGTTTATACCGGTTCAAAATAAGCTCTCCCAGCAAAAGGACTTTTTGGCCAGTATAACTGTGTCCACGCTAGGGCTTTTGCCTGGATTAAAATGTCATAAAAAGATTGCATCCCTACCTGCAATTGCTAGTCAGGCAAAAGTTTCTAGTATTGCCCTAGTCTTAGAAATACTCGGGGCAATCTTGGTGTCCAGTCCAGGGGAGGGTTGAATTACATTTTTAATTATGGCCCATGAGCATCCGTTTAGAATTGAAAGCTCCCCTCAGTGCACGCACATCGCCCGGTGATCTCACTGGGAGGCACAAATGAAATAGTCAGTTGTCATCACTGAGCTTTACCCCAACCCCTCTCCCTGAGGTGATTACTAGGGACCGGCAGAGTTCATTCTTCTCGGAGCTATTGTTTCAGGCATTCTGCAGGCGTCACTGCAAAGTCCCACCCTGCTTCTGCTGGGGTGGTTAACTCTGCAACCACGAGCGGTTTTGTTTTGAATGAAAGCTGAGATGCTGCAGAATGGGAGAGAGTTCCGCCACCTCTTGTGGCTTCATCCCAGGTCTCGTGATCTTTGATGTTTTTCTTAAAGCCCCAACTCCTGCAAACATGATTAGGTGTAGGGTGACCAGATGTCCCGTTTTTAAAGGGACAGTCCAGTTTTTTGGGACTTTTTCGTATATAGGCATCTATTACCCCTCACCCCCTGTCCTATTTTTTCACAGTTGCTATCTGGTCACCCTAATTAGGTGAGAATTTCAGCTTTCAGTTTTAAAAAAGGAAGTTTCTACTCTCGTGGTTGTGGAGAAGAAGCTGGGAAACACAACCCCAAATGGCTCCAGCACCCAGAGGCAAAGGAAAACACCCCACAGTAGCAGTAGTATTTTAAACTCATGGTTTTTAAGCCAATCGGATGGTTTTTTGGAGCCTGACTCATGATCTTTGCCTGCTTGGGCTCAGTGATGCAGCAGATATGCTGCAGGCTCGATCAACACACTGCGCCAATGGAATGAAACCGTATGAACCTCTGATCGGCTGGTTCTGGTACAACTGACTCTGGGCGAGGTGTCCTGTGAGAGGCACTCGGTGGCCGGGAGCCAAAAGGCCTAGATTCTAATCCCTACTCTGTGTTCCCATGGCATGGCCTGTCTCCATTGGCTAGCCCCCCTGATGGCCCATGGCAGTTGGAGTGTGGAGGGGCTGCCCTCTGCCAGCTCAGATGGAACGAGGAGCTGATCGGGGTCCTCTCATCCAGGGTTCTAGCCACCTTGTGCTGGGTCTGGCACTGGGCTGGGTTCCCCTTCGTACCTGCAGCCATGTTGCCTATAGAGACCTGTGTCCCTGGCAGGAACCACACCAGAGGGGTGATGGCAGGAGGGCAGGACAGCGCTGGCTGTACCTGCCTCGGTCCGTCCACGCCCAGCTCTGAGCCCGATGGAAATGCCAAGGACAGACATGGGACCCCTGCCCACATGGCTGGTTTTATAGCCCATGAGCAAACGTTCTTCACCCTGCGACAGCCTCGCTGCTCTGCTCCTATGAACAGAGCTCAGTGTCTCCCTGGGCGTGACCATCCTCTTTCCTTCCTCCAGAAACACCCTTCCATGCTGACCACACCCGAGCATACTGTGGATCTGCGGGGGGCTGCCGTGTCCTGGGCTCCCAAAGAGAAATCCAGCAAGAAGAACGTTCTGGAGGTGAGTCCGCTCAATGCAGCGTGGCTTTGGTGGGGCCGCAGGGCCAGGTGGGGGGAGAGATGTGTTGCCTTGGTAAAGAGGCTAAAACCATTGGAAACACCAAGGCCTGCTCCATGTGCAAACTGGGTTAGTTAAACCCACACAGACCATGTGTAGATGCTTACTTTGGTTTAAAGGTGGTTTATTTTGGTTTAGCTGAACCCTGTTCCTGAATGACTTATGATTAGTCTGCATTACACAATCACCCCCCGCCCCCGCTGACAGCTCTGCTAGCAAAGCCCCTGGTGTAGATGCAACAATGCTGCCAGAAGAGCGTTCGGGGAGGTGGTGTGGCTATGCCGGCGGAAGAGCTCCATTTGCTGCATATCCACCAGCGACTCTGCTGGAGTGGCAATGTCGGCAAAGCTCTGTAGTGTCGACAAGCCCTGAGGTAAGGCACTGCTAGATCGGAATCGAAGGCCGTGTCTACACTACAGACCCTTGGCCGGTATAGCTGTGCCAGCAGAACCCTCTAGTGTAGACACAGCATAAGACAGCAGTTCTTCTCCCAGCATAGCTACACCACCTCCCCAAAGGCCATTAGCTACGGTGCGAGAAGCACTCTTCTGGGGGTATAGCTGTGTCTGCCCCAGGGGTTGGCTGGCATAGCCATGTCGGGAAGCGGGAGTGATTGTTTTAACACTCCTAACCGGGGCTGGATTAACGCAGGGGCTTTAGGGGCTGCAGCCCAGGGCTTCAGGCTAAGGGGAGCCCCACAAAAATAAATCCATAATTATAGACAATTCAGTGGTCACCAACCCATCGATCGCGATCAACTGGTTGATCCTGGAGCCTCTGCTAGTCAATCGTGATCTCCAGGATGCTAAAAGTCCAGCGGCGCAGCAGGGCTCAGGCAGGCTGCCTGCATGCCGGGGCCCCACACCACTCCTGGAAGCGGCCGGCTGCTTGCAGGTCTCTGCAGCCCCTGGTCGTGGGGGGGATGAACCGGCCAATGGGAGCTGCAAGGGCGGCGCTTGCGGGTGCAGGCAGAGCACGGAGACACGCTGTCCCCCACCCCACAGGAGCGCACAGAGACGTGCCAGTAGCCAGCCGCTTCTGGGAGCAGCATGGGGCTATGGCAGGTAGGCAGGCAGCTCAGCTTGCCTGAGCCCTGCTGCACTGCCAGCCGGGAGCCGCCTGTGGTAAGCGCCTCCCAGTCGGAGCCTGCACCTCACACCCTCTCCTGCACCCCAATCCCCTGCCCCAGGTCAGAATCCCCTCCTGCACCCAAGCTCCCTCCCAGAGCCCGCAAACCTCACCCCCTCCTACACCCCAATCCCCTGCCCCAGGTCAGAATCCCCTCCTGCACCCAAGCTCCCTCCCAGAGCCCACACCCCTCACCCTCTCCTGCACCCCAACCCCCTGCCCCAGCCTGGAGCCCCCTCCTGCACCCAAACTCCATCCAGAAAGAAACTAATAAAACAGCTGTTCTAAGGTAAGAAGTCGGCTATTTTGAATTAACTTAACTATATTCTACATGTTTTAAGACTAAACTGTAACCACAAAATGGCTTTATGTTAATTAAAAGGCAAGTTTAGTATAGCGTTAATAGCCCAATGGTATAATTGTGATCATTTTGTTTTAAATTAGGAAAAAGACTTGTATACAGGGCCCCTCAAAATCTAATAGCCCCAGGCCCACAGCAGAGTTAATCCAGCCCTGCTCCTAGCTGGCAAAGCTATGCCAGCCAAACGCTGTACCGTAGACCAGGCCATAGAATCAAGGAAATGCAGGGCTGAAAGGGATCTTGGGATGTCATCTACTCCCATCCCCCAGCGCTGAGGCAGGATGAACTATACTGAGGCCTTTTCTGACTGGTGCTAGAGTATCCACGCAGGGGCTGGCAGGGGTTTAACGGAACAGGTTTAAATTCACACCTGTAACTAAACTGGTTTGACTCTGCGTGGACAAGACCCCAGGAGGGTCCTGAGGCTTGGTGAGAACAGAGCCTCTTTGTGCAGGGCTGTGGTTTGCACCCAAGAGCTGATGCCCCCTGGCTGGTGTGTTCTCTGGCACGTGCACACACGGCCCTCACACCTGTGTCTCTTTAGTGCCCTGCACGCTGGCTGCTTATTGGGCTAACGGTCACTTCACGTTCCCTGTCGCACGGCGCTGCCGTCTGCCCCAGTGCCAAGCAGCTGGGTTATGCGCCTCAGTCTGAACTGGGGCAATCTGCCCTTCCTTTGCAGCGAGGTGGCGGCGGGTGGGGCGGGGCAGTGGGAAATCGCGACTTCAGGCCTTGACTACACACCCAAGTTGGCCTGGTGCAACTAAAGTGTACAGGCCCCCTCCCACCCCAGTGTGGACGCCGTTCTCCTGAGATCAAGGTACTTCTCCTGGGATAGCCAGACCCAGGCAGGATGGGGAATAAGCTATGCTGGTGTTAGGCCCTGTTCTTCCAGAGTAACTGCGTCCATGCTAGGGGTTGTACCAGTAGAACTATAAGGCGCATGGGGATCATATCCACAACTGACACAGTTATACCAGTACGAGCGCACCAGGCCTCCCTGGCCATTGCATAACCCTCCACTGGCTGCTGTTTAGCAAGCCCAGTGTATCTTTTAAATAAGACGTGAGTGGCCAGGGGCCACACGCTATTGCCGAGGGGCAGCCAGACTTCAGGGGAAAGGGAGAATTAAAAAGTGGTGTCTCCGTCAGCAGGGCCCCTCTCTGCATACAGCAGGGCAGTACGGGCCGGTCCCCTTTGCCAGTGCAGACAGCAGGCTCCTTTGGGACGGCCGGTACAGCCAAACCCTGGCTCTTTTGGGCTTTGCATTGGAAAGGAAACTGCCAGCCGGTAACTCTTCATGCCTGCACAACAGGACAGTGGATGGAACCGAGGTGTTTGGCCGCAGCTTTGAGCAAACCAAGCCGGGGGTTGGTTGTTACTGAACACTTCTATTGCAGTAGCACAGAGGGGTTGGCCAGCTAAGTCCCACAGTACTGGGGGCTGGCCGTACACGGAGCAAGTGGCAGCCCCCACCCAAGGAGCTCACAACAGGTGGATGAGACAGACTGGTGACCCGCACTGGGATCACAATTCTAGCCAGTCAGGAGCAGCGATCACAACGGCCCGCCTGCCTGGCCAGGTTGCGGGCAGAGCTGGGACACTCTTGCTGCAGAGACAGCTTAGAGATGCAGCTAAATACAGGGGGAGTCCTCAGTGCAGAGCCAGGGCTTAGTCTGAGGGAGTCCAGTGCAAGGGATCTGCCCCTAGAAGCCAGGCATCTTTTCCTCAGGACCTGTGAGCACCGAAGACAAGGGCTGAGCCTGGGGGGAGGGAGAGCTCAGTGGTTTGAGCATTGGCCTCCTAAACCCAGAGTTGTGATCTCAATCCTTGAGGGAGCCATTTAGGGATCTGGGGCAAAAATCTATCTGGGGATTGGTCCTGCTTTGAACAGGGGGTTGGACTAGATGACCTCCTGAGGTCCCTTCCAACCCTAGATTCTATGTAGTCTGTGTCGATGGGAATTTGGGGTGCCCAAGGAGCAGAGACTTGAGCTGTAAAATTGCACAGAAGTCAAGGCCAACAGCAGGGGCCCTGTCACATGCGCATGTCTCAGCCCAGCCCACTGGTGTCTGAGCGCTTTTGTGCCATGGAAAGAAACTGCCCTTCTTTCCCTACGGACCCTCTGGAAGGCTGTCACATTGGGGGCGGCACAGCGCCTGTTTCACCCTGATAACTCCCACGCTGCTACTTTCAGCTGAAGACCTGCGACGGTTCCGAGTTCTTGATCCAGCACGACTCTGAGCCCATTGTGGCCACGTGGCAGAAGGTGATCACCGACAGCATCAGCAAGCTGGTGAGAGGGGCTTCTCCGGGCGTTTTGTTAGAGCTTTCCCGAGGCACTGGCCTGGCAGGAGCCTGAACCCAGGACCTCCGGGCCAACCAGCAGGAGCTCTGAGCTAAAGTTCCAGGATCAGGCCCCTTTGTTCAGAAGACCTTTTACACAGTCCAGCCCCCAGATGGGGACAGAGACCCAGATAGGTGGCCGGTTGGTTACACACCACGCCCCCATCTTCAGCACTGACCCTGACCCCCTTCTCCTGCTCCGTTCTCTGCTCAGCCTCACTTTCCCTTCTATGCCCATCTTCTGCTCAGCTCTGTCCCCTCCTGGAGCCCCACCCAGGTTTCGTCTTTAGGATCTGGCATTGCCATCCTGGGACTGGCTTTCTCACGAGATTTACAGCACTTTGGCTGCTAGAAACACCCTCCCAGCCGCTGTCCCCCTGGGAACTCAGCACGGCGGGATTGGTTTCTTTCTTACCCCAACCTCAAAAAAATGTGAATTTTGAGCAAAGTTTCAGGTTGGCTCCTGCTGCGGTTGCATTCTCTGCACTGCAGTAGCCCTAGGCCCTGGACCCCAGTGCACCAGGTGCTGTACAAACACAGAACAAAAGCCCATCCCTGCCCCAAAGAGCTGACAGTCCAAGTATCTGTTGTGTCCAGACTGATTTGTGGCCCATCACTTGTGTGTCGGGGTGGGGGAATTTTCGCATTATCCGCTCTCTCCCTCCCAACCTACTCAGCCGTGTCTAGCAGGCTCTGGGAAAGCACCACACCTCCCGCCCTGAGCTGCACACCTCTGAGCTCCTTCGGGGCCTTGATGGGACAAGAGCTGATGCCATGTCTCCCTCAGTCCACAGACTTTCCTACTCACGACGAGAACGGAAATGTTGGGGACTTTGGAGCCAAGGAGAGACTGGGAAACAACAAAGACGAAGACAAAAAGAATCCAGGTGAGTGGGTGAGATCTGAGCGGAGCAGCCTGCTTGGGAACAGCCCAGGGGCCCGCTCTGGTGCAGCCTCCAGGCCGAGTCTGCCTGGGAGCTGCTGCCGAGCTCGTTGTCTGCTCAGCTCAGTCCAGGCAGAGCTGCATTAACTACCCAATGTCCCTTGGTAAGGTGCAGCTGAGCAGCAGTGTAGATGCCCTAGTTAGTAGCATGCAGCGAAGGCGGAGGGCCAGGTTCTATGCTGGGAGACAGCCCAGAAGTTGCAGGAGTGCTCACCACCTGGAGCCTGGGCCAAATGGCTCCTTGGGCAAGTTAGAGCAGCCTCTACATAGAGCAGCCTTCATGGGGCGGCTCTGCAGCCCCTGATCTCTGGAACCCCAAGCTCTTTGGCTGTTCCCAACCCCCACTTGCCCAGGCCTTGCAGTGGGGCAGTGTAGGGTGGTTGTACCTCGGAAAATTCTCCCCCTGCCTTGGAGGCTTGCATACAGCCCATATGTACTGCCAGAGCAGGCTGCAGCATCGGCCCCATAGCATGCCCTGTGCTGCATTGCAGGGCAAACTGGCTGAAGGGCACAGATGGCAACACGAATGCGAGCTGGGTCCCCCACCTCCTCTGGCTGGTGTGCTCAAGGCCAGGTCATGTCTGGCCCTTTGGCATGTCCTGTCATGGGAGCGGGACTAGGATGGGGTACAGTAGGCAGGGATGGTGCTGACACCAGGCACCTGGCAGCACCAGGCTTGGGGTGGTAATGTCCCTGCAACAGGACTCTCTCTAACATGGAGTTTTCTTTCTGGTATAAAGCAGCTGGTCACCCAGGAAGACTGAGACCAGAGTGGGGAGCTGGCAGGGGCAGCGCCAGCCTCTTTCCAGTGTGGGGGGCTGAGGTGGACTAGACAGAAAATTAGAACTGCAGAAGTAAGGGTGGCAATGCCATACCATGCCACCCTTACTTCTGTGTAATGTTTGGCCTTCGCGCTGGGAGGGGACCTACGGGGAGGGCTAAGCCAAGCAACCTGTCTGCAGCCCATTTGGGGCTCCTTGTCTGTGCCCAGAATGATGCCTGTCTCCTCCCTGCTGGGGCCTCTCCTGGTCTCGCGGTGAAACGCTCTCCCTTGTCTCCCGCAGCCTCCGGGCCGGCGGCCAGTAGCCTGGGCTCCGAGAGCGACACCAGCAAAGTTCGGAACAGGCTGCGAAAGCTCCTCCAGAAACGGCCCCCTCTGCAGTTCCTGCGGGAGCGAGGGTACATCAAAGGTACAGGCTGGGTGGGGCACTTTGGGGGGTGGGCGCTTACGAGAAGAACAAACCCTTCTTCCGAGCCAGGAAACCCAAACCTTGCATCCCCAAGCAAAGCTTCTCCCCCAGCACGTCCAGGGGGGCAAATCATCCTGATCCCCTGGCAGAGCCCCGAGTTACCTGCCTAAATGTCTGGGTTTGTTGGTTTGTTTTTCAGACCAAGTGTTTGGCTGCTCCTTGCAAGCGCTGTGCGAGCGGGAGCATGGCACGGTGCCGCGGTTTGTGCAGCAGTGCATCCAGACGGTGGAACACAGAGGTATCCTCGCCAAATCCTCCAGTAAAGAGCAGGGGGCCAAGAGAGCCCCTAGCCAGCCCTTTCCATGCTCCAGGGCTCCAGCCCTCGGGGAAGCACAGCCCCTTCTGCCCTGAGTAACCAGCCCTGACTGCACCATCTCTGGCACTGCAGCCCCTCCCAGCGTTACCTGGTGCCCTTGGGCCTAGATGGGCTACGAGAAGGGGCTGCAGGCTCAGGGTGGGTTAGTTTCCCAAGAAGCATCCCACAAACTGACTAATGGAGCAGCTCATTGCTCACAGCTCATTGCTATTAGCATCTGGCTTCTGAATTCTTCATCTCGAGGCTTGGTTCAATCTGGGCTTGTAGAGCAAGCTGTTGGCGTGTGTCTGCACGTACCCTCCCACCTTAAAAAGTCGTCCCTAGGAGAAGCAGAACAGAAAGCAGCACAGAAGTTTCTAAACTGCTTTTCTCGACTCTTTCGAATCTGCGTGGCCCTGCTCCCCTCTCGGTTTCTGCCGCAGCTGCTGCAGACCTGGACCTGCCCTGCTGCATCCCAATGCATTGCTCCTTCCCCCAAGGCAGGCTGCAAGTATGAGCCGTGTCTGGGGCATGGAGGGCCCCTGCTGCTCGCGTACCCCACTGCATTCCGCTTTGTAAGGAACAGGGCAGAGGTCCAAAAGAGCTTGGGGCCAGACTTCCAAGTGCTTAGCACCTTCAGCCTGGGCCAGGTTTCCCAAGCAGTTCAGGTGCTAAGCACCCCTGGAAATGCAGCAGTAGGTATCAGCACCCAGTCCGCTGAGCACTTGTGCAAATCTGTCACATCCTTTTGAGAATGCCGGCCCTCCTAGCGCCTATGGAGCATGAAGCTGTCTTCACACTGGGCTTGCTTTATGTGTGAATCTCTGTCGCAACGTCTCTCCAGCTCCTTGTTGGCATATTCCCGTTGTCCAGCTGCGGGGTGACTAACTGTAGTTTTGGTTCCTGGTCTAATAGGTTTGGACATTGATGGACTTTATCGAGTAAGTGGAAATCTGGCAACTATACAGAAACTGCGCTACAAAGTGGACCACGGTAGGCCTGCTTTCAGTGGGTTAGCTGTAGCTTTCTTACAATCTAATGTCTTTAAATAAACATGCCTTTGACTTCTTAAAATCTTTTTCTAATTTAGAAAGGTGAGAAAATACAGAATCAGGTAAACTGGTAATGCTTTGAGAGCCTGTTGGTCATTTGTCACCAGAATAGCGTGTCCCCACGGTAAAAAGGATGTTGAAAAATTGGAGGGAGCTCAGAGAAGAGTTACAAGGATCATTCGAGAACAGCCGGTCGGGAGTTTTCCAATGAAACGGGAGAGTCCCTGGAGATCTGTCTTCCAGTTCACTTTTTCCAAAATGAAAAAATTCGTTTCCTTTTCATGGAAACTGAAAATTTGAGTTTTCATTCCAGGTTGGAATTAACTTAAAGAAAAAAAAAAAAAGTGTCAGAATTTCCCATGGAACAGAAATTCCAAGTTTTAACAGCTCTAGATTCAAAATCTGGAAACCTGCCTCATGGAGAGAGAGCTTCTTTAGCCTCTCTGTCTAGCTTATGAAAGAGAAGGCTGAGAGAGGATTTTTTACTCCCAGCCTCCAAGGGCCGGCTCCCATTTAGACACCACAAGACATGGTCCCATTTTAGAAGATTGAGCACATTGAGCTTCTCCCAAAAGGAGTGAAGGCTACTGAGAGCCAAGGGCAGACAAAAGTACAGCAAGGTTCAGTGGGTGGAAGCTGAAGATAGAAAACCCCAACTGGAAATTGGGTGCCCATTGTTAACGGCAAAGGTAAATAACCATTAGAACAACTGCCCTAACGGTGTGATGGGTTCCTCCTCGCTTGGAGTGTTAAGGTTGGCGTTTCTCTCTCTCTTGCTCAACGAGAAGTTAACAGGCTCAGTGCAGGAATCTCTGAGGCTTTCTGATCATGTTACACAGGAGATCAGACTAGATCTTTATTAGGGTTACCATATTTCAACAATCAAAAAAGAGGACGGGGGAGCCCCGCCCTAGCCCCACCCCCATCCACTCCCTCCCACTTCCTGCCCCCTGACTGCCCCCTCAGAATCCCCAACCCCCCCCGCTCCTTGTCCCCTGACTGTCTAAGCCTCTCTGCTCCTTGTCCCCTGACTGCCCCCTCCTGAGACCCCCCCCACCCTAACTGCCCCCACTATGTTCTCTGTCCAGACACCGGAGGGGCAGAGGGTTGGTCCCACACCGCACAAGATGTGGCAGGATCCAGTTTTAAATTTACCCCCTGCCCTTGCTTCACTGAAGGGGGGAGGGGAGAGTTGCTCTTGACTTGTGTGGGGTACCAGGGAGTCGAAGCCCCGACCCCGCCTGAAGTCACTGGTGCAACCCCTCCCGCTCCAGCTGGGGAGCTGCACCTGGCCCTAGGGGCTGCAGGGTCCGCCACTCCTGGAATCTCCCTCCCTCCTGCCATGGCTGCAGGAGGCTCCCTTGTCCCCCTCGCAGCCTTGGCGGGCGCGATGCGGCAGCCGGAGGGGAGGGGAGGAAACCTCCCGTTTCCTCCCCCCCCTCCCCCACAGGCAGCCTCCTTTGTGAGGGCTCGGCCGTGACGCGCTGCCCTGCCCGAGCTGCAGCCGCGCCAGAGATCGTCCGAGGGCTGCAGGCAGCGCTGGAGCTGCCGGAGGATGTCGGAGCCAGCCCCGCACCAGCGGGCTGAGCGGGGAGTTGTCCCAGGAGAAGTTTCCCTGCAGGCTCCGCTCCGGCCGGCAGAAAGCCGGGAGCCTGAGGGCGCCCGTGCTAGTGGCGCCGCAGGGAGGGAGGTTACGGGCTTGGGTGCCCAGGGAAACTTCTCCCGGGACAATTCCCCGCTCAGCCCGCTGGTGCGGGGCCGGCTCCAACTCATCCTCCGGCAGCCCCGTCGGCACCAGCGCTGCCTGCAGCCCTCGGACACTCCCCGGCACGGCTGCAGCTCGGGCAGGGCAGCACGTCAGGGCCTTGGCACTCGCCACCCGGGGCTGGGGCTGGGGGGCCCTGGATGGGTCTGGGCTCAAGGAGCGCCCAGCTGTGAACGTGGCGCCGAGCTCAACAGAACCCCTAGCGGCTCCTCGGTAAAGAACCTCTCCGAGCCCCGCAGTTCCTGGGACAGGCGCTCAGAGGCTTGCTCTGGCAGGGTTACCATACGCCCACATGCCGGCTGGCCGGGAGGGATTTTTAAATATCGAAAAACCCGGACGTTTTTTAGATATTTAAACATTCCTCCCGGACGGCCATTTAACAACCAAAAAGCCGGACATGTCTGGGGAAATCCGGACTTTTGGTAACCCTATCTTTATGGTCCCTTCTAGTCTTACAAATCTGTGGCTGAGATCCTGTGCCCATTGAAGCCAATGGGAGTTTTGTCATTGACTTCAATGAGGGCAGGATTTTGCACTATGAGTCTCTGTTGCGTGTAAGAAATGCCAAGTCGAATGTGGGATGGATTCTGGGCGCACACCTCAAAGCCTGTGTTTTGTTCGAACACAGGGAGTGAGCCAGTCTCCACAGGGGCTGTTAGTGATCTCGCAGGAATCCTGCCGACTGGATACTAATGGGAGAAGCAGCTTGTTCCTGCTCTGTCCCCTTTTCTCTTCCCTCCCTCTTAGATGCCCAAGGGTTCTCATTGGAGGGGAGGGAGGTGGTCCCTTAGCTGTCTCTTCGCAGAGCAGACACACCTCATGAGCACTGTGGAACCAGCGGGACCCTCCTTCAGTTGGGTTTGTAAGAACTGGGGGAGAAATCAGTGTCCAGTATTGCAGCAGTGATGGTAGCAATAGCATCTCCCTGGCTCTGTTCATCCGGAGGTGAGCCATGGATTACAGCAGCGCCGAGAAGGTCAGGACCCGACTGCACTAGGTGCTGTACAAACACCGAATGAGGCACTTTTTAGATACTTTGCCCACAACACTTGCTGGAATCACTTAAGCTATCATTGAATTGCAGCCACCTCTGGGGTAGAATTTGGTCACTTGCTTAGTTGTACTACTGCCCAACAGTTTAGGGGCAGGAAGTGAAGAAGAAATTATTCAACTGAAACTCCATGAGGAATTTAAGGAGACAGTTTGATTACAGAAGTTAGCGATCCCCGTTAACCCTCTTCCTCCTATCGAAAGAGCTGTGGGGCTAACACCTGGTGGGAAGATTGGTTTTATAGCTCACTTGAAGAATGTAGCCGTTCCGTAGCACAGCACCCTTAACACTCCCTGATACTAGGACAGTCCCGGCTCAGGGTGGATCTACACTGCAATCCAAGGTGTGAGCGCAACACTGGTAGACATAACTGTGCTCACACACCTAAGTACAGCCATGTAGATATGGTGGCACAGGCTGTCTAAGCAGACCGGGGACCCTACGTACGGACTCACATTGCTAGTCTATGCTGAAGCCTGTGCCATCGTGGTCACACAGATGTTTTTAGCCATGTGTTTTAGTGTTGTGTACGTTTACAGTGCGGCAATAGCACCTCAGATGCAGTGTAGACGCACCCTCTGAGGGAAGTCGGCCTGCTATTGGATCACCAACATCCCCTGGAGTTTCTCTAGAGATCTCCTGTCCGAGTGCTGAGCAGACCCAGCCTGGCTTCATTTGAGAGCTGACGAGATTGCAGGCAGTAAATTGTACATTTAATCCTCCTCTGTTGTTAAACTCTGTGAGGTCTCCAGTGATGCAGAGACAACTTCCAGGAAATGGGCTCCACCAGGGAGGGCCAGCATTCTACTCCTGTTTGGATTCACAGAGATTAGGGCCAAAAGGGGCCATTCGATCATCCAGGCTGACCCCTGCCTAGCACAGGCCAGAGACCCTCGCCCCGTCACCTCATGTTGAGCCCAGTAACTTGTGTGTGGCTAAAGCATTTTCCAGTCTGAAGCTGCAGACTTCAAGAGCCGGAGACTCTCCCCCTTCCTTCAGTAGCTTGATCCAATGGCTAATCCCCTCGCTGGTAGAAATGTGTATCTGATACTTCCGTCCCCCTTTGCACTACTGAAGAGCACTCTCACCTCTGTGCCCTGAGCTTGCACACGTGTGTGCACATCCTGGCCCAGGATTGCCTGACTTGACCTAGATCCATACATGCATGGAGCAAGCCCCTCCCACCCCAGTATCAGAGCACTGGCTAACCTACCTGCCTCCTTCCCACAGATGAAAATCTGGACCTGGATGATGGCCGGTGGGAGGATGTCCACGTCATCACGGGGGCTTTGAAGCTCTTCTTTCGGGAGCTGCCAGAGCCGCTCTTCCCATTCAGCTACTTTGACAAATTCATCACTGCGATAAGTAAGGGACAAGAGAAGCCACGGCCCTGTCTGACACCTGCAGTGTGGGTGGCGGCCAGTCCTCTACCCAGCAGGGCCGTGCTCATTTGGATTTCCTGAGCCCCTTCACTCCGCAGTTCAGCCCCAAAGCCTGGCCCCATCTCCCCAGCCAAGACACAAGAGCAGACGCTGAAGGGATCTCTCCTATTATCATTAAGGGTACAGTTATGCTGTGACTGGGAGGTGTGATATCCAGTGGGGGTAGATAGACATGCACTAGCTCTCTGCGAGCTAGCACCTAAAAATAGCAGCATGGACACAGAGACATGAGTGGCAGCTCGGGCTAGCACTCCCAATGGCTCCATGTCTAGTTGGCAGCCGGTATCAAGCGGAGTGCCCCAAGGGTCGGTCCTGGGGCCAGTTTTGTTCAATATCTTCATTAATGATCTGGAGGATGGTGTGGAGTTTGCAGATGACACTAAACTGGGAGGAGTGGTAGATACGCTGGAGAGTAGGGATAGGATACAGAGGGACCTAGACAAATTAGAGGATTGGGCCAAAAGAAATCTGATGAGGTTCAACAGGGACAAGTGCAGAGTCCTGCACTTAGGACAGAAGAATCCCATGCACTGCTACAGACTAGGGACCAAATGGCTAGGCAGCAGTTCTGCAGAAAAGGACCAAGGGGTTACAGTGGACAAGAAGCTGGATATGAGTCAACAGTGTGCCCTTGTTGCCAAGAAGGCTAACGGCATTTGGGGCTGTATAAGTAGATCGAGGGATGTGATCATTCCCCTCTATTCGGCATTGGTGAGGCCTCATCTGGAGTACTGTGTCCAGTTTTGGGCCCCACACTACAAGAAGGATGTGGAAAAATTGGAACGAGCCCAGCAGAGGGCAACAAAAATGATTAGGGGGCTGGAGCACATGATTTATGAGGAGAGGCTGAGAGAACTGGGATTATTTAGTCTGCAGAAGAGAAGAATGAGGCGGGATTTGATAGCTGCTTTCAACTACCTGAAAGAGGGTTCCAAAGAGGACGGATCTAGACTGTTCTCAGTGGTAGCAGATGACAGAACAAGGAGTAATGGTCTCAAGTTGCAGTGGGGGAGGTTTAGGTTGGATATTAGGAAAAACTTTTTCACTAGGAGGGTGATGAAGCACTGGAATGGGTTACCTAGGGAGATGGTGGAATCTCCTCCCTTAGAGGTTTTTAAGGCCCGGCTTGACAAAGCCCTGGCTGGGATGATTTAGTTGGGGATTGCTCCTGCTTTGAGCAGGGGGTTGGACTAGATGACCTCCTGAGGTCCTTTCCAACCCTGATATTCTATGATCCCCCCCCCGGGTACATACATGGGCAGCTAGCATGAGCCATCACCTGTGCAAGCCCGGTGAAGCGGCTCTTTTTAGTGCATGTGCGTGTACCTGAGCTGGGCTGGGAATTACACCTGCCCCGTGTGGACGCATGCTAAGACATCATGGGTTTTGACTGAGAATGCTGCTGCCCACTCAGCATAGACTGCCGTTCTGGACACTTATTTAGAGTCCGGTGCCATTCTGAAAATGGCTCCGTATTATGGAGCCATGCAACCAGCTCTGCTTTCACAGCTGAGCTGTGATTTGTTGAAGAGGATGCATGAGAAACGCATGGAAGGTTAAAGCCCTCTGCAGTCTCTGTTTGAGGTACAAGGCCAGAGAGGTAGGCCTGGCTGATTTGGAGGTGGGCCAACAGACCCAGCCTGTGTTCTGTGCCTGGTGCCAGAGCAGTGGGCTGAGCATCCAGGCAAGGTTTGAATTGCTGTTCATGGGAGTAGCTTGGTACAGTCACAGCCTTTAATTGGCTGCATGACAAACCCAGAGCCACACCAGAGATAAATGATTTCTGCCCACAGGCTGTCCTGAACCAGGATGTAGCGCCAGCCAACTTGGTTCCCTGGGGGAAGATATGATTTCTGTATCTAGCTACTTGTCAGACGGTCCCACCCCCTGTAATATCTAAGCACAGCAAGGGCATGAGTGGATTTATCCTTGGAACTCTGAGAGGAGGTGGTGGTGTCCCTGTGTTAGTGCTGGGCAAATCACGTAGGGGCAGATCCTCACCCGGTGGGAATCACTATAGCTCCGGCGATGTCAATGGACCTGTGACAACTTGCACCAGCCCCGCAGCTCTCCTCGAGGTCACATGGCCAGTCGGTGTCAGAGCCAGGCGAGAGCCCAGATCTCCTGAGTCCCAGTCCAGGGTCTCCCGCCCACGCGCTCTGACGCCCAGTCCTGACGAGGTGGAATGACCTGGTTTTCCATCTGGTTGTAGAAATATATGACCAGGCGAAGCGCAGCAAGTGCATCCGTGACCTGGTGTGTTCCTTACCTGAGGCCAACCGCGACACCATGAAGGTTCTCTTCCAGCACCTCTGCCGGTGAGTTCTTGCCCTGGTACCCAGGCCTCTCCATGTGCATGGAGCTTTGTGCTTTGATCTGCACAGTCCCCAGCCATTCATGTAATTCTCCTCTATGTCTGAACACGGCCATCAGGGAGGCCAGAGATCACTGCTCCTGCCTGAGCACTAATCCTGCACGTCTGTGCCGCTTCCTTTCCCTTGACTCTCATCAGCAGTGTTATGAGGCGCTTGTCCCAGCCTGTGCCACCCTGTACCGTGGTGCTGGACTGGAGTAGGGGAGAGAAGGCAGCACGGTGCTGACGGCCGCAGGGGCCTGGTGCTACCCTTGGCAGGTATATAGGGGCAGATCTTCCAGGGTACGGTGCAGTCTGAGGAAGCCAAATCTAGTGGCAAGACCTTGGAAGGGGAGAAGGAAATTAAGCTACTGCTGGTTTCCTTTGTACCCACGTGCCTTTCCCTGCTAGTCTCCTCGGGGGGGAATTTTCACCCCTGGTCTTAGCCTTGGCTCCTGGAAGACCCTTCAAAACTCCCCTGGCCATGCCCCTTACAAGGTTCTTCCTCAGCTCGATTGTTGTGCTTGGAGTATCCTATGGGACTCTGCAGACCGCTCCCAGCCTGCTGGGTTTTAACAGCGCCTCCCGCTGCAGGATGCTCAGCCAGAGTTGGGTGGAAAGCAGGGGGAGGGGATTTTACTTAAAGTGAAAACAAAAAAACAATTGTTGTAGCAAAATGTTCTGTGGACAATGTCGATATTTTTCTTTTTCAGTGAAAATTTGAATGGCAAAAAATTATGTCCAAAACCCAAAATATTTTGTGCCTCATTGAGTTATAATTTGGGTGTCTTATGTTCCCGTTCTCTTCTGCAGGTAGGGGTCTACTTAAATCATGGAGCAATCACACATTTTTTGCAGGTTTGTCATGGCATAAATAGCAAATTTTGCGGATGTGTTACACGTCTGCAAAATTTGCTATTTATGCCATGACCAACTCAAAAAATGTGATTTTTCTCTGCAGCATTTCTCAAACTGGGGGTCCCAACCCAAAAGGGGGTTGCAAGCCCATTTTGGGGTGTTGTGATATTGCCACCCTTACTTCTGTGCTGCTGCTGGCGGCGACGCTGCCTTCAGAGATGGGAGCCCAGCCAGCAACTGATGCTCTCTGGCCACCCAGCTCTTAAGGCAGCACAGAAGTAAGGGTGACAATAGCCTACCATGCCACCCTTACTTCTGCCTGCTGCTGGCAGTGGCACTGCCTATAGTATAGGGTAAAAAGCACACAAAAGACCAGATTTCACAGTCCGTGATGCAATTTTCATGGCCGCAAATTTGGTAGACCCCTATCTATAGGCCAAGCTCCCTGGTTGGACTACATCTCCCACAATGCATCATGGTCTACCCTCTTGAATGGGAGAGGCAGTACATCATGGGAGTCCCTGGCTATGATGCATCATGGGAGTTGTAGTCTGGTTGAGGAGCCCACCCGCTGGAGGAGAATGGGGTCTTGGAGGCAACCAAATTACAACTCCCATAGACATCGCAGCAGAATTTTTTAATTGAAATATTTCGGTTTTTGGGCATTCACTTTTCTGTGGAAAGCAGACATGTCCTGTGAAAAAATTCATTTAGTCAAAAACCCAACTTCCTGTCAGAAAACAGTTTAGATGGAAAACTTTGGATGAGTCCTGGGATCACTGAGTTCCTTCCTTTGCTTGTTGAGCCCTGATCCCCTGGCACTGCCATGCTGTGCTGGATTCATGCCGGGCGTGGTTCTGGTCTCAGCCCATTTCTGTCAGGTGCAGCATTCGTCAGAGTGAGAGACGCCCCTGGCAGTTCCCAGTGACTGACTGTCCTTCTCCCTCCAGTGTGATCGACTACAGGGAGCAGAACCGGATGTCTGTGCAAAGCGTGGCGATTGTGTTTGGGCCCACTCTCCTGAGACCAGAGACCGAGGAAGTAAACATGGCAATGCACATGGTCTTCCAAAACCAGATAGTGGAACACATCTTAAATCAGTACAGCTACATCTTCCCAGACAGCTAAGCCTGGCGGCGAGCCAGAGCCTACAGTGAAAGCAAGGAGCAGAGTCCCTGGGATGGACCGTGGCGGCTGCTAGTGTGTGACACTGAATTGTCCCAGCCTGGACTACAGACAATAGTGGCGACAATCCTTAATAAATTGGCAATGCTGATGCTGGACTGCAGCTACCTGGGATGACTTGTGCCATTGGCCACTGGAGCCATGTGACCAGTGCGCCTCCTTTAGAGATGGGAAAACAGAGTCAGAGAAAACAGGCACCAGATCGGTCATTCTGCAAAACACTCCTGCTCGCCGGGGTTGGTACCAGGCTGTTCCCTGGGAGAATGGCCCCAGGAGAGCACAGGGCCTCTGACCTTTCGGCTGTCCAGCTGCTGAGAGGGGAGGGTCCTCCGTGGGGCTGTGCACTTTCACTTCGCTACAAGTGAAAGCAGCCCAGGCAGGTACTGGAGAAGGGGCGTGACAACCTAACAGATAGTGAAGTGGGGACAGCATCAGCTGTCTGCCCCATGCCTGCACCACTGGAACTGCCAGCAAGAGCTGCTCCAGAGCCCCTCTCCCACACAGCTCACACCACCCCCTGGACCCTGGTGGTGCCCGTCTGCCCCTCAGCCAAAGCAGCCCCTGGGACCCCCGACAGAACAGCATGTTATGCACACCGTGCTGCAGCGCCTCCCCCTGGGCTCCAGCCAGCCCGCCTCCCTGCATGCCTGAGCACCTGCAGCCATTGGGGGATGAACCCTTCATGCCCCCAAGGTTGTTATAGTGCTGAGAAGCCGAGACACAGGTTTTCAAAAGAGCTCAGCTTCCAGGGAGAGCAAGAGCAGTCGTCCCACCCCCCCCCCCCCCCGCCCCCTGGGGGGGGCCGAGCACTCCCCCAAGTGCCTTGCTCTAAGGCCCCCCCTCGGCAGTGAGCAGCAGCGTAGACCATTGAGCCCAGGTCTCTGCAGTCCCACTCCAGGCCCGTGTCACCCCCAGCCTAAGCTGTGTTACTGAGATGGGAGTGGGCTCTGGTGCTAAGACAGCTTGGAGCCGGCGCATGCCAAGGAGGGGGCTGAAATCAACCAACCAACCCCCCTTGAAAACTCCCCTTTTGTAATTAAAAGGAGACCTCCCCCTCCCCTCGCAGCTCACTCTCCCGCAGGGAAACTGCTCCACTTCTGCGGGCTCCTGCCCCTGCCTGGGTGAGGAGCTTAGTTCAAAGTCCTCTGGGGGTCTAGCTGTTGGTGGCTGCAGAGGCCCTGGGCTGTGCATTTAAATGGCTCACTGGCTGTTTTAGTGCAGTGCCTGAACCTGCCCCTGGAATTGGCAGCGACACCTCCACGCAGGGCTACCAACATTTCAGAACATCGGACAGGGCAAACCAGTGCATGAGGCAGGGGCCTGGGACCTCTGAGCCCCACCTGAGCCAGGTTCTGCACTGCCATGGGGTGGGCAAGTACTTCTGAGCTGAATATCCATGAGCCTGGCCTAGGTGTCTGGCTCCTCCTGCCTCCATTGCCCAGAGCATGTGCCCCATGGAGCAGGGCTCCCCCCAACTGCTGCCTCAGAACAAGGCCTGGACTTGTCTCCCACTCCCCCCCCTCTCAGACCCTCTTTTCTCCCCACCTTTGTCACCCTAACATCTGCCCCCCTCCCAAGCCCCCCTTCAGCACCCATCCCCCACAGGCACAGCTGCCTTGCTCCCCACAAGCTTGCCCCATCGCCACTGGAGAATCATGGGAGTATGCAAGAGTCACATCCATTCACAGGCAAGTCCTCAAGTCCCGTCAATGCCGTGTCTAACAGGCCCTACACAAACACAGTGCAGGCAGAGCTAGTGGGGAAATGGCCGTTATTTTCTGTGAAACAAGTTCACAATGTGATGGATTTTTTTTGTCAAAAATGTGTTTCCATTGGAATCAAAACATAATTTGTTTGCTTGGGGGCTTTTTTGAACTCCTGCCCCCCCCCAACACAAAGAAGGGGAGGGGGAACCCAACAAACACTGACAAGGTGGTGTTTTGGTTTGAATTAAACTGAATGAAAGATTTTTTTTATTTGAACTGAAGAGTTTTCATTGGCCAGCGTCAGAGGATACCAGTTTTTTGGGTGTAAACGTGTGGATTGTTCAACAAGCTGCTTTTCACTGAGAAAACATTGTCACAATAATCTTCCACCCCGCTGCAATTCTCTGAGCCTGGCCCTGCCCCAAAGCGGTCACAGTGTGACCAGGAAGAGAAACAAAGGGGCTTTGCCCAAGGTCCTTGGCAGGGTCAGGTAGAGAAGCCAGGTCTCTGGCGTAGCAGCCTGCATGGAAGGTGGAGAGGAGCCCAGGCTGCAGGAGGAGCCCAGGCTGCAGGAGGAGCCCCCCCCCCGAGAGTCAGGCTGTATGCACATGGTTGGAATGCCAGCTGCAGTTGCAGCAACTAGTTCTCTTCAGAAAGAGCCAGTTTGATTTCAGAAAGCGGGAGTCCTCTCCTGCTCTTACCTGGCATGAGGGACATGAACCAGGATCTAGTAAAATGGCATTGAGGTGAGTGTCAGTAGCCATGGGTGCTATGCCCAGCCAATAGCAGAGTCACTTGTCCACTCTCTGCCCAAGGTCAGACTAGATGATGATATTGATCCCTTGGGGCTGGACAATGCCTGACTCTCCCTGCAGGAATTGCCCCCTGGCTCAAGGGCAAAGGCCTTTCTTTGACAGTGGATCTGCTGGTTCTCTTCCAAATGTCTGGTTTTGCATATGAATGAAATCTGGATCGCCCATTAGTTTGTCTGGCTGTTCCTGTGTTTAGCGTGGTTCCTGGTTTTACTGATTAGGCAGCCGGGGTTGAAACCCAGCCAAGTACACGGTGTGATATGGAGGAGAGCTTCTAGTTTCTTTGGAGAGCAGGAAGAGAGCATGAGAATACCAGCCAAGGGCAGGGTGACACCCAAGACCCAGTCAAGCAATATGGCACTGCCAAATGACAGCATGCCCTCAACCATGCCTCCCCACACCAACACACCACAGAAGGCGTTTCTGTGATGCACATGGATGGGCCCACAGCCCTCTGTTTCTTTAGATGGAGCCACGGCAGGGCTCTCTGTGTGGAGGGCAGTGTAGCTCAGTGCATAAGGTGTTGTACTGGGATTTGGGTGACTTAAGTTCCACCCCAGCTTTGCCATTGGCCTACTGGCTCACCTTGGGCAAATCACATCACTGCTTTGGGCCTCAGTTTCTCCATCTATAAAATTGGGCTAATAATAAAGGGCAAGATTTTTAAAGGCATTTAGGCACCCACATACCTTTAAAAACCTGGCCCAAAGCGCTTTGAAAGCTGCAGCCCAGCAGAAGGGAGCGAGCGCAGTGCTCTCAGGCTCCCAAATCCAGCGCCCCAGGTGAGTGAGTCTTGCAGCAGCTGGTCAAAAAGCAAAGGGGAAAAAAATCATGGAGAAAAGGTAAAATCCGTTTAGTTCCAGTTTTGGCATTTGACGTGTTTTGTGAAATTTTTTTTATTGGCAATTTGTATTGAAATGTTTCATTGACTGTTGACCAGTTTTGAAATAAGGAAGCGTTTGGTCGGTTCAGCCCCAGGGGGGGCTTTCCCTCCCCTCGGCCTCACCACCCAAAACAAAGGGAAACATCGGTGTTTTAAAAAAATTCGTTTTGGAAATTTTTTCCTTTCAAAACCAGAAAATGAGCGAAGGAAAATTGTTGATTAAAAAAGTGAAAATGTTCATGAAAAACGTCCCTGTAGAACAAAGAGGCTGGTGATGGGAACACCTTTGCCAGCTGCACCCAACGAAAGCCGCGAGGTGGGTGTTTTAAAAATACCATTTGCCAAGGGGAAGTAATACTTTCCAAAACTGTGTCTGAGCGGGTGGAGGGGCAGTGCACATCACATGATCTGCCAGTATTAGCAACCCAAGCGGGAAACCTGTACAGAACACTTTGCAAAAGCTGCCTCTCTTCATCCTACGTTATTAGCATGAGCACGTCTAACCCACTCTTCCTCAGCGTGGTGCTCTGTGAGCATTTGCCCAGTCAGAGCACAGCCCATGCACTGATATATCAGCCACTTTAAGCAAGCACATGGCCTGGGCTGCATCCTTAACATCAGTGTTATAAATGCTAACTAGCTGAATTCAAGCATGGCTCTGAAACACCTGGATACAGCGAGGTCGGCTCGCTGACTGCCCGCAGGCGTAAGGGCTGGTGCAAGGGGAGAATGGGGCTGAGGGACAGGATCTGCCAGTGAATGCTGATCCAAATTACCTAGGGTCATTCATAGATTTAAAGGCCAGAACAGCTCACTGTGATGGTCTAGTCTGACCCCCTGCATAGCTCGGGCTGGAGAGCCTCTCCCAGGGCGTGCTGCAGCAAGCCCAGATGTTCAGGTTGCGCTAGAGAGCATTTTACATCAGCCTCCTCTGAGGGCTCTGGAAATCCAAGGAAGCAGAAGGAGGGGGAGGGGGTAGGAGGAGCTGTGAGACAGGGCATCCCTGGCCCTGGGGTTCTACCACACCCTACTCCAGAGAAGGCTCCGCTAAAAGGCCTTGCAGGGCCTTAGGAGGTCAGGTCCTGGCGGGGCCCAGTGAGACCATGCGCCTCCCGTCTCTGCTCCCTCTGGCCGCAGGCGCTTGAGGGATAACCAGAGCCAGGCTCCGGCTGTATTTGCTGGGGCTGGGGGAGAGGCTGAGAACCTTAGCCCTGAGCTAAGGGATGATGAGAAAGGGGCCGGGTGGGCAGAGGCCCAGGATTGCAGTGAGTGCTTGGCTGCTGTGGGCAAGGTCCCTGGGCTGGAGCCCGGAGCAGTGGCAGGCCCGGGTCCCTGCACTGGCCACTGGTGAAGGAGACAAGGTTCTTAACTCTTTACAGGTAAAGCAAGCAGAGAACAGACCAAGAGGGATTTTACAGCTAACTGGCTGGCTGGGTGTCCATCAAAGGGAGCTACTCACCCCCCCTTTATTTATCACAGTTGCCATGCTAACAAGGCAGCTTGGTGAGGCCCTGGTAGCGCTGCCAAGCTTTGAGCCTCGCGCAGCACCACGTCCGGCGCCATGGCTCGCTGCTGCAGAGTGATCCGGGATTCTGGAATCAGCTCACCACGGGGCCGTGACACTGTGAATATTGCTCAGTTACAGCAGAGGGAAAAGGCAAGCTGTATCGAGTGGCTGTGGGAATTAAGGGTTAGGCTGCGCCTCACATGTCTGGGCTGAAGTGACCAGCCACCCCGGTGCCAGGTGCTGCCGTGCTGAACCCTGGCTGGGCTGTGCTGGGAGCATGGCTGGGTGCACAGCATCACACCGTGCCAGCTGTTGGCAGAAATGCAGTGACAGCCCAAGGCTACTTAGCTTTGCTAGCGTTGCCCTACAATCAGTATGCGCTGTTCCTTCCCCCCACTGCATACCCACTGTGCACATGAGCTGCCTGAGTACTGATTGTCCGCTGCCTTGCAGCATGTGTGTCATTCGCAGGTGTGCAAAGTCAGACCCAGGGTAACTAAAGCACAGCTGGCCTGACCCAGGACCGGTCACGTGAGCACAACACATGTTAATAGCGACCAGAGTCTCATTACATTCAACATCCCGGGGAGCAGGAAGGTACCAAAATCCAGCAGGGTGACACCAGTGTGGAAATGGAGTGTGCAGGTTGGGGGGGAGAGGAGGGAGCTTGTACAAATGTTGGCAACAGCTTAAAAAAAAAAAAAGCCTAAATAAAGGAATTAAACTGCTTAGCTTAAAAACAATGGGCAATAGCAGTAGCCATCTTTACTAGGGGCAGCGTCACTCGCACGCGGTATGCTCAGGTGTGCTGGCAGGTGGCTGGCTCGGGAGCTCGGCAGGCTGGCGTGAAGCAAGCTCTCTTCCGCCCGCTGCCCTGAGTGCAGAGGAAGGGGTGTTGGGCTTGGAGCACGGGCAGGCAAATTTCAGCTTGTCCATGAAGTGCTGCGTGGCCTGGATTACAGAGCAACATCTCATGTCCCTTACTGAGATACATGCAAGTGCAGTATCAACCCAGTCCTGTTTTATAAACACTAAACCAGAGCAGTTGGGTAGCATCTCTGCAGGCAGAGCTGGGCCCAGAACCCTGCCCACTAATGAAGAGAGCTAATACCCGCAGCCACTCAGTCACAGAAAGGGCCACCTCCACGTACATGTGTATGTAATCTGTAGCCACTGTGCTAACCACTAGACACTAGTCCCCCCCACTGAGCAGAAAAGTGGCACCTACTCACCCGGTGGCGCTTCGGGTCTTCGGCGGCGCTTATACTCACCCGGCGGCACTCCGAGTCCGCTCCGGGTCTTCGGCGGCACTTCGGTGGCAGGTCCTTCAGCCGCTCCGGGTCAGTCGGGGTTTTTCTTTTTTCTTCGTGGCGGGTGGTGCCTGTTTTTATTTGTTCGCTCCCCCTGCTGCTAAAACCTGGCTTCGCCATTGGGCAGGGCAGGAGCGGAGTCAGGGTGGGGGCAGGGGGGCACAAGCACCCACTGGTGCCAGGAAAAGTTGGCACCTATGAGTACCTCCTTCTGAGGTTAATTGATATCAGCTATTCTATTATCTTGCCCAGGATTGAAGTCAGGCTGACAGGCCTATAATTACCCAGGTTTTACCTTTTTACCTTTTTAAAAATTGGGACACCATTACCTGTCTTCTAGTCTTCTGGAACTTCTCTGGTGCTCCAAGACTTATTGAAAATAAACATTGACAGTCCAGCGATCTCCTCAGCCAGCTCTTTTAAAACTCTTGGATGTAAGGTATCTGGACCTGCGGACTTAAAATGTCAGATTTTAGTACACCTCTACCTCGATATAACGCTATCCTCAGGAGCCAACAAAATCTTACCGTGTTATAGGTGAAACCGCTGTGACAAAGTTCCTCCCCTATCTTGGTGGGTCCTGTGCTTATTGGCGGATTTTCTTGCCTCAGAGATTCACCATGTGGGTTGGGGAACAGCCCAGAGACCTTCCCCTCTGGAAGAACCCACAGTCCAAGTCAATTGGGAAGTTTAGGGGGAACCCGGGCCCACCCTCTACTCCGGGTTCCAGCCCAGGGCCCTGTGGACTGCAGCTGTCTATAGTGCCTCCTGTAACAGCTGCATGACAGCTACAACTCCCTGGGCTACTTCCCCATGGCCTCCTCCAAACACCTTCCTTATTCTCACCACAGGACCTTCCTCCTGGTGTCTGATAACACTTGTGCTCCTCAGTCCTCCAGCAGCACACCCTCTCCACTCCTCACACTCACACCACAAACTGAAGTGAGCTCCTTTTAAAACCCAGGTGCCCTGATTAGCCTGCCTTAATTGATTCTAGCAGCTTCTTCTTAATTGGCTCCAGGTGTCCTAATTAGCCTGCCTGCCTTAACTGGTTCTAGCAGGTTCCTGATTACTCTAGTGCAGCCCCTTCTCTGGTCACTCAGGGAACAGAAAACTACTCATCCAGTGACCAGCATATTTGCCCTCTACCAGACTCCTGTACCCCACTGGTCTGGGTCTGTCACACCGCGTTATATCGAACTTGCTTTGATCCACCGGAGTGCGCAGCTCCGCACCCCGCCCCGGGACACTGCTTTACCACGTTATATCCGAATTCGTGTTATATCGGGTCGCGTTATATCGGGGTAGAGGTGTAGCATCTGTTTAACATATGCAGCTCTCTCTGTGTTATGTGGGCCTGTACCTATTGGGGTCCAGAAAGTGGGCGGGCGTTCCTGCCCTGAAGGGCTCCAAATCAGCCCTGGGACAGGGCTGAGGCTGCGTGAGGGCTGCTGCTGGGGGGAGCAGCAAGCCTTGGCTGATTGGGGAAACAGCCACAGCTGGGGCCATGCCCCAATCAGACTTTAGCTGGCCTTATAAATTGAGAACCGCTGCTTCAGAGATACTAGTGGAATGGAAAGAGGGTAGCATCACCATATGGCGATTCTGTGTTCTCTTGTCTCTAAATGTAGGTGACATACGAGGCAAAGGAGACTCGGGCCTGGAGTCTTTGCTGCTGAACAGTCTTTAGGCAGGAAATGGGATGATGGGATGACACTAAAACGAGTTCACAGTGGTTCTGGGCTGTTTGGGTCAGATTCTGCTCTGGCTTACGGGGTTTTACGTCACTAGAACTCTGACACCACTGCATTTACTCCTGGTTTATGCTGTGATGAGGGAGAAGAGACTCAGGCCCAGGGAGTCACCAATGGCTATCTGGAAAGTGACATAAAAATGCCCTTATTTTAGCCAAGTTTCACAGCTTTCATATCTTTTCAAGCACCAGGCCTGGGATAAGCGCCTTTCCCTGCAAACTGGCTTGTGGATCTACAGTTATTACAATCATTCTCTGCTTTTCGGAGCTCTGCCTCTAGCGTGCCCTAGATTCCTTGGCATCTTAGCTGGGACCCTGCTGCAGCCCTTCACGCGATCTGTGTCACCTGATGCAGAGGGTGAGTCTGCGGTCAAATGCTGGGTTTACAGCCTTGAGAGAGTGTCTTGAAGATGCCAAGCTCCAGGGATCCTGGTTAATATCCCTCCTAATTTCAATTGTCGGTGAGCCTCTTGCTGTAATCGAGTGAATGTCACTATGGGTGTGAATTGGTGCCCGTGCAATGTTTGAAGTGCCTGAGTGCCCTTGGTCTCTCTCAGTCTCCGTTCCCCAACGGTACAATAGGGATCACAGCCCTGCCTACCTCACAGGGGTGTGTGACGAGAAAAACATGGATGAGGCTCTCAGCTCCCATGGTAATGGGGGCCAGCCAGACGGACAGATGTGTATGGGGCAAACGGAGGTAATTCAATACAGAGATTCGAAGGTTACTTTTAGTGTTTGGATTAGGAGTTTCCTGCTACGCTAGTCATGAAGCATCTGCACAGTTGTTGTGGTTCTTTGTGTCTCCTAAGAGGGATCCCGGAATGCCTGTGGAGTGTGAGAGCAGCTGACCAGCAGAGAGCTCTCAGCCCCCTGTCAGGTTTGAGTCTGTTCAGTTTTACTCCTAGCGCACATAAGCACACCAGTCAGGAATGCACCCAAGCCAGAGCACACGGTGCGGATAACGGAGTGGGCACTTCTCCACATGTAAGTAGCTGGGAAAGAGTCCATCTTGGTTGAAGGGAAAGCAAGTTGTTTAACCAACGCTGGCAAGTTGGACCCTTTTGTCTGACACACAATATTTCCAGGTAACTGCACAGTGATCCAGGACCGAGGGCGGCCGGCAGCCTTGCTTCCAAAGGGGAAGAATCAGTTTGGTATGTGATCTGCATTGTTCTTTCCAGGGCTGTGTTTGAACTGGGCTTGCTAATGAGAAAACACATTTTAAGGAACTTTCATACAACTTAGCTTTAGTCCTTTAAAACAAACTATTCAGCAAGTAAATGGCTAACCCTGAGCACTGCTTTGTTTTCACTCTGTGAGCGGTTTGGTAGCAGAAAAGACATTCAAACTGTAGTATTAATCCTATTAAAGAATTCAAACGTGCCTGGGGGAGGTTGCACTTTGTCGATTGCTCTTTTCCCTCCTGGGAGTTGTTCGAGAAGCCATCATGAAATCAAAATTCCTTTGCAATAAGTTATAAATTCACTCGAAAGGCCAGGCTGTTCTTTCCTTCTTGTTGGGTCTCTAGCACGACTTTATAGGAAGGCTTTTGCTGATGATCGTGACAATCCATTTTTGTTTGGGGGAGGAGGGTGCTCTCTAAAATAAACTTAGAATGAGCCGAAGGCAGAGTATGGAGTTAATATGTGAGACGTCCCTTTCTCGATATGCTGAGAGGGAAATGTTTGCGGGCCAGGTTCTCCGTGTAAATCAGCACAGTTGCATTGTGGACGTACATTAGTTTCCACCAGCCGAGGATCTGGTCCAGTATATTTAGAGCTTGGAGATCGGCTACAGTAAAACACTAAAATGATGGCTGGTCTCTGGGGTTATTTGCAGTCTGTAGGTAGAATTCTGTTTGGAATTTCTCAGAGGTGGGGCCAAATCCTGGAAAAACAGTAGTAATTTCATTCTCGTGAGTAGCCCCATTGTGTTTGCAGGATGGGGCCTGAATTGTGCATAATGTGCCTGAATTACTGTCTGCAGCAATTTATCCGGCTGCCAGACAAGAAACATGGTTCCACCATCTAAATGGGAATATTACAAAAGTGAAACTAGACCACAAAAAACTTGCAACAGTAAGAGAGAGATTGCATTCACCCCAAAGCCGGGAGGTGGGGTGAGGTCCAGCCCCAGGCAGGGGACCCTAACTGTACTCCCTTTTACCACACTGTTGTTATATGGCATATGAGATGAGGGCCCAGTGCTCGGCAGCAGAATATGGCAAATAGCACAATGTAATTCCAGGCAGAAAATGACACGGTCAAAAGCAGGGAGGACATCAAATGTTACACCCAGAAATCTCAGCTGGGCCCAGAGCCTCACTGCGCTAGGTGCTGAACAAACACATAGCAAGAGACAGTACAGGACAGTATTACAAGCTAAATAGACAAAGCATGGGAGGGGGAAACTGAGGCATAGAAGGGTAAAGTGACTAACCTAAGCAGCCCACTGGAGGAGCCCAGATTAGAACTCAGATTTCTGAAAGCCACTGGACCACATTGCCTGCAAGCTTAGGTAAGCGCCTTTATGTGCAGACATTACAATGCAGCCTTTAACTGTGAACTCACTGTCTTAACTTTCTGTCCTGAATAGCCCTATTGACTCCCACGCCTTTAACACTGAGCTAGCTTTAAAAAAACAAGGAATCAGGCATCTTCCCATGGTGCTTGTGAGCACAGCAGGAGCCCAGGGGTTCTGTTCAGAATCGGCGCTTGTGTTGAGATCTGCCTCAGCAGAAAGTTTTCTCCATTGTCTGTTTCTTATTTCAGGATGGCCTGAATGGTTTCACATTGCCACTACTGCCCTGGCTGCCAACATGGGCAGGGGCATGCACAGGAATACAAATTTGGCCACTTTTGGAAGGGCACTTAGTCTGTCCCCCCATGGTCGGAGGAGCTGATTCTCCCACCCTGCCCCGCAGCCCCAGGACCGGAGGAGCTCGCTTTCCCCGCCCCGACCCTGGAGGAGTTCTGGGCCCCCACTGACTGGGTGGGCGCGTGCCCCTGCTTGCCACCCCGCGCACGCAGAGCGCTTTGTTAAACAGGCACTGGATTCATTTGTTAGGGGGTTCTGAATGTCTCACCCGAATCAGTGAAAACAGCGGGTGAGCGTGAAAACCAGGTGTGCAGCCTGAGAGCTACCAGTGACACCAGCTTCTGCAATGGGCGTTGAGCCACCTGGAAGAGCTGACTGACTTGGACCCACAAGGGGCCAAAATGATGAGTTTGGCCCTGACAAATCATGCATTTTTTTTTTTAAATAACAAGGGTTTTGTGGGATGAGGGGGAGATTTGGCTTCTGGTGTTGGAACACGGGAGGTGGGGACATGTGTTCAGCTTTGCTCCACAACCAGGAGAGCTAGAAACTTTTTCTTGGCAAGGAAAGTGTCTCTCGTGATCACCTGACTCCAGCAGCTGGGGCTTGAGAGAACACCAAATGCTGATCATATAACCACACGGGGAGGAGAAAGCAAGTGGTGAGCTCCCAAAGGGAGGAACTAGGGGCTGCAGGCCCTGCCAGGGACAAGCCAGAGGGAGCAGGTGGGGGGCCGATGCAGCAACAGGCCTGGCCTCCCCACCATTCGCTGCAGTGTGGGTGACAGGTTGGCGGAGGCGCGACGCTGCAGCCCCAGCCCTCCTAGCCAGGCAGCACCATCCCTGCTGGGTTTGCAGCAGCTGGGATATTAATCACTGGGGTAAAGGTCAGGCTGAGCTGCGAGTGTTTGCTCCATTTCCCCGGCCCTGCGGAAGTGCTGGCGGCTGGCTGGCTGTGCTCCTCGGCAGTCAGGTAGGAAAGCTTGGAGCTTTACTCCAGTTTGTAGGATCGGACCATCCTTCTGAGCTCACCCTATGGCCCTCCTTGCTCTCCTCATCCCTGCCTGCCCAGGTTCCCCAGGGCCGAGACCCCGAGGGCAGGGCACCGGCCCTGCGAGAGCAGCAATAATCTGCTCTGCTCAAGGGCTCTGGGCTTGCAAACCAGATTGTCCCAGCTCAGCTTGGCAGCTGGCCGAGCTCCCTGCCCCTTTCGTGGGGCCCTGTGCCACCAGGGCTGGGACCGGCTGCTCTCCCCCGTGCAGTTTGGAGGGAACCCATGGCACTTTGCACCTGGTGCTCTGGGGCCGGGCCTGGGTATCCCACGGACTGTCTGGGCCGGGCCTGGGTATCCCATGGTCCCTTTGCCGTCTAGGCCAGGCCTGGGTGGGGTCTGGGTTACCAGATCTTGGTGCGGTCTGGGCCTGGGCTGGGTCTGGGCACTCCTGGATCCCTCAGCTGTCTGGGCCCCAGTGTGAATGTTTTTTCTAACACAGAACAAGGAATTCTGTTAGAATAGTGAGCAGGGCTCTTGCCCATGCTGCACTCCCCCTCCCGGCTCCCTGGCGCCCCAGCATCTTTCTGTACCTCTCAAGAACAGTGCACGTCCCCTCCCCGCCAGCTGGGGTGCTCAGGGATTCCAATACCGCGTGTGCTCATGGGGTCGGGGACCTGTGCAATTTGGGCCCAAGCCAGGTCCAGACACTGACTGGGCTCTGTGTGCTTGAGGCCTGGCCCCAATACAGGTACTTCCACGGGCCTGTGCTGGGTGGACCTGTCCCAGGGTCTGCGTGTCCCTGTGAAGCAGGCCCAGCGCTGGGCAAACAGAGGAAGGCTGAGGGATGCCAGACAGAGACAATACAGATACAATAATAACACAGTCCTGATTTACGTGGGCTAACGACTCTGGGATCTTCCCCAGGCAAAGACTCGGGGCAATTTCCTGCAGCTTAGCAGATTGTAAACTAAGATTTTTGAAAAAGAAGCTGAAAACAAATCAACTAATAAAAAGAAGCCCCCTTGGAATTGCTCTGGGAGTCTCAAATAGCTGGGTCAGGGCCATGGCGACATACAGCTGAAATTGGACTGAGGGCAGCAGCAGACAGAGACATCTTTTAAGACGCCCACGCATTGTGCAGCGGCAGTCAAAAAAGCAAACGGGATGTTGGGAATCATTCAAAAAGGGATAGAGAATAAGACGGAGAATATCTTATTGCCCTTATATAAATCCATGGTACGCCCACATCTTGAATACTGCATACAGATGTGGTCTCCATCTCAAAAAAGATATACTGGCATTAGAAAAAGTTCAGAAAAGGGCAACTAAAATGATTAGGAGTTTGGAACGGGTCCCATATGAGGAGAGATTAAAGCGGCTTGGAAAAGAGGAGACTAAGGGGGATATGATAGAGATATATAAAATCATGAGTGGTGTGGAGAAAGTGAATAAGGAAAAGTTATTTACTTGTTCCCATATATCACAGAGTATGGGGGACTCAGGGCCCTGCACCCCCGGCTTCCTGCGATTCACCATGACTCTCAGCCAGCCAGTAAAGCAGAAGGTTTGTTTAGCCGACAGGAATACAGTCCAAGACAGGCCTTGCAGCCACAGACAACAGGACCCCCCTCAGTTAGGTCCATCTTGGGGTCCCAGGGCACCACAGCCCCCTTGGGAGGTCAGAGCCCTGTTCCCCTCCCAGCCACATCACCAGCCAGCTCCTGAGACTCTGCCTTCAGCGATCCTTCCCACAGCCTTTGTTCAGTTTCCCGGGCAAAGGTGTCACCTCGCCTCTAACCCCTTCCTGGGTTCTCATGTTACATGCTCAGGTACTCTCCGTCGGTCAGTCTCCCATCCCCCAATGCAGACTATCCTAGCCACACTCCCCTGTCAGCATTCAAAGCCCACAGTAAGAACAGTCCCAGTTCGTCACACCATAACAT
Organism: Terrapene triunguis; assembly: GCF_002925995.2. Taxonomy (NCBI): domain Eukaryota; kingdom Metazoa; phylum Chordata; order Testudines; family Emydidae; genus Terrapene; species Terrapene triunguis. The sequence goes on along the minus strand of NW_020664846.1, from coordinate 2,768,925 downwards.
AAGAACTAGAGGCCACCAAATGAAATGAATGGGCAGCAGGTTTAAAACAAATAAAAGGAAGTTCTTCACACAGCACACAGTCAACCTGTGGAACTCCTTGCCTGAGGAGGTTGTGAAGGCTAGGACTATAACAGGGTTTAAAAGAGAACTAGATAAATTCAAGGAGGTTAAGTCCATTAATGGCTATTAGCCAGGATGGGTAAGGAATGGTGTCCCTAGCCTCTGTTTGTCAGAGGGTGGAGATGGATGGCAGGAGAGAGATCACTTGATCATTACCTGTTAGGTTCACTCCTTCTGGGGCACCTGGCATTGGCCACTGTTGGTAGACAGGATATTGGGCTGGATGGACCTTTGGTCTGACCCAGTATGGCCATTCTTAAGTTCTTAGGAACAGGGGTGGGGGACAGCCAGGACCTGGTGAGGGAGAGGGACTGGGGTGATGAAGGCAGCCCCCCAAGTGTTCAGAAATCACGAGTCAGGTCCCAAAAGTTACAAGATTGGTTTAATAATCATGAGATTTTAAAAAGCAACAAGTTCTGGCCAAGTCACCCACCAAACAGAATGGACTGCAGTGCCAGGCATCTCCCCACAGCGCCAGCGTGACTGCTGTCCACAGCCGGCTGGCAATTCGTTAGGCTGGCATTGATCCAGTGAAAACAACGTCATATGACCTTGGCAGACAGGTGATCATGAGTGAAAGCGGCCAGGGGTCCAGCAACATCACCACCTCTGGCCTTGTCTCCCATTCTTCTCCTGAGCCTCTCTCTCCCCTCTGGCTTGTTCCGTCACAATACAAGCATGCTCTAGTCTCTCCCACCTCCAAAGAACCCACCCTGGACCCGTTTGCTCTCCACCTACCTTCCATCTGTATGCTCATTGAGTCGCTGTCTGGAGTTCTTCCTCCAGTCCCACGAAAGACCCTCTTCAACCTAGGGGCTGCCCTTGCACGCCACTGAAACTGTTATGCCAACGTCTTTAATGACCTCTTCCAAGGCAAAGCTCAGACCCTGTGCTCCATCCTCATCAGCTGCCTTTGACACCATCAACCATGAAATCTTGTCCTCCCTTGGCTGCCAGGGCTCTGTCCTCTCCTGGTTCTCTTCATATCTCTCTAATTGCTCCTTCCATGTGTCCTTCAGTGGATCCTCCTCATCGCCTCTCCAGATTTCTGGGGGTTTCCACAGGGCTCCGTCCTTGGTCCCACACTTTATCTGTGGGCAGTCGCCCCCGCAAACAAATTCAGCAACTACCTTGGGGCTGGTGACTGACTCCCAGATCTACCTCTCTGCTCCAGACCTGTCCCCTGCCCAAACTAAGATTTCTTCCCATCTCTCTGACGGCTTCTAGTGGATGGCTAGACATCAGCCCAAGCTCAACATGGCTAAACTTGACTCTTAATCTTCCCCCCAGTTCTTCCCCATTACCTCCTTTCCCCATCATGGAAGACAGCACCACAATCCTGCCCGTCACTCAGGCCTGGAAACTGGGCATCCCTGGATTCAGCCCCTTCTCTAGGTCCTCACATCAGTCTGTCTAAATCTTACCGGCACTTTCTGCAGAACATTTCTCAGCTCCAGCCTTCCCTATCCCCAGGGTTGGAGCTCTGGCCCAGGCTCCCATCCTATCGCGTCCTGCTCAGCACAACATCCTCTTGGCTGGCCTCGGCGCGGGCTGTCCTGCCCCGCTCATGTCCGTTCAGAATGCTGCTACAGAGTTCATTTCTCCAGCCTACTGCTGTGACCGCATCTCCTCCTCACTGCATCCAGCATAAGCCGCTTGCCTTCGTTCAAGTCCCCAGTCCCCACTGTACCTAGCATCCCTCGTTCACTATCACAATGGCAACGCTCGCCTCTGAGCAGCCCAGGAGCCCAGCCTCCTTCGCCCCCGCTGCCCCTTGTGCTTGGGAGGAGCTCCCCCGAGCACCTGCAAAGCCACCCCATTGGCCAGGCCCTCCTCAAAACTCTCCTTTGCCATGATGCCTGCAAAAGACTTGACCTGCACTGGGCTGCCAGTGCTCTGGAACCACTGCCCTGCCTGCTGACCAGGATTCCCCTGTGCTCCCTTGTCTGTCAGTCTTGCTTTGTCTCATCCTGAGATTGTCAGCCCCGGGGGGCAGAGACCATCTTGTGTCCAGCACCTGGCACAACCAGGCCCTGGAGCTGTTCCTGGGTGCTGCCAGGACAAGCACCGTCATGCTGGGGAAACGTGTGAGGTGGAGACTGCACACACAGGGCTGCGGAACTGGCTCAATGCCAGGAGACAGGGCTTTGGGACCTGGCGCTGTTCCGGTTCTGCTGGTGATGCTGGGAGCGGGGCATCTCTGTGACTGACTGGGGAAGAGCGACCTGAACCCGGGCTATCCAGCTAAGTGCTTTGTAACCAATGCTCCTGCGAGGCAGCGTTTAGCCAGCTCACTGGGAGGTGCCCACAACCTGAGCTTCACCTTTACAGACCTTGTGTCTGTGACAGGTCGTGGGTAGGGTCTAGAGGGTAGGGCTCTGGTGTGGGAGTCAGGGAACCTGGCTTCTATTTGTAGCTCTGCCGGTGACCTCGGGCAAGTCCCGGCCTTTTCAGTGGTCAGTTCTTTGGGGCAGGGGCTGTCTCAGGGGTGTTAGTACAGCGCCTGCACAACGGGGCTTGCGCTCGGGTGACGTCTGCAGGTGCCTCCGTAGAATAAGTAATACCCATGCTTGTGGGTTACTCTGTTAGCTGCCGTGCTCAGGGTCCTGGTGCGAGGGTGGGCACCAGTCACTCTGGCTCTGACTAGATCTCACAGGTCACCCGGTTTGACCCAGTTAGTCGTAGAGTTTAAGGCCAGAAGGGGCCATCAGAGCCTCCAGTCTGAGCCCCTGTGCAGCACTGGTCACCAAACCCCACCCAGTTGCCTCTGCACCGAGTCCAATGATCTGGATTAGACAAAAACATTACGGCCCTCCAGAGAGTGACTTCAGTGCACCACAAGCAGAGAATGGGGGCACCGAGGTGCCAGCATGCCAAGGCCTCTGCAGTGGCAGGGAATTGATTAGTGGGGTGTGAACCATGCTCCACACTGCAGAGGAAGGTGAATCCCACCCCCGCCCCAGGTCCTGCCAATCTGAGCTGGGAGAAGATTCCTTCCCGAGCCCGAAAAAGGTGATCAGTTAGACCCTGAGCATGTGAGCAAGACACACCAGCCAGGCATCTGAGAGAGAGGATTCTCTGTACCACCTCCGAACCCGTCTCCAGCAGCATCCATCTCTGATGCTTCAGAGGAAGGAAGAAAAAATAACCCAGACTGCATCGGGGGGGAAAGAGTTCCTTCCTGACCCCAGCAGGCGACAGGCTGAAGCCCTGAAGCATGAAATTGAGAACATAAGACATAGAACTGGAATTAACCCCCTGGGCCACTGAGCCCAGCCCCACACTACAGGCCACAGTTCCACTGGTCAGTTCCTGGCCAGCTGCTCTCCTCTCGCTGTGTAGATTGACCTAACACATTAGAGCTATCAAAAATGTTTCCAATTTTGACATTTCTATGATGTTTGGGATTTTGAACACTTGAAAAATAAATGGGAAATTTGGGTGAGAATCCCTCTCTCCCCTGCCCCACTCATTCTTTGGCCTGCTATAGATGGATCCTATCAAGTCGTAAAGAGTTTGGAGTGTTCCATTCTGAAATTGGAAACAATGGGGAAAAGTCTCAAAAATGGTTGTGAAATGTTTCCCTGGCCAGTGTCTCTCTACGGAGACATTTGCTTCTTCAGAGTTTTCCAGATCATCTGAGCAGCAATGGGTCCCCACTTGCTCTCTGGGCGCTCACTCTGTGCTGCTTTGTTCCAGATAAAGCATTTCTGGAGGTGCCTTACGAGATGGAACTGCACATCTGACCGTGCGCAGGAGAGCAGCTCGGCAGAAATGGAAACCGTGGTGATAGTTGCCATCGGCGTGCTGGCTACTATCTTCCTGGCGTCCTTCGTGGCGCTTGTGGTGGTTTGCAGGCAGCGCTACTGCCGGCCTAAGGATCTCCTGAATCATTATGATACCAAGTAAGTGTCCAGCCCCCTCCTCCACTTGCACCAAATTAAGAGGGAGGAAGCAAAAAGACTGATTGAAAAGTGGAATGACGGGTGGAATGCATGCAGATTTCAGAGCTGCTGGTACTGACGAGTCCAGGCAGTGCTTGATGCACCGGAGACGCACTGCAGAACCTAACACTACCAGGTCAGGTTGTCTGCCCAGCTCAACAGTCACGGCCAGTCAGCGCCCCTGCCGGCGATGGCTGACGACTGACACAGAAATGGCAAGATAACTAAGGCAGAGAGCGTGATGGCAGAGAAAAGCCTTGTCCTCGTTAGAAAACTGTATGGCTTTGACTGCAATGCTGTGGATGTGGTTACACGGAGATCAAAGTGCTTTACGAAGTGGGGAAGGGGAATAGCTACAAGGCACCTTTATCCCAGTGTACCCACATCCAGGCCAGTGGGGTGCATTGCCTTAGGCCCATGGTGCGCTCCCCCTAACCGCCAACATTATACAAACCTGGGGGTCGGCCGGGCCTAAGGAGTTAGAAACTCAGATCCCATTGAAAATCAGAGCGCCCGTCTCCCTTACGCTCCTTTTAAACCAGCATAGATGGATTCTTTGCATTTCCTGTCCCTGCCCAGCAGGGACACAGCACAATTCTGCCCCAGGCAGAGGAGGAGAGAGAGGTGTAGTCACGTCACTTTGTGCATGACCGGAAGGTGCTCAGCTACTGGGATGATGAGAAACCTACACAGACTAGACTAACTTTTATATGTGACAAGGAGAATATTCCCCAGTGGACGAGTTTGTGCGCCCAGTGAGAACAACAGACTATCACTGAGCACACGTTGGGGCAAGAATCTGAACTGACCCCGTCCCGCTCTGTCGGCTCAGCCTGTGCAGACTCAGGGACGCTCAGTCGGTTCGGAGGGTCCCCGGTGGCGGTTATCCCCGGGGTAACAGAACAGAAAATCCAGGTGGGTCAGTAATCGTGTTTCTAACATTTCCAAGAGAGAATTTCTCACAAACCCAAAGGTCCACACTCGCCTGAGCCCTGCCCCTTGGGACATCATTTATACCCCGGCTGCGTGCTGTGTGCCCACCTTCTGACAAGCAGGACCCATTGGGGAGTCTCAGGTTGGGCCCCCAAAATCACAGGTCACTTTTGAAAATCTTGGCCAGATGCAGCTGAAAATAGAAGGCTCTAACAGCTCAAACTCTGCGAAGCATCCAAATGACTTGGAAGCCTACGTCCCATTTTCAAACGTGACTCCCGTTGACAATGGGAGTTAGGCACCTAAATGTCTTTGAGGCTCTGGGCCTTAGGCACTCTTGGATATTGTCCCCCCAGGCTCTTTGGTCACTTTGGGCCAGACTTACAAAGATGGTCGGGCACCCAAAGCTGGAACTAGGAGCTGGGCAGGATTTTCAAAAGCACCTAGGCAAGTTAGGTGCTAACTTGTATTGAAATCCATGGGGCTTGGGCACTGCCCCTAGGTGCCTAAAGTCCTTTGTAAATCTGGCCCTTGGGTGCTTAGAAAACGTGCCCCTTAGTTAGCCATCCCGACTGCCCCCTGTGCCAGGTGCTGAATGACCCATTCCTGATTGTTCCAGACCGATCGTCGACCTTATTGGGGCGATGGAGACGCAGTCGGAGCCCTCGGAGCTTGAGCTGGACGACGTCGTGATAACAAACCCCCACATCGAGGCCATTCTGGAGAATGAGGACTGGATCGAAGACGCTTCGTAAGAGTTTCAAAGCTGCCTCTTGGGTGATCTTTAAAACGGGCTCCCGTGCTCTGCCTGGTTACGTTCCTTGGCTCCAGGACGGTCGTCTGCCGCCTGGTTCAGAGCCTGCCTTGGGAGCATGCTTTTATCTAGAGCAAAATCACTTACTGTAGGCAGCAGGATGGTCTAGTGGAGCAGCCTTGGCCGAGGCATCAGGAGACCCAGGTTCTAGCCCCAGCTCTCCTGGTGATCCCATCCCCCTTTGGCTGATTAGAGTGTAAACTCCTTGGGGTGGGGTCCGGTTCCCAGGCGCTGCTCTAATACAAAGCACAATCATTCAGTGCCCCGTTGCCTGCCTATCTGTTGAGCCAGGAGTGCAGCCAGTGCCTCATGTGCGTCACCTGACAGTTGTGCAAACCCAGGCGTGTTTAGGGCCCTAATTTGCAACTCCAAATTCTTGTGGTACAAATCCCTGGTCACAATGTTTGTGCCCAGGTGCAAAAATGGAAGCCAGGTCTGGAATCTCTGGCCCTGCTGCAGCCTTCTGGCTTGGTTCCAGGTGCTCGGAGCCATTCCTTGTCAGGGTGGCTGGTGGGGTTTGGTGTGAGGAACTTTCCTTGGCGTGTGCGTGATTCTACTTCAAAACACGGACGCTAGAGGTGGAGGGTTAACAAGCCAGTAAAGATTCAGACTTGAAGGCCAGAAAGGACCCTCCTCTAGTCCAGCGTCCTGCCTAGCACAGAGAATCACCGAGGTTAAGGCCAGAAGGGGCCACCAGACCATCCCACCCAGTGGTTCCTGGGTCAGGTACTAGACTCACCAAGGGACTTAGGCTCTGATCTGTCTCTTTAAGCATCTACATCCAACATCTGGGCACCACTGACGCTCAGAAACACTGCTCAGCTGCTACTTCGCCCTGGAGGCACCTTGATCCCCACAGGCGTCTCAGGCGACGTTTCCATGATGGGTCCTGTAGCAGCAGAGCTCTGCCGGCATAACCCTGTAGTGCAGACGCAGCCTGCAGCTCTGGAAGGGGGTTTCCATCCACCTCCCCGAGCAACAGGAGCTAGGGGTTAGGGTGGCATAGCTCCGGCGCTCAGAGGCTGGATTTGTCCCACCCCTGAGTGCATCGATCTAATTGTTACGTGTAGACCAGCCCCGTGTTCCCGCCCGTCAGCATGCACTAAGCTGCCTGTGTCCTGACGCTGTCCCCCCGACCAACACGTGCCCCACCCCTAAGCCTCAGCGTGATTCTCAGACGAGCCGAGAGGGGCCCATATGGCAGGTGTGCTCGGAGCACGCCGACCCCACGCAAACTGCTAAGAAGTAATGGAGAGCAGGACGCGTGTGGCGGGAACACACAGCCCCAAGGGTGGGGTGCTCACGGGGGAGTGGGAGACCCATGTTTGCACTCTGGTGCTGCCTGCCATGCAACAGGGATCTGAACCCCGGCACTCGCCCCGTCTGTGCTCCCTCCCTCTCAACACATTTCGTTAGGTGTTCGCGACGGGAGAGACTGAGAGAACCTCACCCAGCATGTGCAATAGCCTGGTAGTCAGGGCACTCCCCTGAAATGTGGCAGGGCTGAAAGCAAGTCCCTGTCCCCAGGCAGGCAGCGCAGGGGCTGGAAACGGGTCTGCACACCCCAGGGGAATGCACTGACCCTGGGCTGCTGGCTGTAGCCAGGCGGGCTCTCGCGCTCTCTCTGGTTAGCAGAAGAAAGGGCTGGCCTGGCTCGGGCACCCACTCCAGGGCAGCCAGGGTCCACGCTGTGAATCCCGAGGGAAAGGAGGCGTCTCCCTCTGGCCTGTCAGGCAGACACCTACAACCCAGAACTATAGGGATCGGAGTGCCCTAGTACCGTGGTGGATCTGGGCCCTAAGCCCTGCCCCTGTCCTCTGCATCCACTCCCTGCTCTGCTGGCTGGCCACTGAGAATCCCAGTCTTAGGTGCTGAGCCCTCCCTGTGCATTGTATGGGGCCCGTGGGCACCTCGCTTGGGGCTGTGGATTCCACTGGATGGCAGGACACCTGCGGCCGATGCTCCGGTGCTGAGCAGAGCACCCAAAGGCCCTCGGTGACGTGAGCCCCATGCTCAGAACACCTCTGCTGGAAAGAGAGCTCTAGCCTGGGGTGAAAGACTCACGTGAGGGAGAACCCACCTCCTCCCTCAGCAGGCAGTTACATGACCAGCAGCGCTGTAGCGTAGACACTCGCTACAGTGACAGAAGTGGTTTTCCACCCCCTCGAGAGGCACTGGCCAGGGAGGTGGAAGAATTCCACCGACGACTTAGCCGTGTCCACACTGCGTCTCTCAGGGGTGAATTTTTCACATTGCTCAGCCACGTAGGCAGGTTGACCTCAGTTTTAGGTGAGGACCAGGCCTTCCCGCCCTGTTAGACAAGCGCACCCTGCTTCCAGTCGATCGCTGAGGGCTTGGTTGTGAAGTAACGTTGTAATGATACCAGTGAGGCTCTGTGGAGCCCATGGGACATGCTTAGCTGATGAAGTTTCCGCCGCAGGCTGGCGGACAGAAGAAGAGCCAGTAACAAGACAGAGCTTTTCTAACCAAAGGCGTTCTTTCTTCGCAGGGGCCTGGTCTCTCACTGCATCGCGATTCTCAAGGTAAGTCCCGCACAGAAACGCCTCCCCTGGGTATTAACCCAGGCTGCTGGTCAGGGAATCAGTGCCAGGGGTCTGGAGGATTCTCCCAGAGGCTTCGGGCTCGATCCACACAGGAGATTTACCCTCCGACGTGGCAGCTCTTAGGGAATCCACAGTCCCAGGCCAGGCCCCTAGGCTCCCTGTACGATGCATGGGCAGAGCTGGGCACCTAAGAATGGGCTTCTCAGGAGCCAGAAAGATGAGCAGGGAGCCACCTACACTAGCCAGCAGGAAATGCTGAGGGGAGAGATGGGGCCTAAGACCTGCCCCCTAAGGGATTTGGGCACCCATCTCTCTGCTTGGGATTCTCGGCTGAGAACTCTCTCCTGGGGCCAGCTCAGCCCAGCATAGTCACTGTGCCCTTATGCCCAGTACCTGCTGGTTAGCTCCCCTGGGATGTAGGAAACCCAGGTTGCAGTCCCCACTCTGCAATGGTTGGGAGCGGGGACTCAAACCCAAATCTCCCCTCCCCCAAGGGGGTGTTCTGGGGTGGGAGTCCCACCAGCTCTCCTGTTGAAGTTGTTCTACTGTGTATGAAATCTGTAAATAGGCATTGGCCTGAGAGCTGTCTCCCCCAGGGGAGCACCCTAACCACTAGGCTCCCAAGTCCTTCTCTCTCTCGCTAGCCTCTAATGAGCCAAGCTGATCACGTCTCTCGCTCAACAGATTTGTCACACTTTGACAGAGAAGCTCGTTGCAATGACAATGGGCTCTGGGGCCCGAATGAAATCTCCCGCGAGCCTGAGTGACATTATTGTGGTCGCGAAGCGGATCAGCCCCAGGTGAGTGGAGGGGATTGGCAGTCCATTTCGGCTGAGGGCGCACAGCTTCAACTTGGTCTGCAGTTCCAAAGGCCAGGCAACTCCTGGAAACATCGGGCATCTGCAATAACCCCTGAATGACAGCATGGGCGAATTCAGATTCACAGTAGTGCTGACTCCAAACATCCAAACCTCATGTGAGGTCCCAAATCCCATGAGATCTTAACAATAATAAATGGCTTTTTATTTGCTGTTTGGTCTTTGAGCCATTGGAGTCCCATTCCCAAGCCTGTCTCCACAGCCACAGGGGCTAGAACCTTCCTTGTTTGTTTGTTTTTTAAATGTAAGCGGAGAGTCTTACCTGATCACAGGACTCCAGGAGCTGGGGCTTTAAGAAAAACACCAATTATCAATGAGACTTGGCAACACTGTGTGGCTCTTCCTGCCCAGCAGAGAGCTTGTCACACTTTGCGTTTCAGCCAGAAAGCAAGCTGGAAGCCAGTGCCATCTGTGACAGGGCTCAAGAACCGATTTCCCAGGGCTCAGCACCCACAACTGGGGCCAGAGTCTCGGAAGAGTTCTGCTCCAGTTAGGCACCTCAATAAGTGTCTGGCTTGGCTGGGGATTGGCATATGAGTCTAAGTACCAAGCTCCCACTGGCCTCCAGTGGGCCTTGTGCTCCTAAATCACTTAGACACTTTTGAAATTGCCACCCTTTGATCTCAGTGGGGACTGCTGGGCAAAAGGCGCTTTTGCAGATCTGGGCAGTACTCCCTTGAGTGCCAAATGGGAGCTGGGCTTTTATGAAAATCAGCCCCCCTCCTTGTGGGAACTCTTGCGACGCTGGCCCTAGGTGCCGTCCTACGCTGTAGGGGTTCACAGCCAACGGGAGAGATGCCGGGCTCTGAAATGTGCTCGCTGAGGGAAAAAACCAAACCGCTACCAGGGCACTTGCAAAATACAGTGCAAAACAAGCAACGGTCGCTCTCTCTCTTCCCCCTAGGGTGGATGATGTTGTGAGGTCGATGTACCCGCCTCTGGATCCCAAGCTTCTGGATGCACGGTAAGCTCTGGGCGAGGTTTCCAAAGCCACTGGCTCTTAGGGTGTCATTCTTTAGCCACAGGGGAAATCCCCACGAGAATGCCCCATAGCCCAGTGGTGAGGGTACTGCCCAGGGGGGTGGCTGATTCCTGTTCAAATCCCTTCTCAGCAGGCAGAGCAGGACTTGAACTGGGATCTCCCCCACACCCCAGGGGAACAGCCTAATCCCTTGGCTAGAAGTGATGAGGGGGGTCTTCCTGCCACCTACCCTCCCCCTGCCATTTTACATAAGTTCTTTAGGGCCCTGAGCAAGAAGGCAAGCTCCGAGCACGCCTGCCGGCTTGGGTCCCACAGGAAGTTAGGCGGAGGGTCACCTGTCTTCCCCCAGTTCACACGTCACGCTGGGACGGCTGGATGCTGAGCGTGGGGCTGCAGCGCGTACTCACGCAGGCAGAAACATAGGCAACGAGACAGCTTTTATTGCAAAAATGTGGTGCCCAGAGGGTTTAGGTGCTTACAGCGTTTGACAGCTGCTGAGCGGGGGGCTCATGAATCCCAGTTAGGCCTGATTCTGGGACGTAGATACCTACCGTGGCAGTTAGGTGCCCACATCCTGTTGTGGACAAGCTCCCTATTATTATTTATATTCCTACGTTGCTGCCCTGGTGGAGTTTGCGCCTTGCTCTGGCACACACATTCCTTCCCAGCGCTCCAGGAGAAGCTAATGCTGTTTGCATCCATCCTGAGGGCCCGATCCTGTCCTCAGTGCCTTTCCCAGGGCTTCCCCCGAAGAGCGAGGAGCAGCTGGGTCGTGGGAGTGAATTAGTGTGTGGGCTGGGGGAAGGTGCTCGCTCCCCGGGAGATGAATAAGGGCTGCCACACCTGCATGCAGGGCTCTGGCATGGTTACCACGAGCCCACGGTCAGGGACAGTGCCCCACTCTTAGTCCCAGCTTGGCCCTTGCCTCCCCCTTGCTCCAGGGAGATATTTCCTGGGCCAGCCCCTCCCCTAGGACAGGTGCTGGCTCCTCCAGCACAGCTGAGCCTGGGTTGGGGATGGAGTCCGAGCTCCAGCCACTCCCTGCCCACTCCTCTCCCACATGTGAGGCCTGTATTGGCTGTGCTCTCTGGCACGCCGTGATGCAGGTAGCACGCACAGTGTGATACAGGGTCTCTTTCACCTCCATAGCCCCCTGCGTGGGCGCAGGCGGAGATTTAATGACCGCCTAGGTGATCAGCTTGGGCTGTAGAGAAGGGGAAAGATCCAAAGAAACACTTGACGTGTGCAGAGGGTCGCGGCCGTACAGGCACCACCAGGATGGAAGCAGTGTCCTGGTGTAACCCACACTCATCCTGGGTGTGGGTTACACTGGCGATGGGTACATCTCTGCACGGCCATCTGCAGCCAAGAGACTACTGCTGTCCTTTGGGCTACTGTCAGGAGCTGGGCCGAGCATGCTGGGTACAGAGGCAGCAGCGGCAGCCATCTTTACTAGAGGCATGCCCCTCCACTAGTGAGATAGCGGCCATCTTTGCTGAGGGCAGGAGCAGCTTCGAGCCCATGGGGCAGCTCCTGGCCCATTGTAACTTGTGAGAAACGGCAACCATTGGGAGGGAGGGTTTAATGGCAAAGAGAGAAATGAACAGCATTAATGGCCTTGCTTAACTGCAACTAGTGTCCTCCAAGGTGCATTTGTCACTCGTCTGCAGCGAGTTTAACTGTATGAAAGTGGGCAGGACACAGATGGGCCGTTTATTAGCAAAAGAGGTGGGAGAAGGTGAGACGCTGCAGATATTTATCTTCTTAGAGTTTATTGAAAATCTCTCCCCACTAATTCCATCTGTGTACACAGATTCTGTGCTGCACACGTGGGTTGGTACGCTAGGTTCTGCTGCCTCCAGAACAAAGTGGTTAAAGAACAATAATTGTAACAGATGTGCCCAGGGGCCGACCGAGAATGGGGCTCAGTTTGCACAGGGCTGGCCAAACAGTCCCAGTGTTACGTGAAAACACAAACCCAGCCTTAACGTAGAAACATAAATGTGACGGTTCTCAGGGTACCCAAGACTGTGGGTCACCTGGTTACTCCTCTGCCTTCAGCACAAGGAAAAATTACTTGAGCTTAACTGGGTATCAACTCCCTGACACTCCAGTCTGTTGGCCCCCAAACCATCTCCCCAGGGCCGTGCCAGCCCATACTTTGCCTTGCCAGTTAACAAGAGGTGCACCCCGTCCTCTGAGCCCCTTGGAAGTGTCCCCTGTAGTGTTCAGCCCCTTGTCCGCTGAGCGCTCACAGAATAGCAGGTTTACTGCCTCCTAGGAACAGGGCAGGAAAGCGTGAATGATTCAGCGCCCTGTAGAACACCCAGCACTGGGGTATCGTTCTAGTGAAACCAACATGCTTATTAGCAACGATGAGAGCGTAAAGCGTTAGTGAGCAAAGGTACCGGAAACCAAATCCGAACGCAACGTCTAAAGCCTAAACTTACCAGGCTCCGCTCTGGCTACGGCCATTTCTCGTACCCAAATGTCCGTTGTGGCATTTCCTGCCAGGGCAGGCCGGCATTCTGTTTTCATGAATGGAATAGGCCTGTCCAGTTCCTGCCTGGGAGTGTCTCTTTGCCTTCTGCTTGTATCCCCAAAGGTCATTGGTTTTCCTCAGAGAGAGTAAACTCCCCCCGTTGCTTGTTCCCTGGAGTGCTCTTCCCTGCTGATGTCCCATTCCTCTGTCCACTTCATCTGTAACTGGGGCTTCCACTGCGCGAGCTCACAATGCTGAATTAGACAGAGATGTGCTTCTGACCTCCTGTCTGGAAAACACCTGCCTTCCTCTTTGGCTGGTGACAGATGTTAAAGCAGAGTGTCAGTGCCCACACCTCCTTCCTGACACTGCACCTGTGCTACCACTGCACACCGAGATTAATGCCCACTCTGACCTAGGATCTCCTGGGACATCACTCATGGAGAAGTACCAGGAAAGCAGTGCGCTGGGCCTGGGGCAGTGAGTTTGCCAGGCCTGCCAGGAGCTGCTATTACACCACAGTGAACACTTTGCCAGTTGACTCCCATGGGCCTCTCTGTCCCAGCACGGGACTGCTGGGTTTATGCGGTGCCTGGGCCATGACTGGGGCTCTGATGCAGAATTACTAATACCTCTGTATAATACCACCACCACCTAGCTCCTGTGTCACGCTCAAAGTGCACTACAAAGGAAATCTGTACAATTATCCCTAGTGTCCAGAGGGGGAAACTGAGGTACGGAGTGGGGCAATGACTTGGCCAAGGTCACCCCACAGGCCAGTGGCAGAGTCAGGCCTAGAACCTAGGTCTCGTGTCCCAGTCTGCTAAGCTATCCACTGGGCCACACTGCCTCCTGCTGAGAGATTAATAAAGCTACTGGTTGATAAAGTCCCGTTTTGGCATGTCCCACCCCATCCCTGAGCAGTATCACCGGGGAGGCTGCAGCGGCCAGACCTCCTGCCCAGGCACCGTGGTACAAAGGCCTGGTGTCCTCAAGCACTTGTAACAGCATCCTGGTTGCCTTGCAGGACAACAGCCCTGCTGCTGTCTGTCAGCCACCTCGTCCTGGTGACCAGGAACGCCTGCCACCTAACCAGTGGCATGGACTGGATCGACCAATCGCTGTCTGCTGCGGAGGAGCACATGACGGTGCTGCGCGAAGCTGCTCTGGCCACCGAGCCCGAGAGAAGCATCGCGGGGGGCGCGGAAAGCTTCCTGCAGGAGCAGTCTGCCATCTGACGGAGGCAGCACGGCCTGCCCTGCTGCGGGCTGACGCTCCACGTTCTCAGGGAGCCCATGCCGCTGCTCGGTGCACTGAGGTGGTCAAATATTTGCATGAGCCCTGCAGAGCTATTAGTATATTGACACTGAACTGTTACCAGAGGGTAGCTAAGGCAATGCGCTTCTGCCGGTCCCCTGCTGCTTTGTAGTTTGGTTGAAGTGCCCTGCGCATGGAACAGTGGGGCTCTGATTAATAAAATCCCATGAGAAATCAGACCGTGGAAGGCTGCTCCTGTTTCTAAATACACCCCAGGCTGAAGCTCAGTAAACTCCGGACCCGTCCTGTGGCTGCTGCGGGCACTCCGGAGAGCCTCAGCTGCTAGGAAGTTACTGCCAAGCCGATTTAAGGGGTTTCCAGGGAAGATCCCCTGCCTGGCACCAGCGGGTTCCCCAGGAGTGGGGCTGGCACAATAGCCCTGCACCACCTCCTCCAGGCAGTCCCCAGCGTAAGGCCATCAGGGACAGGAGGAGGTGTGTTAACAGAGGGAGCAGGCATGCACTGGGCCCCTGCTAGTCTGGGGCAGTGGAGCACTCCATGGGAGGCTGTTCCATGGCACCATAGGGTACCCCAGCCCAACCCAGTGTCCTGGAGGAGCAATGGTGGCATAACGCTGCCCCACACCCCACCCATGCCTCTCCCATGCTGCAGCTCCTGAGAGGCACAGACTGGCCTTCTGGGTAACATGGAGCTTCTTATCAGCCCAGGGCAGTGTTCCCTGGGGACCAAGATAAAGCACGTTGGGACAAGCTCACCCGCTGGCTTGTCTGGGAGCTTGGAGAGCATGGAGGAGGAGGGGCAGCAGGGTTCTGTAATTTAATGCAAGAAAATACTTATTGAAATCATTGAGTCTTTGGAGACAAAACCAGACAGACGCCGAGAGAGACAAGACAGACCCAGACAGACCCAGAGACATAGCTAGCCACAACACACAGACATAGACAGACAGACAGACACAGAGACAAGAGACGCAAGCGAGAACTGGGCGCTGCCCTGCACTGGTGAATTCCACTCAGCAGAGGGAAGCCGTGAGATGCACTGAGCAGCCCAGGGCTGGAAGCCACTAAGTGCAGAGACCCAGGCCCTGCCCACCTTATCAGCTCCCCCACAGTGAAGCGCAGTTCCTGCCACCTGCCCAAGGTTACTACGCCCATGTTAAAAATGGGGGGTATGGCCCCCCTAGGTGTGGGGAGCCGAAATGTTCTTTGTGCCCAGAGCCCCAATAAATCTTAATTCACCTCTGGCTAGATGTGCTCCTCTAGATCAGTGGTTCTCTAGGGTTACCATTCGTCCGGATTCCCCCGGACATGTCCGGATTTTAGAGCTAAAAATAGCGTTCGGGGGGAATTTCTAAATCATAGAATCATAGAATATCAGGGTTGGAAGGGACCTCAAGAGGTCATCTAGTCCAACCCCCCTGCTCAAAGCAGGACCTAATCCCAACTAAATCATCCCAGCCAGGGCTTTGTCAAGCCGGGCCTTAAAAACCTCCAAGGAAGGAGACTCCACCACCTCCCTAGGTAACCCATTCCAGTGCTTCACCACCCTCCTAGTGAAATAGTGTTTCCTAATATCCAACCTAAACCTCCCCCACTGCAACTTGAGACCATTGCTCCTTGTTCTGTCATCTGCCACCACTGAGAACAGCCGAGCTCCATCCTCTTTGGAACCCCCCTTCAGGTAGTTGAAGGCTGCTATCAAATCCCCCCTCATTCTTCTCTTCTGGAGACTAAACAATCCCAGTTCCCTCAGCCTCTCCTCATAGGTCATGTGCTCCAGACTCCTAATCATTTTTGTTGCCCTCCGTTGGACTCTTTCCAATTTTTCCACATCCTTCTTGTAGTGTGGGGCCCAAAACTGGACACAGTACTCCAGATGAGGCCTCACCAATGTCGAATAAAGGGGAACGATCACGTTCCTCGATCTGCTGGCAATGCCCCTACTTATACAGCCCAAAATGCCGTTAGCCTTCTCGGCAACAAGAGCACACTGTTGACTCATATCCAGCTTCTCGTCCACTGTGACCCAAATGTCCGGACTTCCCCCCCCATGCAGAGCACGCGCGGCTAACAGGGAGGCCGGCAAGATGGTGCCACTTACATGGGGCTCTGACAGCCAGAGAGCCCCTCCCCCTCTTACCCCTCCTCTCCCCTGCAGCAGAGATCGCTCCCTCCCTGCATTTGCAGATCACCAGCCGGCCGTTCGCACCGGCAGTCTGGAGCTCCTCCCCCTGCTCCTCCTCCCCGGCACGCTGGTCTGAGCGGCAGAGTAAGGAGGCCAGGGGGTCGGAGAAGGGGCAGGGAGGTTCTGGAGGGAGCAGTCAAGAGACGGGGGGGGGGCGGGCG
>NW_020664846.1:2730359-2747585 GCF_002925995.2 Terrapene triunguis | reverse complement strand
TAAATGCTTTCCCAGCCTGACCCATACCCCACACCCCCAGTAGAGGACTCACTGGGTCTATTGGGGGGTTCAAAATTCATAAGCACACTGGATTTGACTCGTGGGTACTGGCCAATTCCCTTAGATGCTGAAGCCCAGGAAAACTCTGCTTTTCTATTGGAATCTGGACGGTATGAGTTTAAGGTTCTGCCTTTGGATTAATATATTTGGGGGCTTGTCAGGAAGGTGCTGCAGTGGTTACACACATTTGCCAGAGCCCATATAGATGCCTGGGCTATTTTCAGTAGCTCCCGGCATGACCACTTGAACCATATGGGAATTGGGCTACAAAGGCTGAGAGAAGCCAACCTCACTGGCAAGGTCTCCAAGTGCAAGCCGGGGGCTGCGGAGGTGTCCTGCCAAGGACACAGGGTGGGCAGTGCGTTGGGTTTATTCAGAGCCTGGTTTGGGCAGCCTTGTGCTTTGCACTAACGCTAGGCTAGGCGCGGTACTGCTGCAGGATGGGGCTGGGGTAAGAGGCGTCCCATTACTACGTAGCTAGGTAATGGGTAATTACCTGAATTAGGCTGTCATGGAGGCAGAGAGCTGGGCCACTCTCTGGGCTGTTACGCATCTTCAACCTTCTTTGTGTAATAAACAATTCACTGTGCTAAGCGGTCACGCCCCTTTGACATGGCTGCCCTGAGCCAAGGGAAATGAGTCGAGATTTCTTCGTTGGCACGTAGCCCTCCGTGGATTTGACATGGAAGTAATTCATATCAAGGGAAAGGAGAATGCAGTGGCTGCTGCCTTATCGAGAATGGGGGAGAACGAGGTTTGTTCTGGAGCGTCCATGACACCCCGTCACACACCAGTTTAGCATTGGGGGCGTGATGCTGGCAGGCAGGTGCCAGCTCTTGCCCAGGCTGCAGGCATTAGCTAAGAACTGACACCCTCGTAGCTGGAGACCAGACCAGGTCACCTGTGTGCTAGTTTTGCTCAAAATAGGGATTAGTCCTACAAGAAGGTATTGAGTGGTTAGACTCTGTGAAATGTGTGTACGTTGCTGCCTGCAGGGAACTCGCTGGGAATGTGGCTTTCCAGGCGATGAGGAAATATCTACCTTTGTCTTTATCACTGTGAAAATGTTTGCTCTTAACTTGTGAGCCCAGGCACAGGGATCACCTCTCTGCCCCTCCAGGACTATCAACAGCAGATGGGCCGTCAGGGAACATCCCAATACAAAGGCTTGGCTAATGGCCCTATCCTCCAAGGAAGCTTGTCCTATGGACCTGTAAGCTGAATGAAGGCACAGAGACACAGGACAGTTTCCCACCTCTTCCCCATTTGAACTCTGACAGGGCTAGAGACCTCAGACTGAAGCCAGAGATCCCCGGGGTAAGCTCCTGGGCGGCCTGCCCTGAAACACACTGTGAATTGACAGATCACTACAACTCTGCATTCTGCACGCATCGGTGTGTCTATGTTGGCTAGTTTTAACCTGCCAATAACTCTCCTATTTCTTTCTCCTAGTTAACAAACATTTAGCTAGGCCATGTCTGCACTACCACGTACGTTGGCAAAACCATGGGCGGAGGGTGAACCCCCACTTTGGGGAGGCTAACCTGCCGGCCCCACCCCTTCCGCTCAAGGCCCTGCCCCCCGCATGCCGGAGCCCCGAAACTCCTCCCCCATAACAGGAGGAGTCCTGAGCCCTCCCCCCACGACCAGAGGAGCCCCGGCTCACCCACCCCAGCCACCCTAGGCCAGCCCCCCCAGCCCCAGCACTGGGCTGAGCGCCACGCCAGGCCGCTCCCCCTGCAACAGGCCGAACTGCTCCCCCCCATGGAGCGCCACGCTGGGCCGGCCCCAGCACCGCCAAGTCGAGCCGACCACCCCGGAGTGCCGAACCTCTCTGCCCTGCCCCTCACCTGAGCGAGCCAGACCCCCCCGAGCCAGCAGCCCCAGTGCCCGTCCGAGCCGTCTCACTCCCCACCAGACCCCCGCCCCCGAGGAGAAGTGACACGGCGAGCAGCAGGGACCAGGGGGGGGGGGGGAGGTGGAGTGAAGGTAGGCAGGTGGCAGCAGCAGCTGGCAGTGGGTGAGGGGGCCTCAGAGAAGGGGCGGGGCCACCGCTGCCCAGGTGTCCCTTGGGGGCAGCCTATTATTCTTGCTGCCCATGGGCAGAACTGTGAACCCCCCCCCCCCCGAACGATAGATGTGGTAGTGTGCCCAGCGCTATGGCAGCAGGAGAGCTTCTCCCGCCGACGCAGCTACCGCGACTCGCTGGAGGTGGTTTAATTACGTCGCCGGGAGCGCTCTCTCCCATCAGCGTAGAGCAACTACACAGCGATCTCACAGCCGCACAGCATTGGTACAGGTCTCTAGTATAGATATAGCCAGAGTTTATTACAGGTGTTGTCTTTGGCGTAAGATCTAGGGTACCAATGGATCTGGGGTAAGTGACTGGAAGCAACCTGAGTGTGCTGTGATTTTTGGTGTGACCTTTTATCCCAAAGTTCAGTTTGTCGAGGTAGCAAGATAGACTGGAGAAATCTAATTAGAAACCACACCACCAGCTGTGGGTGTCTGCTCTGTTTTCTCACAGTCTGCCCTGAGGAAGGCACTCATGGTCGTGGGCCACTCCGGACAGCATGACATGTCACCCCACTCTCCCACATCATGCTAGTTACACAAAGAACCCTCGCTGGAAAATCAGGACATGGAACGAAAAATTCCCCCCTTTGAAGTCCCTCTTCCATACCCAGCCCCACCCAGGACCACTCTGCAGGAAGATTTGTCTGAGGCTGCAGAGCAGGGCTCTAGTGAGCTCTGATTCTCCCTGGCCTCTCAGTTTGTCCCCCAGCAGCCAGGAGGCTGTGAGATCCCCAACCCAGCCACTCCTGCGGCCTCTCGCACTTCTGCTTTCTCACAGAGATTGCCAGCGCCCACAGGTTTCCGCGGCAGGGGGGCTGGGGGAGTTGGAAGCGGAACATTCTTTC
The DNA here is from genome assembly GCF_002925995.2 of Terrapene triunguis. Lineage (NCBI taxonomy): Eukaryota > Metazoa > Chordata > Testudines > Emydidae > Terrapene > Terrapene triunguis. The sequence continues at coordinate 2,744,604 of NW_020664846.1, read as the reverse complement.
AGGTCAAGTGCATTTAGAAGAAAGCTGAGCAGGCGAAAGTGCCAAGACGGGGGGGAGGGGACCAGTCCCCAGGCCAGATCTCTAAAGGTTCAGCACCCAACACGATCAGCTCTTTGGAAAAAAGCCCATTAAAATCAGGCAACTAGCAGGGTGGGGAGCACATGGGAGGTTAATGGGGCACCCGCACCAGCACTGGCAGGTTCTGGGGGCACCGTACCGGCTCTCTTCCCAGCCCTGCCTGCAGTGACCCTATGCAGGATCTTAGCTGTTTGCAGAATAGGTGACTGATAGTCATCCTCCCATCCCGAGGGATCCGGCTGAGCCTTGTCACAGCAGTGACTGGATTCCAGGGCTCCAGCTCAGCGGAGGGAGGGGGAGGGGTTCTCCTCCGGTCACATGAAAACAGAAGACGTTAGCTCTGAAAACTGCATCCCTTGTGATAAATTCACAAGAGTTGGCAACACCAGGGAGCCGGCTCATTCCTGACTACAGTAGAACCTCAGCGGTGCCGACCCCCTCGGGAATGTGTGAATCTGAAATGTTCGTAACTCTGCACAAAACACTCTGGTTGTTCTTTCAAAAGTTTGCAGCTGGACACTGGCTTATTGCAGCTTTGAAACTTTACTGTGCAGAAGAAAAATGCTGCTTTTAACCATCTTCATTTAAATGACAAGCACAGAAACAGTTTCCTTACCTTGTCAAATCTTTTTTTTTTTAAGTTCCCCTTTTTTGAGTAAAAAACTAAACTAGGCAAATACAATTTAGATGGGGCTACTATAAGGTGGGTGCATAACTGGCTGGATAACCGTACTCAGAAAGTTGTTATTAATGGTTCCCAATCCTGCTGGAAAGGCATAACGAGTGGGGTTCTGCAGGGGTCTGTTTTGGGACCGGCTCTGTTCAATATCTTCATTAACGACTTAGATATTGGCATAGAAAGTACGCTTATTAAGTTTGCAGATGATACCAAACTGGGAGGGATTGCAACTGCTTTGGAGGACAGGGTCATAATTCAAAATGATCTGGACAAATTGGAGAAATGGTCTGAGGTAAACAGGATGAAGTTTAACAAAAACAAATGCAAAGTGCTCCACTTAGGAAGGAAAAATCAGTCTGTATGGGAAGAGACTGTCTAGGAAGGAGTATGGCAGAAAGGGATCTAGGGGTTATACTGGACCACAAGCTAAATATGAGTCAACAGTGTGATGCTGTTGCAAAAAAAGCAAACATGATTCTGGGATGTATTAACAGGTGTGTTGTGAGCAAGACACGAGAAGTCATTCTTCCGCTCTACTTTGCGCTGGTTAGGCCTCAACTGGAGTATTGTGTCCAGTTCTGGGCACCCCATTTCAAGAAAGATGTGGTGAAATTGGAGAGGGTCCAGAGAAGAGCAACAAGAATGATTAAAGGTCTTGAGAACATGACCTATGAAGGAAGTGTCATAGAAATTTCTGTCCGTTCCAGCTGAGGAATAGGGAGAGACGGACACAGCTAGCCAAGCAAGGAGCCCCGGGAGGGGCGATCCGTTTATTTCAATTGCAATTGGGTTCGAGCTCATAAGTCAGCAAGAACAAAGAAAACACTTACACCAAAGTATTATATGCAGTTGCTTATGATAATCTATCGCTCTATGATTGGCCAAAATTTGCCATCATTACCATACATAATTAGCAAGCTACATGTATCTGCCCCTCTTATGACCCCTTATTGTTCATCTATTTTCCCCCTCCTCCTTGCTTATTTTGCAAACTAAGCTGTTTATCTACGGGACGCAGGCACAGAAAAGTCCATTGTCTCCAGGTTTGGAGTTTGGCTACATTTCCTCTTGAAGGAATTTCCTGAGTTAAGACATAGCAATAGCTGTATCTCTTCCATGTGTACGTGACAAATTTGCCCCCTGGCAGTTAAGCAGAATAATTTTATATCAGAAGGCTGAAAGAATTGGGTTTGTTTAGTTTGGAAAAGAGAAGACTGAGAGGGGACATGATAGCAGTTTTCAGGTATCTAAAAGGGTGTCATAAGGAGGAGGGAGAAAACTTGTTCACCTTAGCCTCTAAGGATAGAACAAGAAGCAATGGGCTTAAACTGCAGCAAGGGAGGTCTAGGTTGGACATTAGGAAAAAGTTCCTAACTGTCAGGGTGGTTAAACACTGGAATAAATTGCCTAGGGAGGTTGTGGAATCTCCATCTCTGGAGATATTGAAGAGTAGGTTAGATAAATGTCTATCAGGGATGGTCTAGACAGTATTTGGTCCTGCCATGCGGGCAGGGGACTGGACTCGATGACCTCTCGAGGTCCCTTCCAGCCCTACAATCGATGAATCGATGAGTAGTTTACATTTCACACAGCAGTGCTGTACTGGGGGGTTGGTTTGTGCCCCCGCTGGGCCTGGGCTCCGCTACCCCCCCCCCCGCACGTGCTCAGCCCCTCTGGGTCATGTGACCGGCTCGTCGCGTGACCTCCCGGGGATTCCCGCGGGGCGAGGCGCGCTTTCCTCAGCAGGCTCCATGGCCCGATAGGAGCGAGTCAGGCCCCGCCCCTTGGCCAATCAGCGGGAGTGGGCGGGGCTGGCGGCAGGACGGGGGCTTGGGCGGCCCTTGAACTGCAGACTGTCGGGAGCTGCCGGGGCCGGGTTCGTGCGGTGCAGCCTCAGGTGCGGGGCCGGGGCCGGGGCCGGGCTGGGCTGGGCTGGGCTGGGCTGGGGGGCGGCGGCGGCGGCGGCGGAGCCTGGGCCCTAGGTGCCCTCACGGCCCCCCTTCGGCCTGGCTTTCCCTGGGGGCCGGAGCCGGGAGCCCGGGAGCCCGCGGGCTTGGCACGTGTCCCCCCCGGCCTGGCTCCTTCCTGCCCTGGCAGGTTCCCGCTTCCCTCCCAGCTCGGCAGCCTCCGGGGGTCCCCGCCCGCTCCGGGGGTCGGGGCTGCTGTGCCCAGGGTGCCGGGGCTGGGGGGGTCGGGACAGGGGCCGGGCGCTGGGGGGGTCGGGACAGGGGCCCGGCGCTGGGGGGGTCGGGACAGGGGCCCGGCGCTGGGGTTGGGGGGTTCGGTGCGGCTCGCACTGGAGCCGAGCGTGACCTGCTGGGTGCACTAGCCTGGCCCTGAATGGCCCCTGTGGTGGCATCGCCTCGCACTGACCGGGAGGTGCCCATACCCGGGTGCCGCTCTGCATCGCTTCTGCTCGGGCCAGCGTGTGAGCTGGACGGCTGCCCTCGCAGCTGACACGCAGGATTCGGAACCAGGGGACCTGAGTTCTGTTCCTGGCTCTGGACCTGAGCTGCCCTGTCACCTTGGCAGGCCAGGGTAGCTCTGTGCCTCAGTTTCCCCTTCTGTAGTGATGGTGGATGCTGCCCTTCCCCAGGGTTGTGTGGCTTACTGGGTGGTGCTGCATGGGCACAACTCCTGCTGGTGGCCTGTCTTCTCCTGGCTACCGAGGGCATGATTCATGTCCCAGTGTGATGAGCAAGTGAGCGAAGAGACAGACTTATGTGACTAGCCCAGCGATGCTGCCTGGATCCCAGCGCACCTGCTTGGTGTCTCCTGTCCTGTCCCTAGTGGGCACGCTCTGCCCAAACTGGCCTCTCCCTGGCACCCTCCACCTCGCTTATCTTGGGGCGGGTTTGACCATGGTGTTACTATGTGGGATGACCTGATGCTGACCCCCTCTGTAAGGGCCCTGTGGCCCAGCTGGGTCTCCATGGCTAAAGGAAGTTGGATGTACAGCAGGCAAACGAGCGCATTAGCCATTGCATTAGGAATCGAGGGCTTTCTACCGTGCCGTGGCTAGGGAAGGGCGGCGCTGTCTTCTCCCACACTCAGGCTTCCCCTCGCTAGGTCCCAGTAAAATCCAGAGTCGTGTCTCCACCAGGAGTTTGGGCTAATGCAGGCAACTCTCTCCTCGTACCGCCACACCCACTGTCCCTTCCCTGCTTGGTGGCTGTGCCCTGGCTCAGTGGGCCCGTCATGCCCCTGGCGTGTGGACAAGCTGCCTTGGACTGGACCTGGAATGGCCCAGCCAGGTTGCTGTGAGGCCGAGCTGTGTGGCCAGCATTTTCGGGAGTGAGGGTGAGGTTTGTTGAGGGACTCAGCTGTTTGCACCAGGCTCTGACTTCCATCTTTCTAGTTTTGCTTCCCCATCTGGCTTCCCCTCCTCTGTCATGGGGTTTTGTTTCCTTCACAGCCGGTACCGGGTGCAAACTCAGCCATGTGAGTGAAGTAAGAGGAACTGGTGTAGGCAACCCCCCCAGCTCCAGTGCACTCGCTAGGATCTTTATTGCACGCATGGACAGCACGCTACATGAGCTGTAAACACCATGTGCTACTTTCGCTGTAAATGCTGTTACAGGTCTCTCCGAGGGCAAGGGGCAGCTCGGGTTAGGGAGCGTTATGGGACGCGCACGCGCCAGAGGCTCCTTTGCACAATCTAGGAGGGCATGTGGTGGCAGGTCCAGAATGCACGTGTATCTAGGGGTGGGAAGCAGCAGCGGGGGGGGGGGGGAGAGACAGGAAGGTCCTTTGCTTGTGTCTGTGTGTCATGTGCCCACGGGAAGGCACTTCTGGGCGTGCTTGGGCTGAGAGGCACGTAGCCCTCCACAGGAATTGACCCCTACCCTGGGGAGGCATTATCCCCTGGCAGATGGGGAAACTGAGGCCAAGGGAGGGAACTTGTCCCTGGTCACCCAGCAGGTCAGTGGTGAGCTGGCACTGGGAGATGGGTCCTGGCCCCCAGCTCGGTGCAGGGATGGCAATGGGAGCTGAGCTCCTGGCAGAGTCCCGAGGCTTGCAAGGAGCTGAGGTTCGGTGCGTGCCCTGTTCCCACCATGGGCTTAGGAAATCTGCCCAGAGCCAGACCCGCTTTGCTGCCCCTTACCAAGCCCCCATTGTCTAGGGGGCACAGAAGGGATTGGGAGCCAGTTTGGTCCCCAGCTCTGCCACTGACTGGCTGCCTGAACTTAGCCCACTCGCAATCCCTCTCTGTGCCTCAGTTTCCCCACGTGTAAAATGGGGCTCCCCCTCCTGTGGCTAGGCGCTGCAGTTTCAGTGCAGCCTGTCTCGGGGTGGGGGGGTGAGATCTGCCGTGAAAGGCTGCTGAGCCGCCAGGGCTCGCACTCTCAGGCTCGGCGATAACATCGGTGATGAGCAGGGCGGGGGGGTTAGCTAACCACACCGTCACCCAGAGCCTCGCACACAGTCCGTGGTGGCTGCTCTCCCACAAGTGCTTATCGCCCTGTCTGGCTGTGACCTGCCTCTCCTGCCTGCTGACAAGAGCGCTGGGCTGGAGGCGGGGGGGATCCAGAACCAGACTCCCAGGCCTGGCTGGCAGGCACGGGGAAGCGTGTGGGCGGAGGGGAAGCGAGAGCGTGTGCGGGGGGGCCTGCTCTCGCCGGTAGGTGTCTGACTCCCAGCCGCTCTGGTACCTGGCGCAGAGCCCTCCCCGTTGGTGCGGGTCTGTCCCCGTGTTGGCGCGGAGCAGCCCTGGTGCTGGGCCCAGGCTCTCCAGGCTGAGTTGGCTGCTGGGGGCCAAGGGTGCAGCATTGCAGGCGCAGAGGGGGACTTGCGGGGTGAGAGGCCCAGTGCCAGGGGGTTGCTCTCCTGAGGGAGGAGGGGATCTGGCCCTGATTTGCCCCATGAGCAAACACCGAGCTGTCTACGCAGCGGCGCTGTGTGTGTGGGGGGGACAGGACAGAACTGCGTCTGCTCCGCTCAGCTGCTGGGGGGCTGTAGTGCCCCAGCAGGCTGAGCCGTCCCCGTGGGCTGTGGCATGAGGTGAGGGCCGCGTGCAGGGCTCCTGCACCGCCAGACGATGCTATCGGGGAGCCGTGGCTGAGGGTTGCATCTCGTGGTTACAGTGCATGAGGCGAATGCTGCTAGAGGCGCAAGCAGCTGCTGGAGCCAGGTGAAGGGCAGGTACACGTCTCCATGCCCACGGGCAGGGGCCGGGTGAGACGCCTCCTCCCACCCCCGATGGAGGCAAGCGAACCCTGATCTCTGTCCCAGCAGGACTCTGCGGGGGGGCCCCTGTGCTTTGCTGATGAGAGGGGCGGCTGGGAGCAGGATGGGACAAGGATTCCCTGGCCGCATGGAGTGACACTTCTGCAGCTCTGGTGGGCTGGCAGGGGGTGGGGGCCTGCTCTGGGCAGTGTCGTCAGGCCTGGCCCAGCCAATGCTGGGGCTCTGGTTCCAGGATCGAGAGCACTGGGGAGCAGGGGGAGATCGGGGAGACGAGTCATGGCTCCGGGCCAGGCCTGCTCAGCGCTATCCCACACCACACCACACCACACCCCCCCCGTCTCTGAGGGCCTTCCCGGGGGTGGGGGGGGGTGAGCGACGCCTGTCCCCCTGTTCAGGGCTCGTCTCTTGAATTCAGGCAGGTGGAGATGTTCCCCGCCTGACCCAATGGGCACTTGGCTCTGCCTGCCATTGGGGGGCGCCGTGAACACAGTGCGGGGGGGGGGGGGGGGTTTTCCAACCCCCCCCCCCCCCCCATGAGTTCTGTCCAGGGGACACCTGTACCGAGCAAATTGTAGCCACCCCTCCCTGCTGGCAGGCGTGCGGGTGTGAGCGCTTCCCCGGGCCCCAGCGGCGCTACAGGAACATAGTGAGCTGTGTGTGCCCACGCCACCCGCCCACCCACCTGCCCTCTCAGCACCTCCCTGGTCTCAATACAAACCCTGCCTGGCCAGCCTGTGGGCCTGTGCCATGGTTACACGTGGGACCCAGCCTAGCGGGACCCATGGCTGAGTGGCAGTGGGCCTGGTTCACCCAGGTGTGACTCCAGAGTCACCTGCAGCAGGCAGGGAGTGTGGCTAGTCTCTTCCAGCCCGAACGAGCCGTCCGGCCCCTCCCTGGCCGGGGTCATGGGCCTCGTCAGCTCACAGCAGGGCAGGAGAGGGCTGTGGGCCGGAATAGGACTCCAGAGTCCTGGCTCTGTGTATTAAGCACTGGCCTGCACTGCTCTAGCTCAAAGGGGCTGTGAAGCCGGGGGGAGGAGGGGGCAGACGCGTCTCGGACAGGCCCAGCTGCTTCCCAAGCTGCTGTGCCCTGATACACGGCTCACGTTTCCGCCTCTCTGCTGCATCCGTGTTTCTGCTGGCCTGCGGCCAGATCCCCACTGGAGCCGCAGCGCTGGGGGAGGGGGCCAGGCTGGAGCTCTGGGTAGAAGCTCTTATCGGCCCGGACTTTGGGCCGTGGGGCTGGTTTGGTCACTGATCCTCTCCCAGGGCTGGTTCCCATCAGCGAGGGGGCGGAGGCTGCTGCCAGGTCCTAGCCCTCTCCAGCTGAACCCTGCATCGCGCCAGCAGCTCTGAGCAGCGTAAGGCGGCAGTGCGGCCTGTGGGGGCTTTCCCCGGGCGCGGTTGGGCACGAGGCAGTGTCACAACAGGGGCAGCTGCTGTGCTGGTGGGTTCCAGCCGGAGAGGAGTGGGAGGGACAGCCGGTGTGACACCGCACCTGAACCACAGCCTCCACCCCCAGCGCTGGGACCCGCTGGTCCAACCAGCTGCTCCGTGCAGCCGTGGGGTCACCAGCGCAGCCAGGGCCCTCACCTAGAAGCAGGCTGGTGCCAGAGAACAGCTTCCGGAGGGGGCGGGAGGCCCTGGCTGGGGAAGTGGCCTGCTGGGGGCTGGGGCTGGTGTTGTGGCTGCTTTTGTGCAGTGGGGTCTTCTGGTTCAGGGGTGGGGGCAAAGGTAAGTACTTACCCCCATTTTACAGATGGGGAAACCTAGGCACGGAGGCAGGGGAATGACTCCACTTGTCCCTGGTTGCACAGCATGTCAGGAGCAGAGCCAGGGACAGAACCCAGGAGTCCTGCTTCCCTCCCCCCAGCTGTGTCTGGGGTTCTGCCGAGCCCCAAAGCCAGCTGGCGGCTCAGAGTTAAAGCCAGGAGCCCCAGGAGACGTGGTGGGATGAGGCGGCTGAGCAGCTGTTGGCTGGTCACTTGCAGGTTCTCGCCCCAAGGATGTGGTTGCTCGTGCCATTGTGGCTGGCGCTGTCAGGAGCGGTGGCCTCCCTGCGGTGCCCTGATGGGCGGCTGTGCCAGGGGCTTGACGTCTGCTGCCGGGATCCCGGAGGGGACGGCTACGCCTGCTGCCCCCCGTCTCTGGTGAGTGTCTGTGTCACGTCCCTGGCGAAGGCTATGGGCGGTGAAGGTCTCTCTGCCTGGGTTTCGCCCTCCCCGTGCCACTGGTGGTGGTGCCCCCCCGTGCAGAGCCAGCCGCTCTGGCCTGCGTGGAGCAAGCTCGCTGGGTCTCTGGCCAGCGCCCGAGTGCCCCAGCTGGCGGGACGCTGCAGGGGCTGAGCTGCTCTCGTGGCTGGGGGCAGCGAGGCTGAGGGGTGTGGAGGGAGTCGCTCCTGAGGACGGGAGGAAGGGCCCGGGTTCGGGGGGAGCATTGTCATAACCCAGATCCCCGGCGGAAGCCATGTTGCAGAACCTGGCTGTGATTTACTGCCGTGCTTGCCTCATCTGCTGCCCCACCCCGGCCTGCCGGGAAGCTGTGGTTAACCCTCCCGCACTGGGTGCTGGGGCCCTTCCCCCACGGGGGTGCAATCCAGTCCCTTTGTGTCCTCTGGAGCAGCCTGGGCCCACTGTCTGGGAGTGAACAGGGCTCCCTGCCCTGAGCTCTGCGTGCAGGGGGGCAGCCCCTGGTCTAGACACCAGGGTTAAAACCCCCAGCTGATAATGGGTAGAAACCGCCGAAGCTCAGGGGTCTCCTGCCCTGTCTCAGCTGCCCCGGTGAGCTGGGCCCCCAACCAGGCCAGCCAAGGGGACGGGACCTGCCCGCCAGCACTCTCCTGGTGGCACTGGTGCCCAACGTGGAAAGCAGACATGTCTGTGCCAGGTGCCCTTCCCAGCCCGGGCTGTGAGCGCTTGCTGTACACCTCCCCCACTGAGAGCCCAGCACCCCTGGGGTGGGATCTGGGGGTGTTTGAGGGTCTGCCCAAGGCAGTTTAGACTGGCTGCCCCCAAGCCATGACTCAGCCCCCCTGCTTTGACCAGGAGCCAGCGGGTGATTTTGGGGGCCATTGTGCTCTGGGCTCCCTGCACTGCATCCCCCTCACCCTCTGCCTCCTCCACCAGGGCTCCCTGCCTATGACCCAGGCCAGCAGCGTGGCCAAGCCTGCCGGGCCCATGTGCCCCGATGGGACCCAGTGCCCCGCGGAATACAGCTGCCTGCGCACGTCGGCCGGCTCCTTCAGCTGCTGCCCATTGTCGGAGGTAAGCGCCTTGCCCGGGGGGTGGGGGCCTCCAGCTTGTACTTGGGATGTGAGCGGCTGTACCCACAGTCCCATGGGGGGCTGCCGGGCTGGGCCATTCTCCCCAGAGAGCTTCCTGGCCAGCTGCCAGGCTGGTTCAGGCCCTGCCTGTAGGCATGGTGGGGGGAGAGGGGTCTCCCCTGGTGGGCAGTGGAAATACCTTCCACCCAGGGCCTAGTTACACTGTGGAACTCCCTGCTGCAGGCCGTCACTGAGACCAAGAAGGGATTGGCTGTTTCTGTGGGTCCCAGGGACATCCTGAGTTGTCACCGTTGCTGCTATCACAGACGGGAGCTCAGACCTCCTTCGGGGCTTCAGCCCGACTCTGATTAGGATGAGCCTTCCTGGGGGGCCAGATTATCCCACAGCTACTACTGTGGGGCTTCTTGGTTCATCTGGGGCTGGCCCCTGCTGCAGACAGGACATGGGGCTGGCTGGTCCGTGGTGCCCATGTGGGAGTAGAAGGCGTGGGGGCGGTACAGTGCCGGGAGTTACCGGCTGCAGAGTGGATTGTAGGGCACAGCTGTGGCTCTCCCCTAGTCCTGTTCTCCTGCTTGGTCAAGGGCTGGGTGTTTTCCTTTTGACCCCACCACATCCCCCCAGCCCAGGACAGCCTGGTGCTGCCCAACTGCGTGTCCTTCCTCCAGTGGAGTGGGCAGCGTTTGTTCTGGCCTGGGGGAAGCAGCCCTTCTCCAGTGCTTAGAACCGGGGGTCTCAGGACCCCTGGCTTCTGTTCCCCATCCTCTGCCACCGAGTCCTGTCCCCTCACTGTGCCTCAGTTTCCCCATGTGGGGGGATACTGTTGGGGTCAAGGGGTTGGAGCTGCTTGGTGCTGGTGTCCATCTGCCTTGGGTGCATTCCCGTGGCCCATGTGGCTGCTCCCAGCCCCCGTCGCCTGTCCTGGGGTTCAGGGATATGCTGGCTGTGCCACCCAGAGCCATCTCCTCTGTCTCTCCTCAGGCCGTCGCCTGCGCCGACGGGCATCACTGCTGCCCCCGGGGCTCCCACTGCAATGCCGACGGCAAATCCTGCTTTGTGCTCCCAGGTATGGGGCCGGAGGTGGGGTCGGGGGGGACCGACATGCCCTCCGGGTGTCCTGGGCCCCTGCGTCCGAGCGTGGATGCTGTACGACACAAGGGGACCCTGTTGGCACTGAGCCTCTGGCCCCGGGTCTGGTGCCGACCGGGCTCTGCCCGATGCCAGGAGCTCTGCCCAGTGCCCAGCAGCTCATGACGCCCTCTAGCGGCCACGCCACGTGCCTGGCTGCACTGGTGCGGGAGGGCTTGGCTTCTTGTCCTCCAGCTGTTGGATTGTGGGGGGCAGAGTCTGTAGCAGGAGGTTTCCCATAGTACTGGGGGGCAGGGGCTGGTGGATTCCCCTCCCCAGGTCCCAGTGGGTCTTGGACTCCCCCGGGGAGGGCTCTGGAGCAAGAGACTCCACCAGCTCACCAGAAGGTGCCAGCTGGAGCTGCTTGCTTGCCCGGGTGGTGTCTGCCGAGTGGCTCTGCCTGCGGCGAGGGGTTGAGGAAAGAGCTGCCCTGGCTTCTCCCTGCTGAGTGCCAGGCGCTGGCCGTGCTCTTGGCAGGTATCCCAGCCGCTGGTGCTGTCCAGTGCCCTGATGGCGAATCAGAGTGTCCCAATGAGTCCACCTGCTGCATGATGCCCACTGGCTCCTGGGGGTGCTGCCCCATGCCACAGGTACCAGATGGCAGGAAGAGGGCTTGGGGGGTGGGGGGAGGTTGTGCAGGGAGTCCAGCGCTGGGATATAGGGGACCGTGGGGGAGAAGGGCTGGGATGCAGGGGGCTGTGGGTTGGCTGGGGGGCAGAGCTGGGATACAGGGAGCCATGGGTAGGTGGGTGTCAGGGCTGGGATATGGGGGTCCATGGTTCAGTTGGGGGTGCAGGGGTGGGCCTGGGATACAGGAGGCTGTGGGTTGGCAGGGGTGGGGCTGGGATACAGGGGACCATGGGTTGGTGGGGGGGGCAGGACTCGTATACAGGGGGCCGTGGGTAAGGGTTGGTTCTGGGGCAGCTGTGCCAAGCCCAGGGCGAGGCGCTGATGTGAGGGTGTGCTGGGGGTTGACCTGGGTGCCATGTGGGTCGAGGAGGGGGGCCAGGCAGAGCTGGCCTGGGGGCCGGCGAGAGAGGGAGCTGGGGGAGTTGCTGGCTCCCCTCTGCTCTGCCACGCCCCATATCTCTGGCAGGCCGCCTGCTGCGCGGACAAAGTGCACTGCTGCCCCCATGCCACCACTTGTGACCTGGAACGTGCCCGCTGCCTCTCAGCCGCTGGGGAGCAGCCCCTGGGCAGCAAGGTGCCGGCCCAGAAGCGAGCGCCGTGGCAGGGAGTGCCAGGTACGGCATGGCCAGGGGGTGGGGAGCGGTCCTACGGGAGCAGGCTGGAGGGCCTGGGCTCCCCGTGCCGTGTGGGGTCCTCTGCGTTGGGCCCCACACCCTGGCTGGAGGAGTGAGCCAGCCCCTTGTCTAGGGGGTGCTGTGCTACGGGCACTGCCCTGGCCTAAACCCCTGGGCAGCCCCCTGCCCCGCATCATCATGGAAGACACTCTTTACAGGGCTGCTCTGGCAGCCAAGACGGCCCTGGGATCCTGGGTGGTGGGGTGTGTGTGGGGGGGGGAGGGGGGTGGGAGTTGTACAGCCAGGGTCTGCTTCCCTTCCTGTGCGCTGTTAGACATCAGCCATGCCACCCCCAGAGGTGGCTGCATTGCAGTGGTGGATGTGCTGTGTACATTCAGTAGGACACCCCCCCAGCTGCTCTGTGAAGAGGAGTCGGGTACCGAGAGCAATGGCTACCCCCAGAGCTGGGTTAAGAGCTCACCCCATGTGGAGGCACAGCCCCCATGGTAGGAGGTGCCCCCAAGCCTGCTCCAGGGGCCCTACCTGCAGCCGGTGCAGAGGCCTGTGGGGTGGCAGGTGCCTTCAGGGCCCTGGTGGAGCAGCCGCTGGGGGGTGTTGGTCTGTGCCCCCCTGATCTCCCTTCCCCTGCCCTCCCCAGTCTCGCTCGGCGCGATCACCTGCCCTGACCACCGGTCAGCGTGTCCGGACGGCACCACATGCTGCCAGCTGCCCACCAGCCAGTACGGCTGCTGCCCACTGCAGAACGTGAGTGAGGATGGGGCGGGCAGGGCAGGGCGTGTGTTACGTGTGTCGTCTTCCCCCCGCCCCCCCAGGGTATTCTGTGAGCTGCCCGTTCCCTCTGCCCCTCCTGGTGGTGTCCTAGGGCAGCCAGGCGCCTCCCATGACTTGGGATGTCTGTGCCCCACTGTGCCAGCCCCTTTCGGATTGATGCCTGCCCCATGGCACAGAGATGCTGCAGAGCCCGGTCTGGCATCCTGCGCCCCTGGGTGGGTTAAACCCAGCCCCCGCTACAACGCTGCGCCAGGCCTGTGGAGAGGAGAGAACCAGGCCGGGGGGAGGGGGGCAGGCTGCTGGGGCAGGGACACCCCCCAGGTGGGCATCTCACTGCACATAACGGGGCACCTGGCACTCTGCGCCATGTCTCTCAGCAGGCGGCCAGCCAGACTGCGCTGTCGCTTGTCTCCTGCCTCGGGACTGGCACCAGCGATCTGCCCACATGGCTGCCTCCCCTGGTATCTGCCCCAGACTGGGCGTGACTCCCACCGGGAGGAGTCACCTCCCTGTGCTGAGCCTTGGGTGCCAGGTTCATGCCAGGCTGGGCAGGCGGGTTCCCTCAGGCTGCTCTGGGCATGTCAGAAGTTCCACTTGTTGGGCTCTGTCCCCTAGCTGGTCCCGCTCCCCCGAAGTGGCTGCTTTTCAGCACTGCTGGGCGCTGGGTGAGCCCAGGGAAGATGCTGTAGAAATGGCTGGGGCCTAGGGGGCTCTGCCAGCCAAGCTTCCGCCTGCAGGCGCCTCCTCGTGACGGGCTGGCGCTGAGCCCCTGGGGACATGCCCCGCCCCACCCCACCCCACCAGTGGCTCCTGCCCCGGGGCCCTGGCCGTACAATGGGTCTAACTGGGCCCGGGTTCTTCCCTGGCACTCCAGGCCGTGTGCTGCAGCGATCGCCTGCACTGCTGCCCCCAGGGCACCACCTGCGACCTGCCCCACTCAACATGTGCCTCGACGCTGGGCCAGACGCAGCCTCTCACCCAGCTCCTGGACACCGCCGAGAGAGGTAGGAGGGGGGGGGAGGGGAAAGGGATGCTCTGATAATGCCCCACAGGTTCTGGGACCTTGCCACCCCCTTGGAGCAGCAGTGCCAGGTGGCTGGGGACCAGGGACCCTTCCCTCGGCAGTGGAGTGGCACAGCCCAGTGGGAGTGGAGAGAGGGAGCCGGACGCTGCCCCCAGGGTTTCCTGCCCCCAGGGCCTCCACCCGCTCACAGTGGGGTGGGCACTTCCCGAGGTTGCCCTGGGGCCACAAGCCCCATTGGGCCCCATCCTGTCACAGCCCAGAGGAAGGGTCTGGCTCTGACCACTGGGTCTCGCTCCCCAGCTCGAGAGGTTCCCTGCGACGAGCAGACCAGCTGTCCTGACGGCAACACCTGCTGCCGGCTGTCCACGGGGGCCTGGGGCTGCTGCCCCCTGGTGGAGGTGCGTAGGAGCGCGGGCTACAGGACATGGCTCTGGGGTGTCTCCTGTTGAGATCGGCTGTGGGCGGAGGGAGGGGCTCGGCCAGTGAGCACGTTCCGGGAGAGGGTGGGTGACGCGCAGGGGGAGCTGGCTAAGAGCTGCCCTTGCTCCCCTGCCCGCACCATGGTCCTGCTGCCCAAGGGGCCCCCCTAGAAGGCAGAGCAGGGCTGGGACTCCTCTGCGTAATTACCAGCCCGTAGCGGGGGGGACCCTGCTTCAAACCCTGGGGGTCTCTGACTGAGACGGGGCATTGTCGGTTGGGATTGAGGGGCCCCAGCAGAGCTGGGGTGGGGGAGAGCCCAGGACTGGAATAGCACCAGGGGGCTGCGGGTCGGGGCTGGCGGGGCCCCCAGCGGAGGAGGGGAGTGGTGGGGCTGCAGGTCGTGGAGGAGGGGAG
>NW_020664846.1:2729298-2730349 GCF_002925995.2 Terrapene triunguis | reverse complement strand
GAGGTGCGTAGGAGCGCGGGCTACAGGACATGGTCAGGTCTGAGGGGCCCTAGCAATGGTGGGGCTGTGGGTCGGGGTTGAGAGGGAGGGGCCCAGCGAAGAGCGGGAAGGGTGGGGCTGGCGGGCGCCCAGTGGAGGAGGGGGAAGGGTGGGGCTGCGGGTCGGGGCTGGCGGGCGCCCAGCGGAGGAGGGGGAAGGGTGGGGGCTGCGGGTCGGGGCTGGCGGGCGCCCAGTGGAGGAGGGGGAAGGGTGGGGGCTGTGGGTCGGGGTTGGCGGGCGCCCAGCGGAGGAGGGGAGTGGTGGGGCAGAGAAGGGGAGTGTTGGGGCTGTGGGTCGGGGCTGAGGGGCCCCCAGCGGAGGAGGGGGAAGGGTGGGGCTGCGGGTTAGGGCTGGCGGGTGCCGCAGCGGAGGAGGGGAGTGGTGGGGCTGCAGGTCGTGGAGGAGGGGAGTGGTGGGGCTGCGGGTCGGGGCTGAGGAGGGGAGTGGTGGGGCTGAGGGGTGCCCAGTGGAGGAAGGGGGGGTGGTGCGTGTTGTCGTTACTCATGCTGAGTCTCCTCCCCCCCGCCCAGGCCGTGTGCTGCGAGGACCACGTCCATTGCTGCCCCAAGGGACACAAGTGCGACCCGGCGGGGGGCCGCTGCCAGCCGCCCGCTGCCCCCATTCCCTGGCTGGAGAAAACCCCAGCACGAGTGCGAGCGCCCTCTACTGGCCGAGACGTGAAGTGCGATGAGCAGACCAGCTGTCCTGACGGCAACACCTGCTGCCGGCTGTCCACAGGGGCCTGGGGCTGCTGCCCCCTGGTGGAGGTGCGTAGGAGCGCGGGCTACAGGACATGGTCAGGTCTGAGGGGTCCTAGCGATGGTGGGGGTGCGAGTCGCGGCTGGCGGGCGCCCAGTGGAGGAGGGGAGTGGTGGGGCTGCGGGTTGGGGTTGGCGAGCACCCAGCGGAGGAGGGGAGTGGTGGGGCTGCGGGTCGGGGTTGAGGAGCACCCAGCGGAGGAGGGGGAAGGGTGGGGCTGCGGGTCGGGGTTGGGGAGCACCCAGCGGAGGAG
>NW_020664846.1:2728579-2729198 GCF_002925995.2 Terrapene triunguis | reverse complement strand
CTGCGGGTCGGGGTTGCGAAGCACCCAGTTGAGGAAGGGGGGGGGGGTGCATGTTGTGGTCACACATGCTGAGTCTCCTCCCCCCGCCCAGGCTGTGTGCTGCCAGGACCACCTCCATTGCTGCCCCAAGGGATACACGTGCGACCCGGCGGGGGAGTGCCAGCAGGCCCTGCTCTCTGTGCCCTGGGCACCCAAGGCTCCAGCTCACATTATTGCCGCCGCCCAGAGCCGAGGCGTGAAGTGCAGCCAGACGGTCAGCTGCGAGGATGGGCAGACCTGCTGCAAGAGCGGGATGGGCTCCTGGGCCTGCTGCCATCTGCCAAATGTGAGGGCGGGGAGGGGGGCTGTGCCTGTGCAGGTGCACTGCCCACCCCTGCCACTAGGTGTCCCCGAGGGGCACCGGAATGGGGTGGAGTGGGGTGAGGCCCTGGCTCCTCACAGCCATGTTTGTGCCCTGTGGCTGTGCTGTGCCCTTCCTCGCCCCTTGGCCTGAAGAAGGATGTCTCTAGGGCTTAAAGTGTGAGCCAGGACTCCTGGGTTCTCTCTCCGGCTCTGGGAGAGGAGTAGGGTCCGGTGGGTTAGAGCGGGTCGGGAGCCAGGACTCCTGGGTTCTCTCTCC
>NW_020664846.1:2714220-2728569 GCF_002925995.2 Terrapene triunguis | reverse complement strand
TTCTCTCTCCGGCTCTGGGAGAGGAGTGGGGGCTGGTGGGTTAGAGCAGTGGTTTTCAGACTGAGTCGTGACCCAGAATTGGGTTACAGCGGCTCTGGTCAGTACCGCCGACTGGGCCGTTAAAAGTCCCATTGGTGGTGCTGCCCGGCTAATGCAGGCTAGTGCCTACCTGTTCCGACACCGCGCTGCGCCCCAGAAGTGACCAGCAGCAGGTCCGGCTCCTAGGTGGGGGCGCCAATGGGAGCTGGGTGGTGGTGCCTGTGAGCGAGAGCTGCGTGGAGCTGCTTGCGCGCCTCCACCTAGGAGCCAGGCCTGCTGCTGGCCGTTTCCGGGTTGCAGCGCAGTCCGTGGTGCCAGGACAGGCAGGAAGCCTGCCTTAGCACCCCTGCTGACCAGGAGCCGCCTGCGGTAAGCCTGTGCCCCAATCCTCTGCCCCAGCCCTGAGCCCCACCCAAACCCAGAGCCCCTTCCTGCGCCCCAACCCCCTGCCCCAGCCCTGAGCCCCCACGATCCCCTCAGTCCCAGCCCCACCCCAAAGCCCTCACCTGAGCCCCTCTGAAACCCCTCATCCCCAGCTCGGTTGGGTCACGGGCATCAACAATTTTCTTCAACTGTGTTGCCAGAAAAAAAGTTTGAAAACCACTGGGTTGGTGTGGGTGTGGGTGTGGGGAGGGACGGCTGGTGGATTAGTGTGGGGGGAGGGGTTAAGAGACTCCTGGGTTCTCTCCCTGGCTGTGGGAGGGTGATGGGGTGTGGGGGGGGGAGGGGTCAGGAGCCAGGGCCCCTGGGTGACGCCCTGCGGGCCTTGCCAGGCTGCTCTGTCTCTGCTCGGTGCTGGCTAACCCCTCTTTCCCCAGGCTGTGTGCTGTGAGGATCACCAGCACTGCTGCCCATGGGGCTACACCTGCAACCTGGCCACACAGAGCTGTGAGAAGCACCAGGCCGGGCGAGTGCTGCCCGTGGACCTGAGCCTCTCTGCCTCCCTGCTGCCCGCCAGCCCGGAGCCCAGCAACGACGTGACCTGCGACGCCCAGCACTACTGCCATGCCCACCAGACCTGCTGCAAGGCTGCCTCGGGCGCCTGGGCTTGCTGCCCCTACCACTGGGTGAGGGGCGGGCGTAGCAGGACCCCGGGGGGGAGAGGTGCTGGCTGCCCCGGAGCAGCACAGAGCCCTGCAGCTCACGGCTCCAACATCTGCCCAGCCCCTCCCGCTGGCTGCAGGCTGCAGACCCTGGACCTCGGCCCCTCCCAGCTGCTGCCCTCCCACCCATCTGCCTGCTGTGGCCTTGGGCCCCCCAGCCATGCTGCGCCCAGGGCTGGAGGTCATTCTACAGGCCGGGCCCCTGGCAGGGGAACCAGGGGGAAGTTGGGGGGACTGTGACCTGCCCCAGCTGCAGGGCAGCTGCTCCCTCTATGCTCCAGCCCGGCTGCCCCCAGCAGACAGTAACATGCCTCTCGTTTCTCCGCAGGGCTCCTGTTGCTCCGACATGCGCCACTGCTGCCCCTTTGGCTACCGCTGCTCCAAGTCGGGCCTCGACTGCAAGCGGCGCTGGCTCCTGCGTTGGGACGCCGGCGCCGCCCGGCCCCACGGCCTGCTGTGAGGTGCCTGTGGGGGCCGACCCAGCGCTGAGGGGTGGCTGTGCCCACAGTGAGGGGGGAGTGGGGATTGCTCTGGCCCCTCAGTCTGTCTCACTTCCAGCCTCGGGGCCCTATTCTCTGGCTGCCCCAGGGCATACAGGCCCTATTCGCTGTAGGATCTGTCCCACCCAGCCCCCCTGGAGCTAAGTACGTGGGGCTGAGCCCCCCCCCTTGCCGTGAGAGTTTAACCCCGGACACAGCAGTGGGGGCGCACGCATTCGGGTGCTTCGTCCTCTGCTCCCCTTGCTACTACCACCCCCAAAGGTCCCACGGGCACCAGGAGTGGCCCTTTCCTGCTGGAGGCCTGAAGGTTAAGGGTCCCCCCTGCCCCCCCTCTAGGCTCTCCTGTTGCCGGGGCCTTGAAGCTGGGCTGGGCCAGGCCCTGCTTCCCCACCACCTGGGAGCCAGGTGCCTGCGCTAGGGCCAGGGAAGCTGGGCTGCTTTGCTTTCTACACTCCTGGGGGCATCTGCATCTCCCTACATTTCTCCTGGGCACGCAGGCCCCTCCCTGCGTCCTGGACGGGGCAGGCAGCGGGGCGGGGGGAGGGCACTGCAGCATCTGGCTCCTGGCGCCCTACCTCAGTCCCTGAATGTGCATTGCCCTGAGCTCGTGCCTGCATTGTCCGCTGGGCACTATGCAGGAGCATGTCCTTATTCTAGCCCCTGTTCCAGGGGTCTTGGCAATGCCCAGCCCCCAGGGCTGGACTGGCACCAGGCCCTCTGGTCACCAGCTCCCTTGCCTCTAAGCGTGCCCCACCTGTGGCTGGAGCCTGGGCCGGGAACTGGGGGGCCTGGTGCCATTAGGGCTGAAGTGGTTGGAAGAGCGTGAGAACCAATAAAGGGTGTGGAGGAAGGTGCTGACGTCAATCCTGTCTCCTTCCCCCAGCCAAGGGGGCTGTGCCACCAGTGTGAACATCTCCCCGCTGCCCCTAGCCTGGACTCCAGGGCCCCGCCTTGCCCTCCCTTCTCTTCCCTGGAACAGAGCTGTCCCTCCTGTGCCCCCTGGCATGCAGCTGTGGCCCATCCAGCCAAGTGGGGAGCACCGGGGCCTGGGCCCACGGCCTGCCCTGGGCACTGATTGGGTGCAAAGCGGCTGCTCTGAGGTTCTGCCTTGCAGGAAAATGGCACAAAACCACCTGCCAGCCTGCTCTGGGCAGCTGCCAGGTGTTATTCTGAGCCCAGCTTTGCTTTAAGTGGGGCCAGAGAGGGGCAGGCTCAGGTGCTGCTGCCAGCCCAGAGCAGCATTGCACAGCCACCCACTGGGTGCCTGCCTCCCCTCCCAGCTGTCCCC
This sequence comes from Terrapene triunguis, assembly GCF_002925995.2. NCBI lineage: Eukaryota > Metazoa > Chordata > Testudines > Emydidae > Terrapene > Terrapene triunguis. Next base: position 2,725,639 of record NW_020664846.1, on the reverse strand, counting down.
ACCTGCCAGGGGGGCCCTGCTTTTGCATTCCAGCAGGCCGTACAGCCCTGGCACTCTTGCTCGTCCTGGGCCCAGCCTGGCCCACGTTGCTGCTATGCAGGCCCCAACCAGGGGAAAGGAGCCGTCTGCACTGAGCAAGTGTCCCTCAAATCGGCTGTCCAGCAATAACCACCCCTGAGCCAAGTATGGGCCCAGCCCTGGAGCTAGGCCCTGCCTTGCATTGCACATGGAGGAACCAGCCGGACACGGGCGGGGGTCAAAGGGTTTTATATATTAATGCCATTCTAGAGAACACATTGGGGGTTGGGGGGCCACAGGCCAAGCTGGCCCCAGTCTCGCTCCCTGGATCAAACTCAAGGGGTTTCATGTGCAGCCCATGGGCTGGAGGGGGCACCAGGGCACAGATCCGTGCCAGGCTGCCCCTGGCCCTCTGCCTGCAGGAGGGTGACAGGGGCCAGGCACAGCTGCAGCTCTCCTCTCACCCCAGAGAGAACTTCAGAAATACCAGCATTAAAATCCAAGCAAACCAGGGGCTGTAGGGCAGGGGTAGCACAGGGGGGGCCTGAGCCAAAGTGCCCAGGTGCCACTGCTCTGGCAACAAGGGGCGTGGGGGCCTGCCAGTTTGGCCCCAACATGGCCAACCCGGAGCTGCTCTTGGGGGTGGGATGGGAGCAGGGGTGCTCGTGCTGTGGAGTCACCTGTCAGGCCTGACCAAGTCTCCTCCCCCCGTCCCAGCCCTCAAGGGAGGGTTCCCAAACTAGTTCCCTGCAGCAGGCAGTTGCCAATCAAGCCTCATGGTTGAGAGCAGGGCCCCTGCCTCTCTCTGTGGGGTGGCTGGGATCAGCTGTGCCCCACCCCGACATGCTGAAACCTTTCGGGGAGCTGCCTGGGGCTAGCCACCTACCCAGCTCCTGCTGTGTCAGCTACCCCTGGGCTCCAGCCATGCCAGTGGCCAGCTGCCGGAAGAGGCCCTCAGAGCTATCTAGCATGCTGCGAGGGGGGGATGGGCCTGGCAGCTGTAGGAACATCTCTCCCTTGTCAAGTCGAGGGAGTTAGTGGCAAGGAGTGCCACAGGAAAATGATGCCCCAAAAATCCCAGTCCCCCCCTCCAGGGGGCGAGTGGAAATTGGACACAGGTTCCAGGCCCCAGCTGAGCAGGCGATTGCAGCAGGCAGGAGTGATGGGGCAGCAGCACACGTAGGGCAAGAAGACACTAAGAGGTGAAAGTAAAAGCCACAGGTGGGTGTTTTATTCCCTAGGGATTCCCCCCCCCCCCACTCTGCCACAGAGCCCCCAGCTAGAGCCTGCCTGGGTGCAGAAGCCAACAGCAGCTGCTTCTCGGCCAAGTGCATCTGCACCCCAGGGCGGCACTAGCAGGTGCAGCAGGAAGTGCCTTGAGAATGCAGGCTCCAGGGCCCTGCCCCACAGCCCAGGCCAGGGTAGGGGGAGATCCTACACACCTGCTGAGTCCCCTCCCCCTTATACAGGGTAAGGCTGGCTGATCCCCGGCATGCTTGAGGGCCAGCGCTGGGGGGATCCCAGCCTGGCTCTGCAGGCAGCTCCCAGTCTGCATGGTGGGATGCTGCCACCCCCCCGCCCTCGCTGGAAGCAGCAGCCAGCCTGGGGAAAGCAGATTAGGAACGAGGAGGATGTAGCTGGCTCTGCGCACACGGCCCAGCTGTGCCACTCGCCCTGCAGCGCAGGGCACAAAGGCACTTGGAGGAGAGGATGGGGAGCTGAGTGTGGGGCGCCAGGAGGGGCTGGAGGAGGCTCCACGCAGCCCCAGGGTGTTCGGCAGGAATGTTAGGGATGCAGACAAAGGTCAGGCTCCACTAGCAGCCCCCATGTACCCGCTGCCCTGGCACCTGCTGCAGCCACCGGAGTCTGGCAGAGCCTGGGTGGCCGTGCCACAGGAGCACAGCTGGGCTCTGCTTTGCTGCAGCTCAGGCTGCCCCAGGCGAGGTGTGGGGCTGCCCCACCCCGGACAGGCAGGTGCAGCTAGGGCTGGACAGCGAGGTGCCAGTTGATGGGCACCATCCTCAGACATTCCACACACCAGCAGGGGCAGGGTGCTCTTAACCCCTTCCAGCCTGGTGTCATGGGGGAGGAGCAGCCGCAGCTTGTTCTGGCTCCGTGCTCTCCCTGGGGTTGGGGGGCTCCGCTCTGCCGTCACTTCCCTGGATGGTCTGCCCATGCCCCGCGGAGAGTGTGCTTGGAAACAGGGGCTGGGCCAGGCTGCCCCAGGCCCTGCCCCCCACCTGACTCAATCCCTTCACTCTGCCCGCTGGGCTCGGGCTGGGGGGGGGGGGGGCTGCTGAGTCCTTGAGTTGCCCCTCCCCCAGCCCCTGCCTAGCAGGGGGGCCTGGCATGCAGCAGCCCCGACAGATGGTACTGGTGGTAGGGAGATCAGCCCCCTGCCCTGTCCCGCTGCCACAGCGTCTCCTCCCTGCTCTGGGCCGTCCCTCGAATGGCAGGGGGGGTGCGACAGACAGTGCCCGGCTACAGGGGGGAGCAGGTCACTGGTTCTCCATCTGGACTGCCCTGGGGGTCAGTCCCACTGCCTCCCAGCGTGGGTCCCCCCCTTCCCCTGCTCCCCCACAGAGCTCAGCCCTCAGGGCGAGAGGACTGGGGGGTCTTTGGGGTCCTGGTCTGGAGTCGCCCTGGTCACAGGGGCCTCCCCGGGGGCATGGAGCGATCAGTCATGCAGCACCTCCCCGTCAGGCGCTGGCATCCAGCCCCGCCCCCTCCTCTGCCCCCCAGGGGCTGGCGCTGGCTCCAGGGGGGGGGCGCAGGCCCCCCCTGCTTACTTCACATTGAAGACCATGAGCGGGCGCTCTTCACGCTTCTGCCAGGGGCTCTTCTTGTCACCCGGCTCGTCGCCACCCTCGGCCGGGTCGGTCAGCTCGTCCTCAGGGCTGGTCATGGAGTCCCGGCGCAGCTCGCTGGCGCTGCTGCGGGAGCTGGTGCCCCGGCTGCGGCCCCGGCGGGGGATGGTGGCGGCCCGGGCCTCGGCCGTCTCGTCCAGCAGGGGCGTCAGGGAGTTGTCCTCGGGGGAGCAGATGGCCGTGCGGCTCTCGCTGCTGCTCTGCTCCGCGTCATCGGGGAAGGCCAGCTTGGAGTAGGCGGTGGGGGCAGGGGGCCGCTCCCGCTCCTCCTTGGCCCGCTTGTGGGGCTTGGCTTCGTGGACGTCCACGCCCGAGTCCAGGCTGGCGTCGTTGCTGCGGCTCTTCTCGCTGCCCTGCAGGTCGATGTAGGAGTGGCGCACCTGGGAGGAGCGCCCGTCCAGCGAGACGAACCAGGCCCGCGGGTGGGGCTTCACCCCCAGTTCCAGCAGCTTCTTCTCCGTCAGCGCCTGCAGCTCCCCGTTCAGCTGGGCCATGGTGGACTCGTTGAACAGCACCGGGATGGTGACGGAGCCGCTGACCGAGGAGGAGTGCGCCCCCCAGCCCTTGCCCTCTGAGTCCTCGCCCTGCTGGTGCTGCAGCTGGAGCTGCTGCTGGAGGAGCTGCCGCTGCTGGTCCTGGGGCCCGAACTGGTGTGGGATGGTCATCCCGGCCGGGCCGGGCAGCCCCTCCATCTCAGGCTGGCTATCTGCCGGGCCAGCCAGGGCCTGCTCCCCGGAGGGGTAATCCGACGCCAAGCGCATGTAGTGGGCCGGGATGACCAAGGTGGGCATGACGTTGCGGTACACGCTGTCCTTCATGTGGTCGATGGAGCCGCAGAAGATGAGCTGCCCCGGCTGGGTGAGCGAGGTGGGCCTGGCCAGGTGGTCCACGGACTGCGACAGCATGAAGTCGGGGGGCTTGGGCTCCCCCTTGTGGCCCACGTAGTGGTCAAAGGGGGGCGGCAGGGGCGGCGGGGAGGGCGGCTCCTGGAGGTAGGGCTTGCTCTCATTCCTTGAGTGCTTCCGCGATGGCTCGGTGCCCTTGTCCTCCACGCGCTGGTGGGAGAAGCTGCGCTTGTATTCCTCCAGCATGGGGGGCTCCAGCGCGCCCGGGCCGTCCATGGAGCGCGCGGCCTTGAGTGAGAAGCTCTCCCCGGGGCGCGGGTACTCCTCCTTGGGGGCGCCCCGCTGGCTCAGCGTCTCCGTGGAGGCCTTGCTGACATGCCGCAGCTTGTGACGGAAGAACTCCTCGCGGGAGCTGCCCAGCTCACGGGAGCTGGAGAAGGCTGACTTGAGGATGGGCGTGTGCGTGTCGGGGTCGCCAGCTGATGAGGCTGTCTCCAGGTGGCTGGTGCAGATCAGGTTGAGCTGGGACATGGAGGTGGCCTGGTCTCGCTTCGAGGCATCCAGCGGCCCAGACAGCTGCAGCTTCCTGTGCTGCTGTCGGGGTTTCAGGCACCTCCGCCTGGGGAGACAGGACTCGGTTACCAGCTCGCTGGGCCAGCGCAGAGATGCCTACCCCGAGGGGAACTCAAGACCCGAGGGAGGGAGCCAGGGCGGGGCAGGGGGCTGAGCCAGGCCTGGAGCTAGTCCCCTTGTAGGGCACAGAGATCAAAAGTGGAAAGGGCCAGGAGGATGCAAGGGGTGCAAGCCAGGTTAGAGGGCTGGGCTCCTGCATCCATCCCCTCCCCCACTCCCCTGGTGCCAGCCACCGCTCCCTCCACCTGCAACAGCAGGGCAAGCTGGCCCCTCCAGCCCGCGCCACCCCCTGCTTCCACCGGAGCCCAGGCCCCCTGCCAAGGCCACGTCCCCTCGCCCAGCCAGCCTGACCTCACCTGCAGTAGTAGATGAGCAGACAGAGCAGACTCAGCACCAGCAGCGCCAGCGCCCCCAGGATGGTGAGCAGGAAGATGGTGTGGTACGTGGTGATGTCCTTCATCCCCGACGCCAGCGCCACCAGCCCTAGCAAGGCAGGCGGCAGCGGGTCAGAGACAGGCTCGGGAACACAGCACCACTCCTTCCCGCCGGCAGCTCCCAGCAATCAAGCTGCTTCCTTACCACTTCTGGAGGGGCCGAGGCAAGGCAGGGCGAGCCGGGCAGGCGGCAGTAATGGGGACCTGGCCAGGCCCTGCCATCGGGACACCTGGGTTCTAGCCCCAGCTCCCCGCACCCGTTCCTCCATTTCCCAATCCCTCTTGTCCTCTTTGGGGAGGGGCCTGTCCTGTGTCTGTGCAGCACCCGGTGTGGAAGGACACGGCTCTTGGCCAGGGCCTCTAGGCACTCCTGTCCCAGTACCACTGAGCAGCAGCTTGCCCTGCCCTGCCCTGCCTGCTCTGTGGGGGAAGATGCTGAGGCCTCCCTGTGCTTTGCCAGCACCCACCACCCCGCCCAGCGAGCAGCTGGCCAAGCACAGGCTCCCCAATTCAGGGGTGGGGGACCCAGCAGCCTGGGAACAGGCCCACCCCCAGCCAGGCACTGAGCAATGCCCAGGGCAGGGAGCTGGCATTCCCAGCTGCTGCCTGAGCGGCATCCGCAGCACCAAGATTCAGACCAGCTGCTCCCCTGGGGGCTGCTGCTGCCTTCCCGGCGCCCCTTCATGCCCTCCGGGGCTCCTGCCCCCTCCCCCCACCGGCAGCTGAGCTGCCCCCGGCCAGGCCCAAGGTCCACAGGGGCTGCCCAAGAGAGGCTCTGCTCCGGCTGGGGGCCCAGCCCCGGGCCCCCTGGAGAAGCCCACAGGCCTAGACCCATCAGGCTCCCCCATGGGGCCAGCCAGGGGCGTCGGCCGGCTCCAGTACGGGGACGGGGGCCAGGACAGGATCTTGTGGCCTGGGGGCTGCTCTGCCTGGGAGCCCATTGGAACAACGCCTGGGCTGGGCGCGGCAGCGACAGCTGGGCCAGGCCTGGCCTGCCCACGGGGCCCTGCTTCCTGTCTCCCCATGACTTGCTCTGCTGGCCAGACGGCTCCCAGCCCTGACCCTTTCCCTGCGGCTGGGGAGGGCGCTGGGCTCCTCCCCCCGAGGCTGGGGGTGGCTGCCTCACCTGTGGTGGGGGAGGGCAGAGCGGCAGCCCAGTATCCCAGCTGGGGTGAGACGAACGTCCAGTACAGCTGGCGCCCCTCCTTCCTGATCAGCCCTGTCCCGTTTCGGAGCCACAGGCCTGGGGGGGCGACAAAACAGAGTCAACCGAGCCGGGAGCGAACCGGCCTCTCTGGCCCAGCATCCAGACGCGATGGGACCACTGGCCCATCTACCCTGCTAGCCGCGCACCCTCCCTGCTGGATCAGGCCCGGGTCCACCTCGCCCCACATCCCCTCTCCCACCATAATGTGTCCCGCCTCTGCCAATGGCCCCCCAGCGGATGCCCCAGAAGAAGGAGTCCGGTTCCCTGGTCACCTCTGTCCTTGGGCCGGGGTGGGGCAATTCCTGTCCCAGCCCATGCCCTGGAGCATGAGGGTGAAGAGCCTCACCGAGGGGAGTCCTGTTTCCCTGTTCAAACCTTGCCCCGTTATTGGATCCAACAATATCCTGCAGCAGAGAGTTCCCCAGATTACATCCTCTTTCCTTCAACTACTCAAGGGCTCCTCAGGCCTCTCCTCCCCAAGGAATAAGCCCCACACAATGCTACCCCCCGGATGGTGCTGGCTCCTGCAGACTTGGCTCAATAGGGAGTGGCAGGCTTCTGTCTGTGCCCCAGGCTGGAGCTGAAGAGAAATTCAGTGGCAACACACTGATGGCAGGATGCTGAGAAAAACTCGGATGTGTGAAAAGCAGGAAATGCGGCAGTAAGGCTGCCCATGCAACCTTAACTCTGCCCTCATTCAGCAATGCCCCATAACACCCTCCTTTACTCTGCTCCCCATTCATCTCCATCTGCAGCCCATCCCCTTCACCACAACATCCCCCTGACGTGACTGGAGCCCACGAAGGTTCACAGAGCCAGGTCCCCAAAAAGGACAGACCATGGGCCCAACCCCAGAGCCACCTGGCAGCCTCAGATGAGTCCCGGACGCTACCTCGGTTCCCCTGCGTGCCCTGCGCCATCACCTACCGACCACGGGCCCCTGCCATGGCCCCCTCGCTGCAGACGGCAGCTGTTCAAAGAGCCTCTGCCCTGCTACCGACTGCCCACACCTGCCGCCACAGGAACAGTGCAGCCTGTGCCCTGAACAATACTGGATTTATAACGGCGCCACGCCCATGGTCGACAGGGGCACCGGCGCGCTCTTCTCCGCCCCCCGCTCTCTCCTGTGGGGTCAGAGCTTGACGCTGCGGCGGTGGCTCCGTGGCAGCCTCTGCCGGCAGCCTGGCTCCTGCCCCGCCCCTTTCCCCAGCGTGCTACATTCTCCCCCCACCCCACCCCATCAGCTGGATCAGCCTTGCCGGCAGGACAGAGAAAAGGGGGAGGAGGGAGCCGCAGCACGCTGCTCCGGGGAGGAGGAGGAGGAGAGGCAGGGTGACGCCTCTCCTCCGCCTCTTTCCCCAGCGTGCTATGTTCCCCCCCCGCCCCCCGCCGGTCAGCTGGATCAGCCTTGCCAGCAGGACGGGGGACGAGCCGCAGCACACCGCTCCAGAGAGGAGGAGGAGGAGGGGCGGGGGTGAGGTGTTGGGGAAGGGACTGCAATTGGGGCATACCCCCTCCAGCCCCCTGCGTGAGCACCCCCATGACCCCAGCCCACTCCCATGCCCTCCCTAACCCCTGCACCCCCCCCACATACCCCAAGCCCCCTGCCCTGACTCCTGCACCCCCCCCACACACACCCCTGCTCCCCCTCATATACCCCGAGCCCCCTGCCCTGACTCCTGCACCCCCCTACACACCCAGCCCCCTGCACCCCCTCATACACCCTGAGCCCCGTGCCCTGACTCTGCACTCCCCTCACACCTCCCCCTCACACCCCCCAGCCCCCTTCCCTGACCCCTGCACCCCCCACACGTCCCCTGCCCTGACTCCTGCATCCCCCTCACACCTCTCCAGCACCCCCTCTCACCCCCTCACACCTCCCCACCCCGACCTCTGCACCCCCCACACCTCCCCAGCCTGGATTCCTGCATCCCCTCACACACACCCAGCCCCCTGCCCTGACTCCTGCACCCCCCCCCACATCCCCACCCCCATCCTGAGAACCAAACAGGAGCTGCCCCAGGTAAGCGCTCCACACCCCAACCTCCTGCCCCAACTCTGAGCCCCCTCCCTCGCCCTAGCTCCTGGCCAGACCCCACACCCGAACTTTTTTGTACAATATTTGGAAAGATCATTAAGTGGTCCGTCGAGACCCTCCGTGATTTTCAAGTGGTCTGTGGAAAAATAAGTTAGACTACAGGAACGATCAAGGTACCTCACTTTATTTTCATTTACTTGCTATTACTTATAGGAGGAGGATGAAGAAAAAAAGAATGAAAAACAGGGGCAGGGGGAGATAAGAGAGAATGTTCTTTTTCTTGGCTGTGTCCCAAGGAGGAGCCCCAAAAATGAAGCTGAGCACAGGGCTGGGGGGCCCCACTAACTCTAAATCCACCACTGGCTATCACGTCATCTGGGCTGGGGATACTGTCAGGGCCGGTGTAACCACTAGGCAAACTAGGCAACTGCCATGGGCGCCAAGATTTGGGGGTGCCAAAAAGCAGTGCCCCCCAAAAAATTTTTAAGACTACAGTGGAGTCACATCTTACATGGGGGTTAGGTTCTAAAGTCACCACGTAAGAGGAAAATCGCGTATAGTGAAAATTACCATAAAGTACAGTATACACTAGAACGGGGTCCTCAACCTACGGCATGCATGCCAAAGGTGGCACGCAAGCCGATTTCTTTTTAATGGCAGGCTGCGAGTCCCGGCCGCCGCTGAGCCTGCTGCCAACCTGGGGTTCTGTTCACTCAGCCGGCAGCGGGCTGAGCAGGGCCGGCTCCTGCCAGCCGGGGTCCCAGTCACCAGCCCCACTCAGCCCGCTGGGGTCCCAGCCAGCTCCGCTCAGCCTCCTGCCGGCCTGGGTGAACGGTCTGGGGTTCCGTTCACCCAGGGTTCCATCCGCCGGCCTGGGGTTCCGTTCACCCAGGGTTCCGTCCGCCGGCCTGGGGTTCCGTTCACCCAGGCCGGCGGGAGGCTGAGCGGAGCCGGCGGCTGGGACCCCGGCTGGCAGCGGGCTGAGATCCCAGCCACCGGCCACACTCAGCCCGCTGCCGGTCTGGGGTTCTGGCTGCCAGCCCCTTGCCAGTCGGGTCCCGGCCACCGGCCCCACTCAGCCTCCTGCTGGCCTGGGGTTCCGTTCACCCAGGCCGCCAGGACGCTGAACGGATCCGGCGGCCGGGACCCCGGCTGGCAACAGGCTGAGCAGGCTGAGCAGGGCCGGCGGCTGGGACCCCGGCTGGTAGGAGCCAGTGGACGGAATCCCAGACCGGCAGCGGGCTGAGCAGCTCAGCCCACTGCCAGTCTGGGGTCCTGGCCGTCGGCCCCTTGCCAGCCAGGGTCTCAGCCACCAGCCCTGCTCAGCCTCCTGCCGGCCTAGGTGAACGGCAGGAGGCTGAGCGGAGTCACCGACTGGGACCCCGGCTGGCAGCTGGCTGAACGGGACCCCGGGCCGGCAGCAGGCTCAGCGATGGCCGGGACCCGCAGCCTGCCATTAAAAAATAAAAATAAAAAAAAAATCAGCTCGTAGGTTGAGGACCCCTGTCCTAGTGTATACAGTGTATACTGTGTGTAGCGTAGTTTATGGTAATTTTCACTATACGCGATTTTCCTCTTACGCGCTGACCTTAGAACCTAACCCCCGCGTAAGATGTGACTCCACTGTATTCGTTTTTGAAAATTTATAATAAGCGATGCTCCGGGGGGGCATGTCCGGTTATAGGAGTGACCACATTAGCCTCCGCTCCTCCCACTCTCAACACCCACCCCCGAGGGCTGGAAGAGAACCTGTCCTGCTGCTGCGGGAGGAGGGGCAGCTCAATGCAGAGAGAGAGACAAAGAGAATGGGCTAGAACCAGGTAGATACCCGCTCTATGTGGGCAGGGGTGTGGGGGGGTCCTGTTTACCCCCTCCCCAGCCCTGCTGCCCTTGCAGTTTACCCCTGACCCCTCCCTTGCTCCAGAGACCAACCCTAGCTCCTGCCCCACTGTGCTTTTACCCCCAGCCCCTTTTACATTCATTCCCCAGGAGGGCCCACAAATATGTTTGGCGCCAGGCCCACAAAAAGTTAATCCGGCCCTGGCCCTGAATATGCCCGGGCACCGCCCCCCCCCCGTGCTCCCATCTAGTCCCAGCTCTGTCCCACACCTCACGCATCCTCAGAGCCCAAACACAGGGCCAGCCGCAGCCTGCGCCATGCACTGCCGGGGCACCTGGCCCACCGACTGCACCACTGAGGCCAGCTGGCGCCTGTCACCCCCTGGAGAACACAGGGAACGGGGCATGGCCAGCCTCTTTTCTTTCCTGGGGGACAGGGCGGGGGCTCAGACCCCCTTGGTAGGGCAAGACCCCCCCAGATCTGGGCACACGCATAGGAGGGGAGAATGTGGGGCTGACAGAGGCCCCTGCCCCAACTCTCCCCCAGGCTCCCTACTACTCACCCCACACCCCTTCCCAGTCTCGCACCCCTCCGGGCCCCCTAGCTTCCCTCCCCCCCACTCCTCTCCTCGCTGCAGCCTCAAACCTCTCTCCCCCCACACCTCTGCCCCCAATACCCCCTCCTCCCAGGAAGCAGCCACGCGTCTCATTTTGCCCCCAAAGACTCTGATTCCATCCCCCAAACTAAACCTGCCCCCGCAGGACTCTCACACCATTTCGACCTGCTGCTCTCAGCCCCAAACACCGTTCGCCTGAGGGGAGGGGCTGGGAGTCACTCGATTGAAGGGGGGTTCACAGCCAGGTCTGGCATTGGCACAGCTCCGGTAACAGCACAAGGCAACTGGTTTGGAACTCAGGAACCCCTTGGTCAAATGACGGCCAATCTGGATCACTAATGCTACCCCCACTCCCAGGAGGCCCCTCAATTCCAAAGCAGTTCGACTGACCATTCTGGGTTGAGAGCAGGAAAGAGCACGTAAAAAGATGGGAGTGGAAATCTCTAGTCGGTTTTCTGTCTGGGCACCCGCGTAGTGTAAAAACGTACATCCGTGTAACTCCTCTTCTCAGCTTGGGCCCCCAAAGATTTCAGGGGTCCACGCACCCCCCCAGTAACCCTCAATGGACAGAGATCGCTCCAATCCGCAGTCACAGCAACAGTTTGGTTTATCTGAGGTGTAGGAGGGAGTAATATCTCCAGCCCACCCGACTCAGAAGACTCCAAATCTGGGTCACCAGCCCCACCATGCCCCCTCCGGAGGCACCAGATTTCCAACAATCGCACTGGGTCGGTTTTAGAGAACTTAGAAAGATCAACTGTGAACCAGCTGTCTCGACGCCACCACGCCCGTCGCGGGGCTGATAGCTGGCCTGAAAGCCAGCATGGCACTCAATGCGGGATCCATGTTCATTAACAGCCTCCCCTGACCCCAGCTCTGCCCCCTGCTCTGCTAATGCCCCAGCGTCCCGCCCGGCCGACC
>NW_020664846.1:2697461-2714210 GCF_002925995.2 Terrapene triunguis | reverse complement strand
CCCCTGCTCTGCTAATGCCCCAGCGTCCCGCCCAGCCGACCCCCTGCCTTCCAGCCCTGCCCCTCAATCCTCTCCTGCAGCCCCCTGCTGCTCCCTTCTCACCCCCACCTTCTGTACTCCCAACATCTACTCCATAGGACCAGGCTGAGCCCCTCATGCTCGGTTCACTTCTGACCCAAACTGGGTTTGAGCCAAGGCCTCCCACAGGCGGCAGGCGCCCTCCCTCCACATGTGCCAGGCACCACGCCTTCCGCTCCTCCCTGCCAGGCCGGCTGCCCCAGGCAGAGGCACCCCTGGAGCCAGGCTCCCTGGTCGAGGGTTGATACAGGGGCGTTGGCTGGCAGGGGAGCCCATGGTAAGTTCTGGCTGCACCTTGGAGGAGAGCAGCAGGTTTCCGAGCCAGAGCCTCCCCCGCAATCCCGCAGCCCCCACCCACGCCCAGCGCTGCCATTCTCCACGAGCCTGGGGCCTAATGGTGCTTTATTGCCACTGAGGCAGTTCCATGGCGCTGCCAGTGGAGGTGCCCTGTGGCCTCATGGCAGGAGGGGGCTGGTGTGCGGAGCAGGGCTGAGAGCAACCGGCCCGGGGGCAAGACACTCTCTGTGCCCTATCTGTTAATTCAATGGGATCCCAACGCCGGGCCCTCACCCCCCAGCCAGCAGCGTCTCCTGGGGCGGGAAAGGCCACGTCAGTCTGACACCTGCCATCTCCAAGCCCCCCGTCCCATGCAGACGTGTGGCACTGCCCATGGGCTGGACCCCTCCATGCTGAAAAACTGGCACAGAGCCAGTGGGGATCCCCAGCACCTCCTCCAGCCAGTGACTGGGAGCCAGGCTGAGACCCCCCCAAACTCACCATTTACATGGGTCCCCCAAACCTCCAGGGCACCCAGCCTGGTCTTACCCCCTTCAGCCCCAGGTCAACGGGCGCCCAGCCTGGCCCTACCCCCCCCCCAGCCCCAGATCAATGGGGGTCCAGCCTGGCCTTGCCCCCGCTCAGCCCCAGATCAATGGGGGTCCAGCCTGGCCCTGCCCACTCAGCCCCAGATCAATGGGGTGTCCAGTCTGGCCCCGCCTGCCCAGCCCCAGATCAATGGGGCACCCAGCCTGGCCCTGCCCCCCCAATCCCTAGATCAAAGGGGTGCCCAGCCTGGTCCTGCCCCCCAACCCACTGGCCCTTACCACTCTTGGTGTCGAACCTCCAGGCTGGCACGCTGGTGGCCGTGGTGGCGCTGGTGTCGGGAGGCAGCGGGATGGACAGGTGCACGGGGCCCGACAGCTGCACCTCGGTGCCGTTGCCCGTGAAGAGGTGGACGCTGACGGCAGCGATGGGAACCAGCTCCAGCCAGGTGCTGTTGGCTGGGAGGGGAGGGGGCCGTCAGAGGGGCTCACTGCTCCCCGCCCCGATCCCTGCTCCCCCCAGCCCCTCCCTTGTCCCCTCCCCCAGGCCCCATACCGCTGCCGTTGCTCTCAGCCCCGATGAAGGAGGGGAAGCCCCGCATGTCGTGGGCCCCGCTGGCGGCCGTCAGGGAGGCGGAGAGCTGGCTGTAGGTGGAGCTGCGGGGCAGGCGGGCCGCCTTGCGCTGGAACTGCACCCACGGCTGGCTCTTGGCCCCTGCAACAACAACGGACATGAGGCACCAGGCTCGCCCTGCAGGTCCCTGCCCTGCCCTGCCCAGCCGGAGCCTCGGCCCCGAGGCAGCCTCATGGGCTCTGGCAGCACCCATGGCTCCATCGCAACCCACACACAGAGGGCAGCCTCTCCCCGCCCCTCCTGTGCGCGTGCCCCTCACCCCATGGCAGACGGCGGGCAGGGAACTCCCTCGCTGAAGGGACCCAGCCTCTCACCCCAGCGACCTGTCCAGGGCTTCTCCCCACAGTCCCGGACAAAGCGCCCAGCGGGGTCTACACGGAGATCTGCCAAAGCACCGGGGGCCAGACTCCAGCCCCTGCCCGGGCTCCGACGATGGCGGGCAGGTGGGTGGCTGGCGGGCAGCTTGCCCTCCAAGGGGCGGCAGACAGGCCGCTAACGGGCTTCGGGCGTCTCACCAGCTGCAGTGGCAGCTTCCTGAACCCCAGCCAGCCAGGAGAGGGAATCCAGGCCCCCGCCAGACAGACAGGCCGTGCCAGCCGCAAGGACACAGCCTGAGCCATGGGGGCATTCGTCCCAGCACACAGGCGAGACTACAAACGCACCTCCCGGCCCCAGAGCCCCTGGCCACGCACCCCTGGAGGGCACGTCCGCCCCCCAGCGAGAGGGTAGCAGGAGCACGCAGGCTCTCGCCCGCCACAGCTCCAACACCAATGTCACTGGGGGCTTAAAATCAACCATCTCCCTCCTCCAGAGCCCTGCCTGCCGCCTCTGGGCTGCGTGGGGAGGGACATGGGCAGGCCAGGCGCTGGCTGAGGGCCACAGCGACCCAAGCTACCTGGCCCATATGCCCCACCTGCTGCCCCGCAGGGTAAAGCCGAAATGGGCAGGTTCAGACACCCACAGGCCCCTCCTGCTCTCCCCAAGGGGCCCCAGGTCCCAGCACAAGGCCAGGGGGAGCAGGTAACATTTGGTGCTGCAGCGCCTCTCCGTGGTGAATCCTGGAGGCAGGTGGGGTCTCCCCCATTGTCCAGGCAGAGGGGCAGTGACTTGCCCCTAGGTCCCGCGCAGGGCAATGGTACAGCAAGGAATAGAACCCAGGTGTCCTGGCTCCCCATCACCTGCTCTAACCACACCCTCCCACGCATAGGGGAGGGGCTGGTGGATCACGGGCCTCACCTGGTGATCCCAGCAAGATCTGCACCAAGTCCTCATAGAGGATGAGGGTGGCGGGCCGCTCCGGGAGCAGATACAGGCTGACAGAGGCATACACTGCAGAGGGACCAGACAGACACAGGGTACATGAGCAGCAGGCGAGAGGCACGGGGCACAGCAGCTGCAACGCAGTGGGGCGGGGCAGTGGGGCGGAATGGGGCATGTGTTGCGGGGGGAGGGGAGCCTGGCACCCACCCATGGAGCGGGGAAGCTGGCTCAGAGCAGACACCTGGCAGGACATCGCTAATGACCCTGGCACCTGACACAGAGATGGATGGGCAGCTGGGGGGACAAGCAAGGGGAAGATAGGAGCCAGGAGCAATGTGCTGTTAGCTACTCTAGCCTCTCCCGGCAGGGGGCGCTGTGGGGAGCGGGGCAGGGTGCTGGCTGTGGGGGGAGCTCCCAGGTACCCCAGCCTCAAGCAACCGTGCGGCCAGGCTGGGAGCTGACACGTCCCGGGGCTGAGTTTGGGTCTCGGATCGCAGCCCAGCCCACATGGGCTGGGGTGGGACATAGGCTGGAGAGAGGGAAGCCCCTGTCAGAGTCACATCATGGGACAGGCACAGCCCAAAGTAAAAGCAGCCTCCCCGAAAAACAGGGGTGCCACAGCCAACCCCTCACAGTGCAGGGCAGAGGGGGCTGGCGGACAGGGGGCTCTCCTGGGGTGACCCCCCCCGGCCCCCCCCCCCCAGCTCTCCCAAAAAACCCCCGGGGGGGGGGGGGGGGGGGGGGGCAGTCTATATAAATAGCCCAGCTCTGCTGGCAGCGCCGAGGGGTGGAGCAGGGAGGGCGTCAGACAGATGGTGCCAGCTACAACCCCAGGGGTAGCTGTGGCCAGGAATTACACTGCCCCAGCACCCAGTTCTGCCTAGGGGGATGCGACAGCCGCAGCCCCTCTGCCCCACCCACCCCCCGTGGAGTGAGCTGGGGACCCAGCTGGGTGCAGGGGGGATCCTGCACTGGAAGGTGGAGCTGGCGGTTGGTACCCAGGGCGGGAGGGGTACGGGTAGCTGCTCTGGTTAGCTGAGTAACAGCTCGCTCACATGCACTCGCTGCCCCACACCCACTGTGCCCCTCCAGTACCCTGTCTCATACACACACCTGCCCCCCAGGTACCCCCCGCACTCCTCCCCCCCGGCCCCGCAACCTCCCCCCCGGCCCCGCAAACACACACCCCCCCCACTAGGGTGACCAGATGTCCCGATTTTATAGGGACAGTCCCGATTTTTGGGTCTTTTTCTTATATAGGCTGCTATTACCCCCCACCCCCTGTCCCGATTTTTCACATTTGCTGTCTGGTCACCCTACCCCCCACATGCCTCCTCCCGGCTGCGCACATGTCCCCACCACCACATGCACTCCTGCCCCTGGCCATGCATCTCCCCACCCTCCCCATGCACACCCCGCCCCACTGCTCCCCCCCAAAGGCCGCAGACACCCCCCTGCCCATGGTCCCTCCCACGCGCACAAACGCAGAGCTGCAGCTGGGGGCACTGATGCCCATGTGAGGTCAGCCCACTGCCTGCAGTAAAGTCACCCCTATCGACCCCATCAGCGAGCGGCCCCACAACGCCAGCCTGTCTGCGCCTCATCAACATGCGGCCTGTGGGCAGCCGCTGCTTGGCACAGAGCCCAGGCTCTCCATTGGGTCCCAGACAGCACCACAGGGACGGGGGGGCAGACAGGGGGGCACCCACCACCCGCCCCTGCAGCTTCTCCCCTCCCCCAGAGCCCCACCCTAGGAGCAGGTCTCTGTCCCCTCAGCCCCATGCTCTCCCCAGTGGGTGTGTCTGCCCCTCTTACCCCCATCAGCCCCTCCCGGCTGCCGTATTATTAACCTGGTGCCAGCCCTGATCCCCCCCACAGTCCAATACACCCCATACAGCCCAGGGGCTGGGATGTGTCCACTGCCCCCCTCCTCCCTCTGTTGGCTGGGGGTGGGGAGAGCCAGCTAAGGGACTGTCCCCAAATCCCAGGCTATCTGCAAACTACCAGCCCACTGAGGGAGTGTCCCCGAGCTCCTCAATCCCTCACCCCAATGCCTGGTGCCCAGCAGCAGGCAGCACTCACACGGCAGCTTGTCGACCCGCCAGGGCACAGAGTTGGTGACGAAGCCGCGCTTGGCGGCGGTGACCAGGATCCAGGTGCCCAGACGGTAGCTGACGGGCAGCATCCCGACGCCCTCATGGTCTGTGGAGCCTGAGGCCAGTGACGTCTGGTTCCCATACACTTCCACAGCAGCCTGGGCCAGCGGGGAGAGGTCGCTGTTCTCATACACCTGGACTTTGATCAGCACCTCTGGGGAGGGGGAGAGGGGTTAGGGGGCCCAGGCCTCTGTCACAATACCCTCCCTGCCTAGAGCCAGCTGGGCCCCCAACCCCACCCAGCTCCAAGCACAGGCCAGAACCCCTCAAACCCCCGCTAGAGAGAAGCCAAAGGGTGGCCAGGCCAGGCGAACCCCGCTGTGCCAGCCCCACGAGCAGCACCTCCGCTGGGGCTGCCCCTGGGTGTGGACAGTACGTCCCTGCCAGCCCTCCCCAGGCAAGGGGTGTGCAGCAGCACTCAGCCCCTGGCCAGCTTCGGCTGCCTCCGTGGGCTCCTGCCCAGCCAAGAGGGGCCCAGCGGATCTCCAATCATCTCTACACACCAGACCCCAGATGGATCAGAAGGACCTGGGCCAAGGGCGGCGCGAGCTCCCAGGGTCCCCATGCAGCAGCAGACGCTCCAGGGAAACTCAGCACTTTCAGGGCCCCCCAGCAGCAAGAGCAGCTTTGGAGCCACAGGGAGGCTGGTGCCTCCAGCCCTGCCCACCTGGCTCTGGACCCCAGCCCTCAGGGTGGGCAGGGGGCCCCAGGAGCCACACCACCTGCACCTGGACCGGGGCTGCCGCCCTCAGCCTCGCGTGCTCCACGGCTGGAATCCCGTCTGCTGCAGGGTGCCTCTGAGCGGGATGGCATCGAGCCGGGGCGCCCAGGGGGGTCACACCGGACGGCTCGCCAGGCTGGGCTGCTAAGGAGCTGGACGCAAGGTGCCCTCTCGAGTTTGGCTCAGCCCATGGTACAGATGCTGGGTCTGCATTTCAAATGGCCCTGGCTGCTGGGGGTCCCAATCCGTGGGGGCCTTTGCCCCCAGGGTCCATGTGGTTCCCGTGCAGTCAGGCTCTGAGCACAGATCGTTTGGGGCGGGGCGGGGTTTCGAAGGCACACGAACCAGTGCTAGCGAGAGGTGCCAGGCCGGCAGCTGTCCCACTGGGGAGAACAGGAGAGGTCAGTGTCCATCCCCCACTGGCTGTTTTATTAGTGCCAATTGCCATGATGCTTTGCTATGGGCACTGCCCCCAGCGACTGCTTACGTAACCTGCCTCGTGTCCCCGGGACCACCCCAGTGCCTGCTGGGCTAGCTCTGTGCCCCATATGCCCCATGCACTGGGGAGTGGCTTTAAATTGAGACCTGAAAAGCCAAGGTCCCACCTGCTCTCCGTGACTCCCAGGGCACTGTGCCAAGTGCAGGATTTGCACCCCTTCCCCCCGTGCTGTGCCGTCCACCCCAGCGCGGGGGTGGGGGGGCTCTGTGGGGACTCTGGCGCTGGGTCTTCTGGTCCTGCCGATGCAGGACAGACCCAGGCCACTGGGACGGAGTGGGAGCAACACCAGGTGCTGAGATTCCCTCTCCAGACGGGCTCTGGGTTTGAGCGTGGCTGACCCCTTCCCAGCTACCGCGGCCAGAAGGGGCCCCAGAAACGCTCAGTGGAACAGCCAAGCCGAAGCTCTACCGTACACGCTGGGGAGCTACGTCAGGGCTGCGAGACGTTGGCAGAGCTGGCCACACGGAAAGGGGGAGCTAGACCAGAACCCCCTCTGGCCCCACCAGGGGAGGGAGCCCCCCTCGCTAACACCACGGGTGCTGCTCTCTGGCCCCGCTCCCAAGCAGCCTTTCGGGGGCTGCCATCCTCTGCATGCACAGCCGCAACTCTAGAGCCGGCTTCCCAGCTCAGCCCCCTCCGCCCCTGATGATTTTCCGGCTGCAGCCCTCAGCCTCAGGCAGCCGGCCCAGGTTTCCGAGAGCCAGTTCCCATCACCCTGGCAACGACACCATTCACCCCCTGGCTAGGCTCTGCCCAAGTGGGGCACTCCCAGAACAGCGGGCGCTGGACTGATGGCACAGCGCTCAGCACGGCCCTTCCCCCATTAAGCAGGAAGCAGCTTCCAGGGCCAGGCAGGCACCGCTGCCAGGGGTTGCCATGGCAGCCACAGGGTAGCGGCAGGCTCCTGTCTGGGGGGCCCTGGTTCCCCTCACCCGAGCTCCTGTGCCAGCGCCCTGCAGCAACGCGCCCGCCGAGTGTCCTCAGCCAGCCCCAGGTCTCCAGCGAGGGACAGACACCCACAACGTGAGGCCCTGGACTGCAAACCCCCAGGCTCGGCCCAGCCCCACACCCCAGGAGCTTGCACCCCCAGGGCTCAATGTAAATGAGGGGCCTGTTCCGCCCAGACCCACCACCTTCCCCGCAAGCTGCCCCCCCTGGGGTGGGAGGGAGTCAATCGCTGGCACTGGGTGGGCGCAGGAGCCCCCCGCCCAGGAGCTGCCCCAGCCAGCAGCACTGTCCCAGCCCTAGCTCCTGGCAGGACCATGTCTGGAACGTTTCAAACCATCCCAGGAGGATGGCGCCTGCCACCCAGATGTCGTATTTCTGGATGACACTAAAACCAAACCAAAACCACAGCACAGCGAGGCTGGGGTGTGACCCCAGGAGCGTGGCACCCAGCCCCCTTGCCGTTAAATCCAACAGCGGGTGCGTTATTGAGAGATGCAAGACTGGCCACTCAGCAGTGCCCCGTTTCATTCGGCCCGTTGGCATCCCAGGGCCAGGAGTGGCCTAGTGCTTAGTGCAGGGAGCTGGGAGCCAGGCTTGCTGGCTTCTAAGTACAACATTCAGGGACAGGAGTGTGCTCTGGTGGTTAGATCAGCAGACTAGGAATCAGGACTCCTGGGTTCTACCCAGCTCTGTACTGGGTGACCTTGGGCAAGTCACGGCCCAGCTCTGCGCCTCCGTTTCTCCATTTGTCAAAGCAGAATAATACTGGCCCACCCTGGCAGGGGCTTCAGCTGAAATAGCTAGTTTGCAAAGTGCTCTGCATTCCTCAAAGGGAAGTGGCTAGAGTCAGGACCCAGGGGCGTCCCTTGGTCGCCCCCCATCCCCACCCCCAAGGAAATTACCAGAACATACAGGAGGGGCTCTCCACCTGCTCACACTAACCAGCACCTGGGAGGCTAATGAGACCCCATCTCAGGATCAGAGCCTGGCACCTTGGCACCCATCCCAGCCTGCGATCGACAAGCCCCCAGCCTCCACTCACCCCCCGAGCACAGCATTGATCGATGCCCGCCTCTCCCAGCCTCGGGGGCCTGGACGTGAGGACATTCACACCTCCCTCGCCTGGGCTCAGAGCTGTCTCGGTTATGGGGTCCAAATGCCAATCGATTCCCAGTGCTGTTCTATTAATACACATGCCTGGAACACACAGGGCACCCGGCCCCGCCCTTAACACAACCAGCGCTGGCTCGTGCTGCAGGGCCCTCCACCAAGGCCATGGCAAAGCCCCGGCCCAGCTTGCAGAGCCCCTCAGACTCAGAGTGGGAGGAATCAGCCCAGACCAAGTCTCACCCCACCCCATGGCTGGACGCCAGCACTGACACATTCAGACAGCAAAACGTACCCCTAATTTCAGCAGTGCCTGTCACCAGCCACGCCCCACGCACTGAGGGTGGGGGATTCTCGCCCTCGGGCCAAGATGTTCTTCTGCGCAATGTGCTCTGGGGGTTCTTTTGTGGGGAGCTCACACTGGACAATCTCCGAACCATGCTTCTGCGACCCCCCATATGACGCTGTGGCATAGGGTCAGCCAGCCCCAGTATTTCTGGGATCAGCCCATTTTAACTGGGTGAGCCTGTGGCCCCCACATGTTGCACCCGGGGAGGTTTCACCCCAACGCACCAAGGGGGGGTCTGGAAGTCAGGACTCCTGGGTTCTCTCCCAGCTCTGGAAGGGCATGGAGTCTAGTGGGTTAGAGCCAGGGAGCGGCTGAGAGTCAGAACTCCTGGGTTCTCTCCCCAGCTCTGGGAGGGGCGGGGTCTAGTGGGTTAGAGCCGGAGGCTGGGAGTGGGGACCCTGAGTTGTATTCCTGGCTCTAGGAAAGGGTGGCGTCTAGCAGTCAGAGCTAGGGGCTGACAGCACCACGATGCCCAACACTGCAGAGGCGTCTGTAACCAACCCCAGGCCAGTCTGTGGACCAGCTGCGAGCCCTGCTTGCCTGGGAAAGCCCCTGGCCTCCAGCCGAACTTGCTGCAAAGCCAGGTTCGCTCGGCAGCTCAGCATCCCGCCCGGGGACCTCCAGCTCCAAAGGCCAGAGCCCAGCTGGGTGCAGCCCAGGGAAAGGGCTCAGCTCCACTTGGGAACAACAGGAACCTAGACCCAGTAGTGGGGGGGCTCAAGGAGCCATTCTGACCGGCTGGGCTGGCACCGCTGATGCCGTATGCACAGCCAAGATCCAGGGGCCCGGCTCAGCCCGCACCTGGTGGAGCCTCTGCCGCCCTGGGCGCGTGATCCAACCGGGGCGGGGGGCAGGGGAAGAGTCCCTTGAGGGGCAGCAGAACCCAGCCCCCCACGCCAGCCAGCCTGCGGTGTCTGGGCCCAGATGTTCCCCAGATGGCTAGGCCGTTCCACACCAGGAATTCTAAGCAGCTGGTGCTAGTGACACATCCCGTCAGCCGGGGCCTGGGGCAGCCGCGCCCGAGGGGGCGCCGGGGCTCCCCCACCCCCATGCATACCAGGAACAGCCGGACACATTGCAAAGGCGGGGTGGGCTGGGGGCTGGTGGCTGGAACGTCCTGCAGCCGCATACCACACACAGGCCCCGTGGCAGCTGTCAATTGCCCAGGCAGTGGTGTCAGGAGCGGGTCACTCACCAAGGGGAGGGGGATCTCTCCTGAGCATGGGGACAGCAGAGCCAGAGCCACCAGCCCCAGGGCTGCGCCCGGCATAACACACCAGGCAGGGCATCAATCCCACTTGTCAGTTACAGCCACAGCCTGTGGACACTCCGCCGTCCCCCCTGAACCGTCCCCCTCAGCACAGGCTCATCGCGCTGCTGGGTTCCCGAAGGACCAAGCCCATCCCCCGTTGCCAGCGGCCCCAGCCCCACTCCTGCTGGGATGAGCCCGCACCCTGGGGGGGCAGGGGTTGGCGATTGTCCCCCCCCCACACACACACTTCATCACTCCCCTGGCGCTTCCTCCCCTGCACCGTCTGGCCCCTCCTGAAGGGTGAAACAGGCAAAGCCCAGGGACTGCCTCCCGAAATGGCCCTTTGCGGGTCCCCCCCCACAGATCTGAGCCCTGCTCCAGCTCTCACTAGCCCCACCGCACGATGGGGAAACTGAGGCTCAGGGAGGGGGCAGGGCGAACCCAGGAATTGTGCCTCCCTCTCCTGCACTGAGCCACTAGTGCACCCCATCGCCCTGGCTCCCCATGCCCCCTGCTCTCACAACTGGACCCCACTGCCCTCCTGCCAGACTAGGGTCCGGTAAATCCAGCCATGTGTCTGGGTAGAGCCCTTGGGGGTGGCCTGTACCCCAACACTGCAGCCCCAGACTGCACCACCCACCAGCCTGCCTGGAGCCCGGGCTCATGCCTGCTTTGCAGAGCAAGGCAGTGCCAGTCCCTGGGGGTCCTGCCCCCGACCCCAGTGCTGCGTCCCCAGAGCACCACCGCCCTAAGGCCAAGCCGCACTGCAGCCCCTCTCCCCACGCCAAGTCTCCATCCCCCTCCACGCCCCCGAGGCTCCCCCAGAGCTGCCCAGCCCCTTCCGCACTGAGCACGATACTGATCCCCAGGGACGCAGCAGCCTCTGGCCATCCCCCACGGGGCTGCCCCAAGGAACAGGCTGGGCAAAAACCCAACAGCTTCAAACAACGGCAGCTAAGAACAGCTTTATGCTGCGGCCAGACTGGGGCCCAGGCGCTGCACAGACCCCGCGAGAGAGCGCAGAAGAGCCCCAGCAAACAGACAAGGCAAAACCAAGGTGGGAGAAGGAAGCATCAGCTGTACAGACGCTCCCCGGGTTACACAAATCCGCACTTATGGAAAAAGTTCCGTAAGCTTTTTTTGAGGGGGGGTGGGGGTGGGGGGAGGGTGTAATTGTCGGGTGCACGTTCCCAACTTACGCAAAATTCGACTTACGCAAGGCGTTCCGAAACGGAACGCTTGCGTAAGTTGGGGAGCATCCGTACTAGGAAAACTGAGGCACAGGAAGATTAAGGCCAGAATTTTCACGAGTTCAGCACCCAAAATGCGCCCCAGGCGCTGAGCCTTTGAAAATCCGGCCCTACGGGACATGGTGCCAGCAAGCAGGACATAGATCCGACCTCCTGAGTCCAGCCCAGTGCCTTCCCACACCCCTTCTTATCCTCCCCCCCCCCCAGCGGGCCCCCCCAGATCCACACACCCCGCCGTAAGGAGCTGTCGGCCCCTAACAGTAACACAGCAGAGTCACAAGCTGCATGGCTATCTGTAGGGCCAGACTGAGCCCTGGCAGAGGTGGACCCACTCCCTGGGATTCCCCGTGTGCTTTGCTGCCTGAGTGGAAGCCCTACAGCAAAGGAGGGGCCAATGGCCCATTTGGAAGGTGACCTGGGCATTTGCAGGGTCCAGTTCCAGTTACGCCAGCCCAAAGGCAGACCCAACGAGCTGAGGCCGAAGGAGGAGATTGCAGCTGGATGAACTGCTGTGCACCAGGCAGTGGCTGGGCTCCACCCCAGAGATGCTGCATTTCAGCACATGCATGGGGACCAGGGCAGACAGAGCACCCAGAGCATCTCCCCAGAAGGAAGCCACCCTCAGGGGAGCATCCAGGCACTGCCAGCCCCGCTCCACGCAGCATCTCCACCCCCAGATCTCAGAACATGGCACCTCAGCGGAGAAGAATCATTTCACAGGGTAGGAAACCGAGGCACAGAGGGGTGGGGACCCATCCGAGGTCACCCAGTGTGCTGGTGGAAGGGTCAGGAACGGGCCCCAGGAGCACTGATGACCAGCCCCGTGTTCAATCTACCTGGTCACAAATGGCCGGGTTCACAGAGCATCACTGAAATGCAGCCACCTCTGGTGCAGAGCGCGGCTGCTGACAGACACGCAGCCCAGCGCATACCAGACACATGCTGCCAAGGGCTGGGCAAACACATCTGGACCCAGCAGAACAACGTGGGTTTGAAATTCAGGCTGGAACATGAGCTGCTGAGCGGAGGGCAGACCCCCCCAAACACAGGCAGTACAGTCACCCCACAGTCACCCCCCAACCTCCTCTCACTAGGGCCAAAGGGACCCACTCCCTTGGCATGGGGAGTCCAAGCAGCCTTCACCCTCCCGCCTGGAGAGCTTACAGCCGCTGCCACCCCTGCCAGTTCCCTCCCCATGTGAGGCAGGGGGCACCTTCCTTTTCCAGCGTGCCCCCTGCCCCAGCTGCCCAGGGTGTTGCCATGATCTGGGAGGAAAGCAGGCAGGGACAGACAGCTGGGCCAGGCCCCCATGGCCTGGGGGGCGGGGCAGCAACCCCAGTCACCCAGAGCACCAGGGGTGCCTCCGTCAGGCCGAACTGTGGACTGAATGGGGTTAGGAGCAGCCCCGCGCCCTGGAGCCAGCTCTTCTGTGCCACGCAGGGCCCCGGGGGGCAGAGTGCCCAGCTCCCAAAGGGCGAACCGCTGGGTCTGTGGCTCCAGCATGTCTGGCAGCCCCAGCCCAGAGATTGCACCCAGCAAACAGCAGCCAGCTCAGGGGAGGGGCACACGGGTTGCACGGCACCTGGGTCCCCCACAACTCAGCACTGAAGGAAATCTCTGGGGGCATCGATAAACTGGAACATCCGTGCTGGGGGCCACCCGGCCCCACGTGCCCAGCAGGGAAAAGTGCAGACCCCAGCCTAGGCAAAGAGGGCTGTGGGCAGGGCAAGGCGCCCTCACCTCTGCAGCTGGGCCTGGAGAAATCAGGGGCTCCTCCCTCACCACTGGTGAGCTGGGCTGGGAGGAGTGAAAAAGCAGGGTGTGGCAGCAGAACAGGGAGGAGAGGCATCAGCCAAACTGGCCACGGGGCCCAGGGCTCAGATAGCAGGGGGCTGCGGGTCAGGAGTGAGGGGCACCGGCAGGGCTGAGGGGAGCCCAGGGCTGGGATAGCAGGGGCTGTAGGTTGGGAGTGAGGGGCACCGGCAGGGCTGGGGGGAGCCGAGGGCTGGGATAGCAGGGGGCTGCGGGTCGGGAGTGAGGGGCACCGGCAGAGCTGGGGGGAGCCCAGGGCTCAGATAGCAGGGAGCTGTGGGTCGGGAGTGAGGGGCACCATCAGTGCGGTGGGGCGGAAGCTCCCATGACCCCTGCCTGGCTCCAACAGGCGCTAGTGGCTCCTCGGCTGGCAGGGGCCCCTCCCAGCCTGTGCTGGGTTTGGTTTGGGGGCCAGAGTGAGTCCCTGAGGGCCAGGGATTGTCTCTGGGACGGGCACCTGTCACTGCAGCAGGGTGGCACTGCCCCGGGCAGCCCTCAAGTCAGGGCTGGGGGGGCTCCATGCCCCCCCAGGGAATGTAACCCTGTCTGGGACGCAGCCTTAGGGGCATTTCCTGCTGCTCTGGCCCCCCCAATGGGATGAGTTGGCCCAGGGCAGAACCGGGGGAGGGGCACCGTGAGGGGCTCTATTGAGAGACCAGATGTGGCCCCCGCACAATGGCCACAGCCCCTGCCACCCTACGTGGGGCTGGGCCCCAGCTTCTCTGCCCCCTTTCACAGCAACTGCTGCAGCCTCCGCAGGAGGAGGGTGGGCAGAGGAGCCGGCGCCATGGCAACCGAGGGAGATTTGCCCCACCCCCGTCCGCTCCGAGTGCAGATCCCCCCCACCCCCACACTGCATGACCCCCACAGATCCTGGGGACCAGCAGGGCCTGGATTCAAACAGGGGGAGAGGGCAGAGAAGGGGGAGGTGGGTACCCGGGGGGGGGGAAGAGGGCAGAGAAGGGGGAGGTGGGTACCCGGGGAGGGGAAGAGGCAGAGAAGGGGGAGGTGGGTACCCGGGGGCGGGGGAGAGGGCAGAGAACGCGGAGGTGGGTACCTGGGCGGGAGAAGACTGATAGGGGAAGGACAAGAGAGGAGCTCTGCATTCCCGTCCATCCGCGTCTCTCCTGCCCCTTCACAGGCCTGTGTCACCCCCAAATACAGCAGCTTCCCCCGCCTGCCACGTGGCCCTTCCCTTGCTGCAGCACCCCCTTACTGCCCTCCAGGGCCAAGCCCCGTCGCCAGTGTCCCGGGTGCTATCAGCCCTAACCTGGCAGCAGAGGGGCTGAGTGCACCGGGGGGCAGAGGCAGGCTGTCGGTGTGGGCCAGAGGGAGTGGTGGGTCTCCCCTTCCACCAGCCAGGGGGATTTAATTCTCCCCCTGGATTCATACCCACAGCTCAGCCTGGGCCCCAGCACAACCAAACTCAGTGTCAGAACAAAGGGACCCAGGCATCCGGGCAAGACCCTCCTCCCAGACGCCTGCAGAAGACCAGGCCAGGCCTGGGATGCCAAGGCCCATCCCCAAAGGGGGCACTAGCCCCACCCCACCCCCATAGGTGCATTTCCAGCCCAGAGATGCCAAGCACAGAATCCACCCACTGCCCAGCCCAGCGCCCCCCACAGGAGGAGCACAAAGCGCTTGGCAAACCCTCAGCTCCACATCAGCCCCCAGAGCCGGAGAGGAGCTATTGACAGACGGGGAAAATGAGGCGCAAGGAGTGTCTCACCCCAGAGCGAAGCCTGGAACCCAGGAGTCCTTACTCCCAACTGCTCAACGGAGCCCCTCCCCCCCAAAGCCAGCACAGGAACCCAGGATCTCCTGCTCCAGCCCAGGGCACCCACTAGCACTGCCCCGGCCACATGCTCAGCAGGGCTGGTCCCAGGCAGGCCTGCTCTGGCCTGCCTCCCTGCCTCTGTCCAGCACATTGAGCCGATGCCCGGGGAGCCTGCGGTGGGGCCCTGGCCTCCATCCCCGCCCTGCCAGGTCACAGCCTCTCTCCCCCAGCCCTGCTGCCAAGGGCACCCGACTCCCAGTGCTCGCAGGACCAGGCCCGGCTCTTACCCAGGCCCTGGGCCAGGCCCATTCTGGGCTAGCTCTGCAGGAGAACCCCAACCTCAGCTCCACTCCCGAGGGCACGGGGGCTCCTTTGAGCCCCAGCAGGAGGGGAAGTAGGCAGGGATGGTGCTGGTCATGGGGGAGGTACAGGGGAGCCTGTCCACTGTCCCCTGCCCCGGCCAAAGGGGGCAAGACATCCCGGGGATGGCTGAGAGGAAGGGGATGGGACAGCTGTGGGGAGCCTCAAGCCAGTGAACGCCGAAATACAGATGGGGAAACTAGGGGCAGGGAAGGCTCAAACCTCAGCCCTCCCCCCCCCCCCCCCCCCATACACTCAGGAGACCCCATGTCAGCTGGAGATGCAGCTCCCCACAGAACCCCTTGCTGGGCTCACCCCCCCCCATCCTGGCACTGCCTCTCACCCCCCTGGCCCCTCCCAGCACCCCAGACACTGGCTCTCCCGCCCTGCTCAGCGAGTCCTTGGAGGCCCTGGTGCCCCTGATAAGTTCCTCGCAGGCAGGAATATGCCACCCTGCCCAGCGTCCTCCCCCGCAGCAATGCCACAGGGTGCTAGGGCTGTGGGGAGCTGTGCCCGCGGGCGCTGTGGTGAAGGAATAGGGCATTCCTAGCCCAGCCAATGCGTCTCCGCTGGGGGGGGCGAGCATGTGACCACCACTCTCTCCTCCTCCAGAGGCCCTAATGTGCTGGTGAGCGGAGCCTCGTGGCTGGCGGGAGCATGGAAGTGGGGGTGCGGGGCAGAAGTATAGGCACCCTCGCCCTACAGATGCTCCACCCGGTTCAGCAGGGGCATTTCCAAGTTGGGTGGGGGCCTCCATCCTCCGGCACCAGGCAACAGCCCTGCAGGGTCAGCATGTGCCGTGATCTGGGCTGGCGACCCCTCTGCCAATCACATGGGGCCCCTCCCCTCCCCGCAGCATCAGGACCGACTCCCTAAAGCCCAACCCCACTTCAGGGGCAGGGGGTTGCGTCCCCAGCAGGGCTCTGGACCCCGGCCCTGCTCAGCTCTACCAGGCCTGACCCTGCCTTTGCTGCCCCATCACCAAGGCCTCCAGGCTTCCGCTGCCAGGGCACAGCACACCCCGAGCCATCCCCACCAGCAGCCCCTCCTCGCTGGCGCAGCTCCACCAGCCGGGACACGCGCCGAGCGGGAGCCCAAACCTCTGTGGCACAGGACAGATGGCGGGTGATGATCCTGCCCCCAGGCTGCAAGTGGGGAAGAAGCCAATTCCCCAGCTTGAGCCCCCCAGTCCCAGCCTCTTCCCCGGCCCACCACCATCTTTGTTCCAGCCACAGCCACTTGTGTCCTCCTGGAGAAGGATCCTGGGGATTTAATGGAGCTGCTGCTAGGAAACCGGCTCTAAGCTCCCCCGGACTTGGCAGCACCTGGTTCCCAGGCCAGTCCGCACATGGCCCTTCAAAAGCCAGCTCCAACCTCACTGGGCTGTACCATGTAGGGTCGCCTGGGGATGGACAGAGACAGATGGATGGACAGAGGGGTGTGCAGGGGGACAGACAGACGGAGTGTACGGGGACAGCTGGATAGACAGAAGGGGCGAACGGGGATGGACGGATAGAAGGGTGCATAGGGGGACAGACAGTCGGACAGGGGGGCATGTGTGGGGACAGACGGACAGGCAGATATTCGATAAAGATCGGATCAATCAGCAGTGATCAGGACAATTGGGATCATTTTCTCCCTCCCCGCCCCGCAAAGCAGCTGCCTTGTGGCCAAAGCCCCCCCCCCGTGTACACGGGGTGTAAGGGCCCCAGCAGCCGGGGGGGG
>NW_020664846.1:2662956-2677461 GCF_002925995.2 Terrapene triunguis | reverse complement strand
AGCCTGGGAGGGAGGGCGAGTAGCAGCGTGCGAATCAGCTGTTTCGCACGCCGTGGCGCGCAAGCGGCAGCAGCAGCGGAGGTGAGCTAGGGCGGCCGGGGCACATTTTTAGGGGCGGCAGGGGCGGCATTCTGGCGCTGGCCATGCCGCCCCTAAAAATGTGCCGCCCCAAGCACCAGCTTGTTTTGCTGGTGCCTAGAGCCGGCCCTGGCCAGGGGCCAGCCGGCCTCCCGGGCTTTCCCTAGAGCTCCTGAGAGGAGCCTGCCAGCCCTGAGAGGCCGGGCATCATCCAGTGCTCTGGGGGCTGGAGGGCTCCCTGCGCGGAGGTGTGGACCTGGGAATACCAGCGGGTTTCCAAGGGACTCTCGCCTTGGCCTGGTCAAATCTGCACCAGGGTCAACAAAACCTGTCACGTCAGCAAACGGGCGAGTGGCTGGGAAAATTCTGACCGGCCGCATCCCACCTTCCTGACGCTCTGCATCCACAGGACGGAGTGGACAGTCACCATGGCCCGCTGGTCCCTCTCCAGCATCTCCACCTTGCACAGCACGGCCACACAGGGTTGGCTGCTGCAGTTCTGCCACAAGACAGAGCGAGTAAGCCCTGCGCCCCCACCCCCTGCACCCCTGCGACACCTGCAGAGTTTGGATCCAGAGCCTGGGGGTAGGGGTTGATTTGTCCCCATGTGACGTTACTGACATAACCTGGGACCGTAGAAATCATTGTTGCAACCACGGTTATATATTTGCACCAAATATTGTACAAAGGTTGTCGTATAAGGTGTCTGTGGACAGGTTATGGTTTGCTGATTATGATTATGCTGTCTGTATTCATGCATCATTTTTGTAGTTGAAGTTATGAATATTGACTATGTACTTGTATATCAATGTGTTTTGATTCTGAAGTAAAGCATTTGGTCAGCTTCCTGAGAAAGGAATTTTCAAGTTAAGTGCCCAATCAAGAAACACTTAACTGACAATAGACCTTGGGAGACTCCAATCCACATAAGAAGTCTTCCTGGGGACATTCAAGATAGCATGTGGTCAATGGCTGCCGCCTGTAAAGCACTGAGTCATGCATGGACATGTGACTTGCCCATGTGACTCCAAACTCCATTTTGCTGTAATTTTCCACAGTAAGAACAAAGAGGTGTCCTTACACCTGGAAGAGACTATAAAAGGCTGATGCCTCATCTCCATCTTGTCTTCAATCCTGCTTCATACCTCTGGAGGGACTTTGCTACAAACTGAAGCTTTGAACAAAGGACTGAATGAGCCATCCCAGCTGGGGATGTTCCAGAGACTTGATTTGAATCTGCAGTTTATTCCATCACTGCTACAAGCCTGAACCAAGAACTTTGCCGTTACTGTGTGTAATTGATTCCATTTAACCAATTCTAGCTCTCATCTAGATTTTTTTCTTTTTATGAATAAACCTTTAGATTCTAAAGGATTGGCAACAGCATGATTCGTGGGTAAGATCTAACTTGTATATTGACCTGGGTCTGGGGCTTGGTCCTTTGGGATGGAGAGAACCTTTTTTCTTTTACTGGGGTATTGGTTTTCATAACCATTCACCCACGTAGTGAGTGGCACTGGTGGTGATACTGGGAAACTGGAGTACTGTATCTAAGGGAATTGCTTGTGTGACTTGTGGTTAGCCAGTGGGGTAAAACCACAGTCCTCTCTGGCTGGTTTGGTTTGCCTTGGGCTGTAACTGCCCTGTTTGAAGCAATTTGTCCTGAATTGGCACTCTCAGTTGGGTCCCACCAGAACCACCCAGCTCCAGAGCAGATGGGGGGGCAGGGCGGGAGGGATGGAAGATGCCGGCCCAGCGTGGGAGCTGGCCTTCGGGTGTGTGGCCGCTCGGGGACCAGACACAGAGCTGTCTCCCTTGACAGCGTAGTCCATGCTGCCCACAGAGTCTGCCTGGTCTCCCAGTCATGCTCTGGCTGCAGGCCCTAAACTGCTATCTGACCTAGAGCCCCCCCTAGTGGGGGGATCCCTCCCCACCCCCCTTTGCAGCCACCCTGTGTGTATAACAGGGAGGCTAAAGCCCAGGAAGCCACACCCCTGGGGGCACTGCCTTCCCCTCACCAGGGGCTCTCTACTCCCCCCCAGATTGTCTCTGCACAGCACTGGGCCTGGCCAGCACCCGCTGGGGCAGGGTCTCCTGGCAGACACCCCCCCCCCCTTCTCCTTACCACCAGGGTGGGCTCCCTGAGAGTGGCTGGGCCTGCCTCGGCCTTGTCCGCCTCCCGTCGCTCCCGCCTGTGGACCAGCTGGTAGCTCATGTTGTGGCCAGGGGAGGCCGTTGGTTTCTGGCCCTCCAACTGGAATGAGAGGGGACACGGCCTCATGTCCACATCCCAGTGCCACAGAGATAGGCCCTATGGACCAGCCTCCGTACCAAACCAGTCCCCCTCAGCCCCTCCACACCAGCCCAGCACCCCCGGCAGCCTGGGCAGACCCCTCAGACGCTGCCCAGTGGAACCAGTTCTTGGGGAGTTTTGATATTTGGAAATTTCCTTCAAACTGGAAATTGCAAACGAGTTTGCTTAGAAAACACCAACCCTGAGTTTCCAAGCCAGACTCTGCTCCCAGGGCCCTGCAGCCCAGGACTGAAACTGACGGGAAAGGATCACAGCTGCTGTTCAGTGGTGAGTTAACAAGACTTATGGCCATCTATTCCTGTCAGCAGCTGCCACGCGGCCTGCCCCAGGGCTGGGGACCCCAGGGCTCCCCTAGAGCTGCAGACCTTGCAAGCCTGGACTCCCGACTGACCGCTTTCCGGGGAAATGCAGCCTCCAACAAATCAGTATTTTCCAACCAAACGCTGCTTCCTCGGAAACCTCCGACCGGCTCCTCTCAGGGCTCCCACCCTGCGGCTTGGTGGGGCTGGGCTGGCTCTGCTCCCAGCACAACTGCACGTGGACAGCGCAGCCCCACAGGCTGGCAGCTGGCTGGGATAGCGGGACCGGAGCCGCTTTGCCTGCTGGCACCTGGGAAGCTCCCACATCAGAGCCTGGCAGGTGCACTCGGACCACATGTTCCATCTCACCCGTCACCCCCTCCCTTGGGCCCCATGCAGCCTGCGCTGCCCCCAGCTCCCGTCCACTCTGGCTCATGGAGGGACAGGTGCCTGGCAGCAGAGCTGGGATGGCGACGAGGGGCCTTTCTGCTAGTGCTGGAGCTGGCAGAGCCCGGGACCCATGGCCTGGTAGCAGCCCCCCCACCCCCCTGCCGGTGCAGCAGATCCCCGCTCCTACCCCCAGAGGGTTGAGTCCTGTGGGGCTGGAGCAGTTGATCCTCCCCTCTGTGTTGACCTCCATCATGTACAGCAAGAAGTCGCCCTGGAACTGGTTCGGGAACTCCACCCGCAGCTCTGCTCGGCTCACGGTGCCAGGGCCCTGGTTGTGCAGCTTGGGGATGGGAGGGGAGGAGAGGGGAGTAATGCTGGGTGGGGGGGGGGGGCGCCACGCTGGAGGGAGGCATCGGGAGGAAGGTGGGAGACAGGAGTTGGGGGGTTGCCTCCTGGTTCTCTAACAGGAGTTAGGGGGCGTCTACACTGTAAACCAGCCCTGGCAGCGAGTCTCAGGCTCCCGCTGGGGGGCTACATGTAATCGCTGTTCCAGACCCCTAAGTGTTTCCGTTGCCCTCTTCTGAACCTTGTCTAATTCCAAGATTTGTTTCCGAGATGGGGCGAGCACATCTGCACGCCGAGTTCCAGGGGTGGGCGTCCCATGGATTATATCGAGGCAATAGGACATAGAGAACGATGCAGGGTCGGGTGATAAACAACCCGCTAGCAAGGGGAGCCAGCTTATCAGCTGGGGGCTGTTAACCCGGAGGAGGAAGGGGGGGGTCTGGAAGCCCAGGGCCCCAGCGAGGTGACTCCTCCCTCCCCCCCACACCTGAGCCTAGGAGGACGCTGAGGCTTGGGAAAAGCCTGATGGGGCTGGGACGTGACACTGTAAATAAGTGCTGGGGGAGGGGGGGAGAACAGGACATACAGGTGATGGAGGGGAGGGCGGCTTGCAACAAGACAGCCAGGGAGAGGGGGCACGCCCGGGCCACCTCCCCAGTACTGGCAGTGCCGAATGGAGCATGTGAGGGCAGTATGGAACAGAGCGCATGTGTGGGGGTGTACCTGCGTGTGTACGTACCAGTGCAGGTGCATGCACATGTGTGGGTGTACATGTGTTTGTGTACCAGCGTGTATGGGTGTGGGTCTACCGGAGCATGTGTGGGTGCACTAGCATGTGTAGGTGTACCAGCATGTGTGCAAGGGGGTGGGGGGGGGAGGGAAGTGTACCAGCATCCACAGGTGTGTGTACCAGTGCACATGCGTGGGGATCCACACGTGTCAGTGTACAGTGGGTGTGCATGGGGCTACATGTGTGTGTGGATGTGTACCTGTGTGTGTGTGTGTGACTGTACCAGCGTGTGTGCAGGGGGTACACAGATGTGCGTGTACCAGCGTGTGTGCAGGGGGGTGCTCAGGTGGGAGCGTACCAGCGCGTGTGCAGGGGGGTGCCCAGGTGGGCGCGTACCAGCGCATGTGTGGGGGTGTATGTGTGCAGGAGGCTGATACGTGGTCTCCGGGAGCTGTGCTGACCCGTTTGATCAGCCCCATTCCGGGCTGGCGCGGTGGGGCACAGGGGTGCCAGGGCCCCGCTGCCCAGGCCCAGCCTTGCCATCAGCTCCCCAGGGCCATGCATGCGCTTCCCCGGCGCCCGCTGCCTGGTGCAGCCCCCAGGCTCCCTGTGCCAACCCAGGACGGGTGCTTGGAGAGCCTCCCAGCCAGAGGAGCCCGGCGCAGGGCCCTCCACCCCGCAGTGCTCCCAAGCGACACCAGGCACCAGCTGGGGAGGGACAGAATTCCCCCCGAGCCATGGCAGAGGGCCTTGCTGTGAAACATCTGGGGGGGGGGAGAGCAGGACTAGGGGGCCCCTTGCCCGGCTCCGGGTGAGGGAAGGAGGCCAAGCCCGCCCTGTGGCCCCCTGCGCTGTGGGGCCATACCTGATAGACGTGCTCCACCCTGGGCCCGTGGTCCTCCAGCCGGCGGCTGCCCTCCGCCAGTTCCCAGCCTGCCACTGGCAGCACCACGGTGGCTGGCAGCGAATTCCTGTGGGAGCCAAGGTGGGCAGGCTGAGGGTTCCCACTTTCGAGCGCGGGGTCAGCTGCAGGGTCGGGCTGGCCCCAGGCTCTGCAGGGCTCGCGGAGCAGAGCTGCTGCGCCCCACAGAGGGAGGCCACGTGGCGCTAACCCCGCCCTGCCAGAGGTGCAGTCAGAGGGCACGAGGTGGCATTGAGCGGTGCGACTGGGCACTGAGCCAGTACCAGCCATGGCCACTGCCCGACCCCACCCCACTCTGGATCCCAACCGTGCCAGGGAACCCCCCAAGGGCGCCAGACCCGCTCTGCCCATCCCCCGTGCTCACAGCCCCCTCACCCTCGCAGGTCCAGCAGCGCGGCGACCTTGATGGGGATCTGCACCCGCTCCACGTTGCTGTGGGGGCTGCGGCTATTCTTGCTGCGGTCAAAGGGGAAAAGCCAGGTCAGCCGCAGCGCCCGGCGGGGCCCTGGTGGGACAGAGCCGGGCAGAGGCGACTGGCGCGAGGGGCTACAGCAGGGGACAGGGACTCCTGGAGCCTATTCCTGGCCTGGGAGGGAACATGGGCTAGTGGCTAGAGCAGGGAACTGGGCCCCAGGACTCCTGGGTCCCATTCCTGCTTCCACTCCTGTGCAACCTGGGGCTGCCAGTTCCCGGGAAGGCTAATTCGGTAACGTTCCCAAAGCGCTTTGAGATCCACAGACAGGGCCAGCCGCGCCCTAGGCCTTCGCCACTGCTCTGGGCTGGGGCAGGCCAGCAGTGGGGCGGGAGCTGGGGCCCCTGCCCAGGCTCTGCCCCAGAGTGACCGATGGGTGGGCTGAAAGGAGCTTCCCAGGCCGGCCAGCAGGGCCCAGGGGTGGCTCAGGGAGCCAGGCACTCGACAGGCCGCTACAGGGGGGAGGGGGCACCTCCATCACCTCCACAGCTGCAGCTGGAACTCGATGGTGTCGCCGGCGTCCTCCAGGTTACTGATGCTGAGTGCCACATCCAGAGCGATCTGTGGGGAGAGGGGAGCTGGTGTCTGCCCGGCCAGAGGGCATGGGCAGGGCTCCTTGGCTGGGGGGGGGGCCCGGGCAAAGCCCCTTCCCAGCTCCGGGCACCACCGTACTGGGGTACCTCCATCACCAACGGACAGCGCGAAGCGCCCAGGAGCTGGTGAGCGCGGCCATGTCCTGCCAGGGGCCCGTCACCCAAGGGAAGGGCAGCCTGGAGGGGGCGCATGGGGGGGAGGAAAGGCCCCTACCTTGGTCCCGCTCTTCATGGGGTTCCCCAGCTCGCAGATCACCACACCTGTCTCGTTCTCCTTCTTGAGGTTACAGATCAGCTTCTCCAGCCCCTACGGCCGGGGTACAGAGGCAGGAGGTTACCATGGGGGCAGCGGGGAGAGGCTGGGGGCAGGAAGCGGAGGACTTTCACTGTGGGGGGAGGTGGGGGCTGGACGGGGGCCGGACACATGCATGGGAGCTCCCCATCCCAGACCCGCTCTGAACCAGCATTCACTGCAGGATAACAACCTCCCACTGCAGCCAGCTAAGGGAGTGACCCCGGGGCAGAGGTCAAGGCTGTAGGTCCAGGGTTCAAACCCCGTTGACGGCACAGGGCAGACGATACAATGGCAGAGCGATGGAGACCACAGAGGGACTGTGACTGCAACTGCAGTAGGGTGTCACCTGGGGCCCCATGGAGAGCTCTGGGGTGGCCCCCTTCCACCTGCTGGGGGAGGGGACCCCTTTACCCTGCAGCAGGGGAAAGGTGCCAGCACCACAGTGCCTTCTGGGAGCCGGTCCGGTCCCACCCGTACCTGGACATTGCTGGTGGCTTTCTGATAGTGGACGTCGCGTGGCAGCTGCAGCCGCAGCTCGGCCTCGAAGGCGCCTTCGCCCGCGTTGGTGGCGTCGGCCAGGATGTGAACCACGTTCTCGGCCCCGATGAACAGCTGGGCCACGGGCCTGAGAGATGGAGGGAAGGAGCCTGAGCCCTGGCCCGACCCAGAGGAATCCAGGGCTTGGCCAATAGGAGCCGCCTACACTGTGTGTCGGCTGGGGAAGCTGTCTGAAAGTGGACCACAGCCAATGGGGAACAAGCCCTTGCGAGCCCTAGGGATTGGCAGGTCAGCTCAGTCCATCAGTCCCGTGTCCTGCCAGCACCAGCAGACAGTGCCAGCCGAATCCCCCCATGCACCGAATGCTGCAGCACACCAGGGAAAGAAATTCCTTCCTGACCCCCAGCCCAGCGGCCTGAGGATGGACCTGGCTTCAGCCCAAGTTGTGCTTACGTGTGGGCGGCAAGCCGCAGCTTTGGGATGCAGACGTTGTCCTCGCCGCAGTCCAGCACGATTCTTGTCTGGGGCCAAGCAGAACACAAAGCAAGAGCAGTTCTTCAGCCTCACAGCCAGTGACGCCATGGGGCACCAGCCCTGGCACCGCTCTGCCCCAGAGAGCCCAGCAGGGAGAGGAAAGGCTGAGGGCAGGGCGGGACTGAGGGACACCAGCAGAGCTGGGGGCAGAGGTCTGTGGGTCATGGTTATGGGGCACTGGCAGATCTGTGGGGTGAGGGGGAGCCCGGGGCTGGGATGGTAGGGGCTGCAGGCTGGGATTGAGGGGCACTGGCAGATCTGTGGGGCGGGGGAAGCCCAGGGCTGGGATTTCTGGGGGCTGCGGGTAAAGGTTGAGGGGCACCAGCAGAGCTGTGGGGGGAGCTCCTGGAGGGGACAGCAGGGGCTGCAGGTCGGGAACATGGGGGGAGCCGAGGGCTGGGATAGTCAGGGGGCATTGGGCTGGCACACCTGCTCCTGAACCACCGTCTGCCCGTAGAGCACCAGTCCCAGCTCCTCGGTGCCCGGCCCAGCTGCCAGGGTCAGTGCCAGGCTCACGACGATGGGGCTCAGCTTGTCCTTGAAATCAGCCTCGTCCTGGGGTGGAGGGGAGAGGAGAGTGATGAGGCAGGGCTGGGTGCCGGTGCCCTCCCCCCCGCGCAGGTCTCAGCCCGGGCACACTGTGAACTCTTCCCGCTAGGACCAAGGGTGGCTGCCCTGGCCCAGCCTGAGCCCATGGGACAGAGACGTGACCAAATGGGAATTTTTGGTAATATTTCTGTCCCCCCCGACACGTGCCTCGGTTTCCCCTGTAGGCTGCGGGGTGCCTGGGGGGAGCAGGCGTATGATGCTCTCAGAGCAGACAGACGTAGGGGGCGTCACCCCACCCAGCTGGAGCGAAGAGTCGCTAAGGAGCTGGCTGAAACTGACCCGGATCCGCATGGGGGTCAGAACGCCAGTGCCCGCGCCAGGGGTGCCTGCCCGGAGTCTCTCGGCAGGCCATGGGGCAGAGCCCGGGCTGGGGCTGGGGCTGTAGGGGCCGGGTGTGCAGGTCAGAGCTGGAGCCCACCAAGGGGTCACTGCTGGTGCCGTGCTCTGGGACGACCCACCCAGCCAAGGCTTAAACCCCAGCTCTGTGCCCCGGCCCTGGGGCGTCCCGGGCTGGGCCTAGGTGACCAATCACCCTGATGGGCCCATAACCCCCAGCTGGGGCGCGCTGGCCCCAAGTCGCAGCCACGTCGCTGCCAGGAGCCCGGCTCAGCCGGACCCGCGGGCACAACTCGGGGCTGCAGGAGGCTGGGCCCAGGGGCTCAGTGGCCAAGGCCGAGCGGGACCGGGGGCTGGCACCTAAAGGGGGGTTGTGTAAGATCTGGGGTGTGGCCCTGAGAAGTGGATCAGCCAGGAGCCACTCTGGGGTGTCCGCAGGGACCCTGACTATGGAGCAGCCCCCGCCCTGAGCCCCCCGTACCCGCAGGTAGGCTGTGAGATTCTGGCAGGTGAATGGCGCCTCCCTCGATAGCTGCAGCTCCAGTCTCTGGCCCGCCTGGTGTGTCTGCAGCTCCCAGACCCTTCGCCCCGACTTGGGCTTCAGCCGGTCCAGCTGCAGGTCGGCGGCCAGCCCTGGGGAGCAGAGGGTCAGCAGGGGAGGGGAGGCTGCAGTGCCCCTCGTCACCAAGCTCCCAGCCCCAGTGCCCATGCTGCCCTCTGGGTCACACAGCCCTGGCACCCACGCCACCGTCCCTGGCTCTGGCCCCCTGGCTCTGGTACCCATGCTGCCCCCTCACTGCAATCTGCAGTGCCCACACCAACCCATGCCACCATCCCCGGTGCACACGCTGGCCCCCAGCCCCGCCGGCCTCCTGGCTATACTGCTGTGACATTGCACTCCATGTTTTATGGAAATATGCTTATGAGTGTGAATATGATGTAACTGGAATATGTTTCATGCAAAAGGCCTCTTGTAAGGTATCATTACAAAGGTTATAAACTACTGAATATATTCCTCCTATTTGTATGCATGATCAGTCTTGTATCTGAAGCTAGAAATATGAAGTATTACTCTGAGGTCCTATTGTAACTATGCAAAGTGTGGGCCATTAATGGTGGTTTAGAATCTTGATGGCTCCCATTGACTAGGACAACTGATTGTAAATGGTTTATTTACCTTCACGCCTTCCTGTGTGTGTGGGCCAGACCATGGGGAATGGAGACTAGGGGTCTTACAATGACATGTGACCATGTCACCTGATAATAAAATCCATCTTAAATCTGGTACATTTTCATTAGGAGGGGTGGGGACCCATAGAGACAAAAGATTCCAGCCTTGTGCCAAAGCTATAAAGGGGGTGGACAGGACAAAGGGGGCTGCCAGTCATGAGAAAACCCCTGCTTACCACCTGAGATGTCTGCTGGAACTAACAAGGACTGTACCAGGGGAAAGGATTGGGCCCAGACTAGGAGGAAGTCTAGTCTGTGAAAGAAGCTTGGAACATCTCTGAGGGTGAGATTTACCCGTACTCAGTTTCTTAAATTGTCCACCCTCTATAACACTGATAGAGAGATATGCACAGCTGTTTGCTCCCCCAGGTATGAATCACTTACTCTCGGTTTATTAATAAGCAAAAGTGATTTTATTAAGTATAAAAAGTAGGATTTAAGTGGTTTCAAGTAATAACAGACCGAACAAAGTAAGTCACCAAGCAAAATAAAGCAAAACCACACAAGTCTACAATTGGCATAGGGAGAGCTCTGCCCAGGCCTTTGGGCCCTAGCTTCACCTAGGTGTAGACTTGTGTGTTTTTGCTTTATTTTGCTTGGTGACTTACTTTTGCTTATTAATAAACCGAGAGTAAGTGATTCATACCTGGGGGAGCAAACAGCTGTGCATATCTCTCTATCAGTGTTATAGAGGGTGGACAATTTATGAGTTTACCCTGTACAGAATAAAACGGATTTATTTGGGGTTTGGATCCCATTGGGAACTGGGTGTCTGGGTGCTGGAGACAAGTAACCTGCAGAGCAGTTTTTGGTTAAAGTCTGCAGCTTTGGGGGCATGGACCAGACCCTGGGTCTGGCTCGCAGCAGGCTGGTGTGTGTGGCTCAACAAGACAAAGTTCTGGAGTCCCGAGCTGGCAGGGAAAATGGGCTCAGAGGTAATTTCAGCACGTCACATGACAGTCCCAATGGGATCTCTGTGACTGAACCCGTCATAACGGCTTCCTGGCTATACCGCCCCCTGGCCCCCAGCCCTGCTGCCACCTCACTCCTGACCATGCTCCCCCCTGGCCCCCAGCCCCACCACCCCCTGGCCATGCTATCCCCCTGGTGCCCAGCCCTGCCGCCCCCCTGGTTTCTGGCCATGCCACTCCCTGGCCCCTGCCCACCCTGCCCTCCTGGCCCCAGCCCCACCGCTCTCTGACTCCTGGCCATGCTGCCCCCCGCCACTGGCACTCACTTATTCTCTCCGGGAGGCTCTTCCCCTTGATGCCCACGCACAGCTGGATGGGGAAGCTGTGGAGGAACGACACAGGCTGGTGAGGGCTTTGCCCCGCATTTGTGGGGGGAAAGGCACAGGGGAAGGAGACAGCAGTTCCTGGTCCCTCAGCTCTCCCCAGTCCAGCCCTGCGCCCACCCAGAACACGGCCCCCCCATGTCCCTTTGCTCACCAGCTGACAAGGGTCCTGTGGGCAGTGCAGGTCTTCTCCTCAGGGTTCAGCACATCTGGCACTAACAGCTGGCTACTGGCCACCACCACGGGCTGGGCTCTGTGGGCACCATCAAGCCAGTCAAACCCAGGGGAATGGCGCTGGCTCTGTAATATCAGGGCCAGCAGGCAGGGAAGGGGCAACGCCATCCCTGGGGTAAGCAAGAGGGACGCCTGGGGTCAGAGCTGGGCCCAGCCCAGCCGTGAGCAGCAACAACCCCAGGGCCTGAAGCCTGACCAGTCGGAGAAGCTCCGCGGGCAGGCAGCAGCAGCAGCAGGCTGTTATCCCCAGGGCAAGGGCGGCAGGCAGGGAGGAGGGGCTGGGTATGTGCCAGCCACCTCCCCCACAGCTGGGAACCCAGGCACTGGGGGAGGTGTTATACAATGGGGGGCTGCTGCTTGGTGCCAGGGCAGAGTCTGTGCTGGGCACCACGCTATTGACCCCTCCCAGACCCAACCGGGGCTTCGGGCCCCGATCCTGGTGTCTTGAGGGCAGCAGCCCCTACTGACTTCAGTGCTGCTGGCGCTAGGTGCAGCTCATGTGCACAGGGAAGCACCCAGGACCAGGGCCCCTGGGCACTCACCCACCCCCTGCCCAGCCAGCCCCGGGCACTCACCTGTACACAGCCACCTTGCTGGCGCCGAACGCCCCAACCAGCACATCTGGGGGCACAAGTCAAGGGTCACACCGGGCTTCACGGTGCGGGCACAGGATCCTGCAGCTCAGCTGTGTGGCAAAGCTGCCAGCAGGAGCCAGGGCAGGGAGCCAGGGCTCCAGCCAGCCAGGGGGGCACCCGCCTAGAGGGCCCAGAGAGCCGCACCCTGCTAGGGAAGAGTGTTCAGCATTTCTCAGGGGACAGCACCCAGCATGGGGTGACCTAGGAGGAGCAGGCAGTGGCCGACATGGGAGGGGAGCCCAGGGGGCAGCGGCCGGCACGGGAGGGGGGACCCATGGGGCAGGGGGGAAGTGCCTGGCATGGGAGAGGGGCAGAGACGGCAGTGCCTGGCACGGGAGGGGGGGCCCAGGGGGCAGCAGCCGGCACGGGAGGGGAAGCAGCTGCCGGCACGGGAGGGAGGGCGCAGAGGGCCGGGGGCAGTGCCCGGCACAGGAAGGGGGTCCAGGGAGGAGGTGGAGGTCGAGCCCTCTTCCCCACACACTCATCTCTCTCCCCGAAGGGTCTGGGCCACGGGCCCTGCCCAGCTCCAGGCCTGTGACCCTGGCGGGCCGGGGGTGGCTCTGAGGGTGGCCGTACCTGGGTACCCGTTGGCGTCGATGTCGGTGGCGCCGCGCACGGAGAAGCCGAAGGCGGCATGGCCGGGGAAGGGGCTCTCCAGGACCTGCGAGGCCGGCGTGCGGAGCCCCTCGCTGTACCCTCTGAAGATGAGCACACGGCCGCTCCCGGCGAACGGAGCCCCCACCGCCACGTCTGAGGGGACAGGACAGCAGGGCCCCGGCCAGAGCAGCTGAGCCTCAGGCACCAGTCGCTCCTCATCTCCAGGGGCAGGATCCCACCCACTGAGGCAGTGACCGGGCCCCAGACATTACACACTGACTAGAAGGGGACCCAGAGCTCGGAGGGTCGTGTCTAGGGGTCAGAGTGGGGGCTGGGAGCCAGGATGCCAGGGTTCTATCCCTGGCTCTGGGAGAGGAGTTGGGACTAGTGGTTAGAGCTGGGGGGAGCGGGGGACTGAGCGTCAGGACTGTTCCTGGCTCTGCTACTTTGTGGGGCTATGAGCGATTCGTCGCTTTGCCTCAGTTTCCCCAGCTATACAGCAGGACTCAGAGCTCTTCCGCCCCACGAGCACTTTGAGACCTGGGGCTCGGCCATCCCAGGGCTGCCTCCCAGCCTTCCAGTGACTGTCCCGCGGAGGCTGTGGGTCACTCCCCCACCTCCCAGGTGCCCTGCCCCAGACCCAGCCAGTGGGGGGGGGGGTCTCTGAGCCAACCCAAAGCCCCCTGCCCTGAGCACTAGCAGACTGACACGCGGGGAGTTACCGACGTAGCCGTCCTGGTCCAGGTCCCCCGCAGGAGCGATGGCTGTGCCGAAGCGGCCGTAGACCTCGGTGCCGGTCATGGTCTGCCAGGGGTGTCTGTAGGGGTGGGGGCCCCGGCGCTGCAGGTACAGGTAGATGCACCCCACCTCATAGAGCTTGCGGTCGGAGCGGTGCTCCATGTAGAGCGGCGCTCCCACCAAGATGTCGTCCTTCCTGGTGGCAAAGGGGGCAGATGGCAGAGGGAGGCGCCCGGCTCGTCTGGGCTCCCGTCCCCGTCAGACTGCGGGGGCCGACGGAACGAAAGGATGATCCCACGGGGGGGAGGGAGCCAGCTGGGATGGGAGCAGCCCCCGCCCCCCCTGGCGTAGCATCCCCTGCAGGAGGGACACAATGGGCCATTGCGGCTAACACTAGTCGGTGCCCCGTGGCTGATGCTCCTGGACATGGACACGCCCTGAGTTCTGTCCGTCCGTCTGTCCGTCCCCAGTCCCCTCAGGGCCCAGGCTCCCCCCGGGCTGAGACGGGCCTTGTGCTGGGGGCTGGGGTTCCCCCCTCGGCTCAGCTTTGCCCCACTCCTGTCCCCTGCCCCTGCTTGCCTGGCACCAGGCTCTGCCAGCCGCAGTGCAGGCTGGTGGGCACCAGATGGCAGCAGAAGCCAACGTGGGGGGATGAGGGGAGACAAACCAGGCTGGCTGGGGAGCCCAGAGCACAGGCCCAGGAGGAGGAGCAGCATCTGCAGGGACCCAGCCCCCTCCTCAGGGCACCGTGACTGCCCCATGGATTCACCAGCTGCACAATCCACACCCAGCACGTCAGCGGGGCCTGGGCAGAGGGGACCCTGGAGCTCTTAGCCGTGCCCCCCGGCCCTTGGCGCTGAAGAGGGCTCTGGCCCCACAGGGCTGTGTCACGGGCACGGGTAAAGCGGAGCATGGAGGCTCCTGGAGGTGATGGAGCCCAGCAGCCCCGGCACCGCCCAGCGCGAGCCCGGCTCTCCCTTGCCCTGCCAGTGCCCAGGATGGGAGGCCTGAGTGAAGGGGCCTCGCCGCCTCCCCAGGCTGTGGTTGGGGACAGTGCCCCAGCTGCCAAGCCAGTGCCAACCTCCTCCTTACCCATCGCCATTTACATCAGCAACAGCCACCGTGTGACCAAAGTACGACGCCACCTGGAAGACATGCAGGGGGGTGGGGGGGAATGAGGACAGGGGCTGCGCTGGGCTGGCCAATGCCTGTCAACCCCGACCCGCAGCCCCCTGCTCACCCAGCCCTGGGGTCCCACCCAGCTCTGCCAGTGCCCCTCACCCATGACCTGCAACCCCTGCCAGCCCAGCCCTGCGCTCCCCCCAGCCCTGCCAGTGCCCCTCACTCCCGACCCGCAGCCCC
>NW_020664846.1:2657904-2662856 GCF_002925995.2 Terrapene triunguis | reverse complement strand
GTGCCCCTCACTCCCGACCCGCAGCCCCCTGCTATCCCAGCCCTGCGCTCCCCGCAGCTCTGCCAGTGCCCCTCACTCCTGACCCGCAGCCCCCTGTGATCCTAGCCCTCGGCCTACCTAGCTCTGCCAGTGCCCCTCACTCCCGACCCGCAGCCCCTGCTATCCCAGCCCTGGGCCTCTCTTGCTCAGAGACTGGTAACTAAGGCCAAACTTTTCGAAGTGGCCACTGCTTTGGGAGCCTGAGAGTTTGTGGAGCCCAGTGGGAGACCCCTGGGCTGGGAGTGGGGTCCTTCGAGGCTGGCTCTCCCTTGGCTGGGGTGGGGCAGGGGAAAGTGAAGGGGGGAGGAGTGATGGGGGTATTGGGGGGTTGGGGGAAGGGGGTAAATGTGGGGGCAGGGGGTGGGGGAGGGAGGCAGATACCTGCTCACTCTGGATGCTCTGTACCAGCGCCAGAGACTTCCTAGCGCTGAAGATCTCGACCTGCCGTGGGGAGAAACAAATCAGCCAGGAGAGAGATGGGGCTGCTCCCGCCATGTCTCCCTGGCCAGCAACCTCCCCTGGGGCCTGTTCCCGTGAGGAGGAGCTGGGAGCCCGGAATAGGGGGTGGCCCACTGGGGTGCTTGGTGTGGAGGGGTCTCTGGGAGCCCCACAGTTGCAGGGAGGAACCTGCCCACCCCCCCCCATACACAACCTGGAGCACATGATGCCACCTGCAGGACAGGGAGAGAATTACATACATGAGAGCAGGGCCATGAGCAGCCCATGGCAGCTCTGCTCCCCCAGCCCGACACAGCCGGGGGGAGGGGACGATGCCTCATGCTCAGCAGCTCAACCCGATGGTGCCCCCCGATACTCACCACCCCCAAGGTCGTTCTCTTGTTGGGGACGCCCACGACATACTCTGCGAAGGAAACACAAGAGTCCCCGCGACCCCGGGGGCAGAGGGTGCTGAACCGCTGGCACAGTGTGCCCGTCCCAAAGCCAGCCCCCCCCAGGCCCCAATGAGGGACCTGAAGGGGACAGGCGGGGGGCAGAGGGCACAGGAACAGGCGCTGCCCCTCTCTGGGAAGGGCTGCACTGGCTGGCTCTGCCAGACCCTGGAACCTGTGTGGCTCGGGCTCTGCCAGGCTCCGGGGGCATCGCACAGACAGTGCCTGCCTGG
The DNA here is from genome assembly GCF_002925995.2 of Terrapene triunguis. Lineage (NCBI taxonomy): Eukaryota > Metazoa > Chordata > Testudines > Emydidae > Terrapene > Terrapene triunguis. The sequence goes on along the minus strand of NW_020664846.1, from coordinate 2,661,694 downwards.
ACAGCCCTTGCCTATGCAGCGACCAGGGCAGCAGGCAGCCAGGTGCATGGGGTGCTCTAGGCAAGGCTGGGGAGCCCCCAGCCCTTGGGGAGGAGGGTAGAATCAGATACAGCCCCAGGACTGGAGGACTGTGCCCTGCTGGAAGGGAGAAGCAGGTGGGCAGGTCTGGCGGGCAGGGACTCTGGGGCAGGGAAGCCCGGTGGGCAGAGGACTTGGGTGTGGGGGAGCCCGGTGGGCATGGGCTCCCTGGCTGCAAACCATTGCTGAGGGCAGAAGCCCTGTTTGCCCGGGGGTGGCAGCTGGCGAGGAGCCCCTCACCCTCCCTGCTCCCAGCCCTGTGCCCTGGGGGCAGGCAGGGGTGGGGAGGTCACCATGGGCGTGGCCGGGGTGGGCGAGCCAAGTCTGCTCCTTTTGCTGCCCCTGGAGCCCGGCTGGCAGCCCCAGAGCGCTGTGCAGCTTCGGGGGGCACCACACAAGCCAAGGGCAAATCCCCTACCTGGCGTGGCGGGGTCCCCGTCGAACTCCCCCACGGCCACCGAGTACCCTGCAGAGAGAGGGAGCAGGGTTAACCCTTCGAACGCCCCTGCCCGCCGCACGTGCCCAGGGCAGAACGACCGGCACCCGGGGGAAGGAGATGCCAGTGGTTAGAGCCGGGCGGGGGGGGAGGGAGGGAGCCAGGACTCCTGGGTTCTGTCCTCAGCTCAGCAGGGGAGCGGGGGGCTGGGAGCCAGGACTCCTGGGTTCTCACCCCGGCTCTGGAGGGGAGTGGGGTCTAGTGGGGTAGAGAAGGGGTGGGGGCTGGGAGCCAGGACTCCTGGGTTCTCTCCCCAGCTCTGGAGGGAAGTGGGGTCTGGTGGTTAGACCGGGGGCAGTGTGGACTTGAATACTGCGTACAGATGTGGTCTCCTCATCTCAAAAAAGATATACTGGCATTAGAAAAGGGCAACTAAAACAATTAGAGGTTTGGAACGGGTCCCATATGAGGAGAGATTAAAGAGGCTAGGACTTTTCAGCTTGGAAAAGAGGAGACTAAGGGGGGATATGATAGAGGTATATAAAATCATGAGTAATGTGGAGAAAGTAGATAAGGAAAAGTTATTTACTTATTCCCATAATACAAGAACTAGGGGTCACCAAATGAAATTAATGGGCAGCAGGTTTAAAACAAATAAAAGGAAGTTCTTCTTCACACAGCGCACAGTCAACCTGTGGATCTCCTTTCCTGAGGAGGTTGTGAAGGCTAGGACTATAACAGGGTTTAAAAGAGAACTGGATAAATTCATGGAGGTTAGGTCCATTAATGGCTATTAGCCAGGATGGGTAAGGAATGGTGTCCCTGGTCTCTGTTTGTCAGAGGGTGGAGATGGTTGGCAGGAGAGAGATCACTTGATGATTCCCTGTTCTGTTCATTCTCTCTGGGGCACCTGACATTGGCCACTGTTGGAAAACAGGGTACTGGGCTACATGGACCTTTGGTCTGACCCAGTCTGGCCGTTCTTATGTTCTTATGACTCTGCCAGTGCCCTGCTGGCACCAGGGACAGCCATCTCTCCCGTGCCCAGCCACGTGGTGGGCAGGTTGCTCGGGGAGGCTGCGCTCACCTCTGTAGGCGTCATCATAATCCTCGTACATGTCCTCCGTGACCTGCTCCGGGGCCACGGACCAGAGCAGGGCGCTGCCGGGGACTTGGGACACGACTGCCGACAGATTGACCGAGTAGATCAGCCCTGGGGGAACATCCAGGGCTGCCCGTGAGTCAGTGCCAGGGGCCCTGCTCGGAGCAGGCAGGGGCTAGGGATGGTGAGAGAGGGAGGGTGCCCCTGCCCAACATGGCCATCCTGCACCCCCACCCCATAGTACCCCCTTCGCCAGCCTCACGCGCTAGCTCCTGGGGGTCCCCACGAGGGGGCAGTGCCGTGGGCAGCTCCCTGCCTGAGAGGGATGCTCCATGCTACAGACCCGGGGGGTGGGCAGCCTCTGCCAGCCACAGTGGGACACCACGGACAGGTTGGGCCTGGGGCTGTGGATCAGGCAGGGTCAGTTCCAGCCCCCTGGCCCCTGGGCACAGGCAGGCGCGGTGCCCCCAGCACAGCTGAGGGGGGGAGCCCTGGGGTGGGTTCATGGCTCCACTGGAAGTGTCGTAGGCAATGGCAGCCATGCCAAGGGGCACTGGGCTCCCCCTCCCCCCACAGTCCCCAGAGCCCCCCAGGAACCAGAGCCCTTACCCACAAAGTAGTATCCTCCCGGGGCACCCAGCACCAGCCTGCCAGCCTGCAAGGGAACAGGACAGGCCTGAATGAGAGCCCTGCCCGGAGACACCCCCATGAGCACGCGCACAGCCCCAGGCACACACAGCCCCCCCACGGGCACGCGCACACCCCCAGGCACACACAGCCCCCCCATGGGCACGCGCACACCCCCAGGCACACACAGCCCCCCATGGGCACGCTCACACCCCCAGGCACACACAGCCCCCCCATGGGTGGGCACACACCCCTAGGCACACACAGCCCCCCCATGGGCACGTGCACACCCCCAGGCACACACAGCCCCCAACGGGCGGGCACACACAAGCCCAACGGGCACACACAGCCCCCCCACAGGCACTCCCCCCATGGGCACATGTGCACACACCTCCATGGGCACACACACTCATGGGCACACGCCTACACACACAGGCACTCCCCCAAGACCCCCACCACCATGGACATCTGCAGACCTGGGTGCCCCCGGGCTGTACTCACGTGGGTGATGGTGGCGCTGAAGCCCACCTCGCAGTACCGCTTGTCGTTGACTGTGGCGAGAGGCACAAGGCAGCGTTAGCGCCACGCTCCTGGGGCAGGGGGCCTGAGGGATGTTGGGGGGTCGCCCCTGCGGAGTTTGGCTGTGAGCTTCGCTGGGCAGAGCCAGGCTTCCAGGCCGGACCAGCACCCACTCATCTGCCCCAGGCAGCAGGATGCCAGACAGCGCAGGGCTCTGCCTCTCTGAGGGGCTGCTCGGAGCTGGCAGCTCCGGTGTCCATCCGTGGGTCAGTGCCCCGCAGCCAGCCTGCTCAGCAGGGAGTGAGCTGCTGGGCCCACGGGGCAGCCGGACGCCTGGGTTTGGCCTTCCCGGGGTGAATCTAGGGCCCAAAGGCCTGGGCACAGAGATCTCCCTGCGTGGGGCCCCCAGGGGCACACGGGCTGAGTGTGCTGCGGGCACGGAGGGACTGGGAGTGAGGCCTGAAACGGACAACAATGAACACGGGGGAGGGGCCCCCCGGATGCCCCCAGTGCCCCTCTGCCCCAGGATCCAGCCACCGCGCCTCACGGGGTCTCCGGTGAGCTCCCTGGCCTCGGCACCACAAGGGGAGTTGTGCCCAGAGGGTGCTGAGAGTGATAGGCTGGCCCTGGGCACTCTGTGCCTCAGTTTTCCAATCTGTATAAGAGAGTGGGGCTACTTCACTGCAAAGGGGCTGAGGGCTCAGCCGGGAAGGTTGGTGCTGACCCAAGCCACGCGATGGGGGAAGCGGGTGAGAGGGACGTGGGCACCTGCGCATGGGGGCGAGGGATGGTGGGGCTCCTCCCAGCGGGGAGCTCTGAGTGTCGGCACGAGAGGAGCAGCAGCATCGGCCTTGGGCCTGGCCCCCCCGGGGATGAGCAGCATGTGGGGGGGAGGACCGGCACCGAGGGGGGGAGTCGGGGCGGGGAGCCGGCGTGGCTGTAGGGGGATGGGGGGAAGCGTCCAAGCCAGATGCCCCCCCGGCCCTGCTCCACGTGCTCAGCCCGGCCGCTGCTGTTCCTGCCCCTGC
>NW_020664846.1:2655958-2657804 GCF_002925995.2 Terrapene triunguis | reverse complement strand
GGGGTGTCCCTCCCCCCGAGTTCCACTAAGGCGGGTGATGGGACGGGGGGTATCTGTGCTGCTGCCTCTTGGGTCTACACACACACACACACACACACACACACACACACACACACACACACACACACCCTGCCTCCAGGTCACTTCCCCACCTGAGCTGTGCTGAGGCACCAGGACCTGCTGCTACCCACCCCGCAGGGAAAGTGACCTGGCTGCAGGGACCCCTGACAGCTCCTTGCTCCCCCTCCAGTCCCCTAGGGCTGCGCGGGGCAGAGTGGGGGCGCAGGGGTTAGGGGCAAAGGGGGCACAGGAGGAGGCAGGTGTTGGGGTGCAGGAGGAGGGCAGAGGTTGGGGTGAGGGCGCATGCACAGTGCAGGGTTAGGGGCTCAGGAGGGAGGTGCAGGGGGTAGGAGTGAAGGGAGTGCAGGGATTGGGGCACAGGAAGGGGCAGAGGTTGGGCATGAAAGGGGTGTAGGGATTGGGGTGCAGGAGCAGAAGCAGGTGGGGCAAAGGGGGCACAGTGCACGGGTTAGGGGGGAAGGGGGGGAGCCTGGGGAGCTCATGGAGGCCAGGGGCAATGGGGGAATGCCACGTCCACAGGGCCCAGGGACACCAAAATGCAAGTTCGCCCAGGGTGCCATTTTCCCTAAGGCAAGGGGGGCATGGAGCTGGCGTGGCCGTGGAGGAGGGGGCATTGGGGGCAGGGAACTGGCGTGGCTGCGGGGCGGCAGGGAGCCGGCGTGGCCGTGGAGGAGGGGGCATCGGGGGCAGGGGACGGGGGGGGGGGGGGGGGGGGGGGGGGGAGCGGGCTGGGCCGGGGGGGGGGGGGGGAGCGTCGCTCACCGTAGCTCCTGTTCTTGTATGTGGCTTCCATGTGGTCGCAGCGGCAGGGCGCGTATTCGGCGAAGCGGCTCAGGCCGTCGGTGGCCACGAAGCAGGTGCCCACGGGTGTCTGGGTGGCCTGGGCCTTGCCCTTGAAGGCATTCCAGTGCTGCAGGGGGGCGCAGGCCTGGCAGGACGACCGGACACTCAGCGCCACCCACTGCAGCTGGGATCCCAGCTCGCCTGCCCCTCGCCCAGCCAGGCCCAGGTCCCCGCTGCACTGCCTGGAACCTCCCGTCACTGGGCTGGGCTCCCCCTGCCGCCCCCCCCCCCCCCGGTGTCCATCCAACCCACAACAATCCACCAGAGCCAACATCTCCATCTCGTCTCCCCAAGGGCGAGACAGACCCGGCACTGAAATGCAGCTGCTTCTGGGGCAGAGCATGGCAGCGGGTTAACAGGACACAGCGACTGAGAGCACCAGGAGAAGAACTGGACCCCTCTGCTCCGGGGAGCCATGGGCAGCCAGGGTCCCAGCCGAGCACCTCATCTCAGCACCTCCCCTCCTGTCCGGTCCGGGACGGGGTCGCTCCCTGCCCTCTGGGACACCCCCATGGGTCTCCCGCCCAGCCCGACTCTGCCTAGCTCCCCAAGGCAGCCAATCGCCAGGCGGTTGCCAGGATGCGTGGGCCAGTCAGGGGCACGGGCTGCGCCTGGGGCACTCACCACAACGTTGCCGTCCCAGCTGCTCACGGACGCCCCGAACCACTGGTGAGACTTGTAGGTCTTCAGCTGCAAGACTCCCTTGCTCTTGGCCTGGTCCCCTGGGGGCACGGGCAGGTCAGCACAGGCAGGAGTGCAACCGTGGGAAAACACCCGGGATCCCCCCACGGGATCCCCAACCCGCCCCACCTGCCCCCACCTCACCCCGGGGTCCCTACTCCCCCCGATCCACAACCCACCAAACCCCCAACCCCAACGTCACCCCGGGGTCCCTCCCCCTCCCCCTCCCCAATCAACAGCC
>NW_020664846.1:2588024-2645958 GCF_002925995.2 Terrapene triunguis | reverse complement strand
CTGTGTCTGGTGGGTGGTGTGGGGCTGTCTGGGGTGGGGCTAGGTGTTGGGGGGTGCTCTCATACAGGGGTGGCTGTGTCTCTGGGCAGCGGTTTGTTTGGGGGTAGGGCTGTCTCAGCTCCTGTGCTCTGCCCCCCGGGGGGGGGGTGTCTGTGGTGTGGGGCTGCTCTCACACTGCACCCCAGAGATGGCTGCATTTCAGGGTGTGGCTGAAACTCTCCATAGCCGGGGCTGACATGCCCAGCATATGGATGGAGGGATGGGGCTACTGGCTGAGTTGGGGATTTCAGGCCGCCCGGGGTGAGCCCAGAGTGGGGATGACGGGGAAGGTTAGCCATGGAGCAGGCTCCCACTGCCACGGAAGCTGCATGGAGAATCCTCCATCCAAGGCAGGGGGAGGCAATTGCTCTCGGACCTGTAAGACCCAGGGCCCGGTCTCCTGAGCCAGACTGGGTTAAATATAATCCTGGCCTGGCTTCCTACCCCCCCCCCCACCCCCGGCTGTGAGAGAGAGAACAGCACGGTTTGCCTATCGCACCACTCCAGCCGGCTTCTACCCGGGCAAAGAGGAAACCTCAGAGCAGCGGCTGCAGGAATTGCTTCTATTTTTAAACAGGTCTCTCCCCCCTCCCGATACTGTGCACTTAGCCATTGGCCAGCTGCAATGCGTCGAGCAGCCAGGCCCTGTGGGCAGGACACCTGCACTCTATTCCCAGGTCTGCCGCTGACCTTGGGCAAGTCCCTTCACCTCTCTGAGCCCCTCTTTCCCCTCTCACCTTCTGTCTTATCTAGAGAGATTTTGAGCTGGGGTGGGGGGCAGATCCAGTGCAGTGTGGCCCTCATCACACTGGGGACTTCTCCTGCTAGGCACTAGTGTAGTAATACGGTGCTTGTGCCTGAGGGAAACTGAGGCACAGAGCAGGGCCATGACTTGCCCTAGATCATGCAGCGGGCCCATGGCAGAGCCAGGAACAGACCCTAGGAGTGCTGATTGCTAGGCACCTGCTCTAACTGGTGGCCACGCTGCAGCACTCCTTCCTCGGGGCCAGCCAAATGCAGGGCCCCGCTGGCAGCGAGCACTCGGACCCGAAATGGACAGTGATTAGGACCAGTCTAGCCCCAGCGCTCAGGGTGGCCCAGGATGGAGCTAGGGGGTCAAGAGACCTGGGCTCTACTCCCGGCTGGGTGACTTGGCAAGTCGTTGCCCCTCTCCGTCCCTAGGGCGAGGTCTGGGGCACCGGGGGGCCCTAGGAACTGCTGTAATCCACCAACTGACAGGCTGGGCCAGGGGTGATGAGCGCGGGAACAAGCTGTGGGTGCTGAGGGTGCCCCACTCATGCCATGCAATGAGCTGCAGAGCTGTCCTGCTGCCACGCCCCAAGCTCACCTGCACTGGCCCCAGCACAGCAGCTGCCCGTGCTGGGTGCAAGGGTGGAAACAACACCCAGGTCCAGCCTAGCTTCCACTTTTGGATTTGCTGCATTAAGGGACCCCCTCCCATGTTCGCCAGGGGTGGCATGGGGGCCAGCGCTGGGAAATGCTGGCTTCCCTTCCAAGGAGGGAAGGGCAAGGAAGGGTAGAAAAACGGCCAGTAAATCCAGTCTAGTACATGCGCAGCCTAAGCCAGGGTACATGAGACAGAGGAGACAGCAGGTGGGCACAACGCCCCAGGACACCCCGGTCAGCAGGATAGCCAGCAGCCCCGGCACACCGTCTGCCTGTCCCTGGGCGAGCCTCAGGCGTCCCGGCCTCAGGGGGTGCTAAGGCGGCCGTAGAAGGTGTCACAGAGTCCCTGGGCGATGCTCTGGAACTGCTCTCCACAAAGCCAGTCAGGACTTTGGGGAACCTCCTCTCCCTTGGAGCAGACTGTCTTCAGGGCAAGAAGCTCACACGGTTTCACCTTCCTGGGTCTGACCTTGGAGCATTCAGCATATGCCCCTCTGTGCGCTTCCCACAGCGAGTCCGCCCAGGCGGGGTCCTGGGGAAGGCAGAGGGTCCTGCACCTCCACTTTGCAGTCAGACGTGACTCTCAGCCAGCCAGTAAAACAGAGGTTTATTAGATGACAGGAACACGGTCTAAAACAGAGCTTGTAGGTACAGAGAACAGGACCCCTCAGCTGGGTCCATTCTAGGGCCCAGCGAGCCAGACAACCCCGTCTACACTCACTTCCCATCCCCAGCCAGCTCCCAACTGAAAACCCCCTCCAGCCCCTTGTCTCTTTCCCGGGCCAGAAGGTCACCTGATCTCTTTGTTCACCTTTAGCTATTCCCTTGCAGGGGGAAGGGCCCCAGCCCTTTGTTGCCAGGAGACAGAGTGTCAGCCATTTATGCACACTGGAGACTTAAGAAATGCATAGGGGAAACTGAGGCACCCACACAGTATTCAGAGGAAACATTAAGAACAGTCCCACTCCGTCACAGGAGGACACTGGGTTTGATGGGGAGCTCCCGCACACAGAGGGGGCAGGATGGTACTTGTTGGGAAATGTGGCAAATGGGCATTTGCCACTAGCGGGGCAGGAGCAGGGGCCGATGGCTGGACAGGAGCCAATGGCAGGGCAGGAGCGGGCAGGAGCAGGGGCCAATGGCAGGGTAAGGACCGGAAAAGCCTTGAGAATGAGGCTGTCACTTGGGCTTGATGGGGTGGCACAGGGGGAGCCCATGAGCACCTGGCAGCTGCCCCCAGGGCTGGAGTCAGTACTGACAATTTCTAGCCCATGAAAGCTTATGCCCAAATACATTTGTTAGTCTCTAAGGTGCCACAAGGACTCCATTTTTTCCCTCTCTTCCCCGCTGCCTAAAGAGGGGCCTGGCCCACACAGCTGGCCTTGCTCTATGCTCAGCCAGACACTAGCATGTGTTTTGCATTAGCACATGACACAGAGAAAACAACAGGACACAAGCTGGGCATTGAAAAGGGAATTTGAGCATCACAGTCCAGGCACAGACTAAGGCAGTGGGGAAGGCCAGTGCCAGCCTCCGTCATGCAACCTACAAGCACATCATAGAAAACAAACAAGGGTCTTGGTTTTAGTTCCCGGGGTGGTGGTGGTGGGGCGGGGGGGAGAACCTTTGGCTGCAAATTCCCCCCAGGCTTTGCCACTCATAGCAGGGCACTGGCAGGAACTCGCTGTTAATAAAAGCAGGTGAGAGCTAGGTCATGCTGCTTCAGCAGCTTGCCAGGGCAGCTTGAGTTGCACCAGGGAGATGTAAGCCCCTGCCCATGGAGTCGGCTTCGGCTGTCTGCGGCAGAGGCAGCCAGTGTGTAAAATGCCACCCACCTGCACATGCCCAGGGTCCTGCGTACAGTGGTCAAGAGCAGCAGGGAGGAGACAGGGATGCACACGAAGAACGGGTGCATGGGAAGGTACAGGCCAGGTAGCATTGGCTTGTGGTGTACTGGCACCATGGGAAGGCTGCAGGCAGCGAAGAGGAGACGGGTGAGAAAGCTGTGGGAAATGAACTCTCTGGGACGGTCGTGTTGATGTGGCTGTGAAATCAGGGCGGTTTGCTGAATCCCAGCTGGAGTCCCTCACCAATACCCCCTGGAGAATGGCTTTTAAATGAGAAGCTATGAACCCCCCCCCCCCCAAGCCATTACTAATTCATTTCACCAGGGTTCGCAGCCCGGGTGCTCCACACGCAGGTTAAGATGGTGCCATTGTGGCAGCACCCACAGCCAAAAGCTCACATAGGCACACTACACCCAGCCTGCAGCTCCCCTGGCCGAGATGCTGCGTGGCCCCCCTGGAACCCTCCAAGGCCTTCTCATGCACCATTAGTCTGGGCCGAGTGCCCAAGCCACAAGCAGCACATTCTTCACCCAAGCCTATTCTTGGGTCAGCCTCCCGAGGCGGGCGTGCATCCGTCCCACACAGGAAGAAGCACGGGCCCGAGGCCGTGACAGCGAAGAGACTTATGGTGGAGATCTCATCATCCAACGAACAGGGAGGGGGAGGAGGCTAGTCTGAGCGGCTCTTCTCCAAGGCTGCAGGGAGCTAGAAGTGGAACAGTCCCCCTTCAGGAGCGTTTCGTGCAAATGGCAGCACTTCATTCCCCTTCCCAAATCTCTGCCACCAGGACACCCTGCTGGAAACCTGGCTGCTCCTGGGGAACACGCTTAGCATGGGACTAGCAGCAACTGTGAGAGGCTGCGGGCCACCCTAGCACTGCAGGGCCTGACACAGCACTTCTCAGCCACAAAGCATGGCGGAGAAAAGTGGAAGGGGACGGCTCTGCTCCCAGAGAGAACCAGCAGCCATGAGGAGAGAGGGGTGGAGGAATGGACAGTCCTGGGGCAGGAAAAAAGCTGCATTAAGTAGTACCTGGTTGTGGGTGAGAGCAACACTCCTCCCCAGTGCTGCTACCTGGAAGGAAGCTGCAGTGTCTCTTCAGTGGTCATTTCCAACCATTTCTCCTGGACTTCCTGCACATTGCTCCTTTCACGGCAATGGGCAACTCTTCACCCCCTAGGGCCATCAACTCAGCGTGTAGGACAGCCGGCAAGCATTGTCTGAGCACAGGTTTTCAACCTCTCGCATTTGTGGACGCCTAAAAATTTGACGAAGTGCAGATCCCTTTGGAAATCTTAGACAGTCTGTGGACCCCAGGTTAAAAACCACTGGTCTAGAGACTCTAGAAATTCCCTGAAAGAATGGGCAGATAAAGCCTGAGGGTGTGAGATAAGCAATGGACCTTGGAAACCGTGGCCCCTGATTTGAGGAAGATGAGAGGAACGATTGCTCACAGCCAAGGTGATCTGGAAATCATGGCCTTGCAGGTGCCATGCAACCGTGCCACTCCCAAACCACCCTTGTGAACTAGATAAAGGAAATCACACTTATCTGCACCTTCTTCCACCCCGCCCCCTCTGGATCTGGTGCCCACTGGAGGCTAGTTACACTCTGAAGCTGTGGCAGGTACTGAATGCAAGTGGGAACGTGTTGGAAGAGCTCTCGCCCCTTCAGACAGACTGCTTGCATGGTCACCTGCTCATCGAGATGGAAATCCCTTGTCATCAACTGAATGCAGTCAGATGCCGTGGGGAAGGGCCCTTCCCAAATGATTTGAAAGGTTGCCCACTGAAAGCAACATCTGTGGCTAAGAAATGATCCTCTGCACACTAGGCACAAAGATGATGTGAAAGGCCCAGGGTTGTGTAGGATCATGGTAAATTTCTACTGAAATTGGGGCTGTGATAAAGGTCTGGAACTGCAGGACTCCCTTCACACAGAAAGCGTGTTACGGACTAAGGCCAAGCCAGCGGGCCTCATTCCTTGCCCAGCTGCTGAATACATCAGCCACAGCTGCCCATGTTCCAGAGTGGGGGAAGGACTGAACATGTTCATTTTGAAGCCTGATCCGGATTAGATATTTCGGATACACTAGGACCAGTGGGAAGTTAGCGATGGCCCAGTGTAGCAGGAATCAAAAACCAAGTACATTTCTCCAAACAAGCAACCCTTTAGAGGAATTTCCATCTTTCTCAACTGCATTTGGCCACATTAAAAATTGGGTATCTGAGCTCCATGCTCTCATCTGAGTCCGAGTCTGGGCACTGAACTAACCATGAGAGCTTGAAGACAGCACGAAGCAGTGACCTGACTGATTCTCCCTCCCCAGAGGAGGGAACCTAGGACTTTCATTTGAAGCCTTCCATAAGCTTCCAGCACCTAATGGCTGTAATTTAAAGCCAGCCCGGCCTGGTGGAGGATGCAACCGTGAGGGGCATTTTCAAAAGGAAGATCCAGTTCTCTCCTTGAAGCCCAAGGTACTAAGAAACAGGTGCTGCTGAAGGCCTAAAGAAAGCAACTTCTTTGATTAAGGAATGATCCGTTTGGGCTTTTTGTCCTCCACCTCCCCATCTCTACACACCAGAGACACACACACTGCTGGCAAGGCAGGGAACGGGTGGAAAGTAGCAGCTAAAGCTCTGGGAGGCAAGGCTCAGACCAGCAGCAGAGGTTTTTCTGCAGATGTAATTTCTACATAAATCTGGACTCTTAAGAACCCCCTCCCCCCACATGCCAAGGAGGCCAGAGACCACATTTACAAACTGTGTCCTACCACATGGTAGGAAATGCTTGCGCCCACTGAACAGCGAGCACTGGAAGACAGAGGTCTTTACATGATCCAGCAGTTCTTACTAGCAATAGTCTCAGTTCTCCTCTGTTGCAATGAACATTTAAAACAGCTGAAATTCAGACTACTGAGAATGCTAAAAGACGACCCAAATTCCACCCCCAACTTCTCCGTTTATTTAGATTAACCACCAGCTGCAAGTGCTTGTCTTGTGTTTTTGGGAAGAACTACACCATTTTCCCCACAAATCATTGGTTTATTAGAAAGTTTCTTTTCCCTCATTTTACAGCATATATATATATATATTTTATATATATATATCGTATGTGACAAAGTTAAATACAGTCTGTTTATGCTTGTTAGGTTAATTTTTAGCACTATTCTGAAAGTCAACCCCATCCCCCCACTGCAGTGTGTCGGGTGCCAGAACACGCATACTGAATCTAAAAGCTAATGACGCTCAGCATTGAAATATTAACATTAATACTGTATCTGTTAAATATTTACATCAATTAAAAAATTGAGTCCCTTTATTTTAACAGGTGATTTTTTTCAGTGCTATTTGTTCAAAATGCAAATTCTTCTCTTTTTAAATAGCGAGCAATTTCAGGGCTTCAAATCCTTTGAATTTACACCCCAGATTTCTCAGTTCTACAGTGCTCGGGGGGTATGGGGAGGAAAGGGAAGAACAGGAATGCTAGTTATGCTTGTAGCCACAGCATGCTTGTTGCTTCATCTCAGAGCAGGCCTGTCTTGGCCTGGGTCTGACAGCACAGAGCATGGAATCTGGCCATGTTTCCAATCTAATCACAAGGGAGTTACTGTGAACTGTGAGAGAGTATGGAGCCCCGCACATTTGAAAAATGCATTAAACCAGAGACTGGACTTTAACTCCGCCAAACCAAGCAGGAGAGGAGCTCCTGTTTTAGGGCTGATGCAATGGGAACAGCTATTTAGCAGAGGGACTGAACTTCCAGAGTTCGTATTCTCTAAAGTAATGGGGCTGATATGTGAACAAATCCCTTCAGAAAAAGGTCACAGGTGGGAGGAGTCTGAATGAATTAGTGATCAACCAAAAAACTTCACTCAAAATAAAAAGCCACAGTTTAAAGCTAACGGTTCTTTTATCATTGGAATATTGGACTTGTGCCTGATGAGTAGGTAGGGTGACATCTGCAAGTCAGTGGTTCAAACCCAGGAATAAACATGGGCATTTTGTTCTATATGGGACTTAGCCCAATTTCCTGACACTCCTGAATCTGCCATCAGGATCAGGTTGCTATGAAGCTGGCAGCTTAGCTCCAGATCACAAGCATGCAATATATACCTATGTTGCTTCCATCTGTACAGCATTTTACAAATCCAGCAGTCGTCACCTTCCAACGTGATACAATTCATTAGCTGTTAGAGTCATCAGTGTCTTCAATGCACCGCATTTATTCCAAATCTCACATTTTTCTTCTGCAAAATGCTAAATGAAGTTTTTTTTTTTTTTACATTTTATAGTCCATAAAAACTCCAAAAATACATGAGCTTGATAAAATATACATGCTTAGTCATTTTGTATCTAGCTGAAACGGTAAGGTTAACCTTTACAAGTGTCTTATTTCAACTACAGCAAACATATTTACACAAAAGCCACCAGAACAAGTACCACTAAAAGAACTGGCTGTAAAAAATATTATTGCAGTATACTACAAATATGTAACCTTTTTTATATGAGCTACAAAAAGCAGCATTTTTACGTTTACAGAGTTCAGTGCAAGTCTTTACATTTAAAAAAATCCTATAAATTAATAAACAAACATCAATATTACAGAGAAAAGAATACACTTTACATATTCTGGTTAATTTCTCCAGATTGTTATTGGGTTCCAGTCCTCCGTATTGCTTCAACTCAGGAAGGGATTTCTCTTTCATTCTCAATCAAATGCCTCTTTTTTACAACACTTCGGGAGATCGGAGTATGAAAGATCTCTCTCAAGAGTACAGTGGTCAAAGCCTAGACCAAAGTCACAAGCCAGCAATCTGAGAACACCTCTCTGTTTCACACAAAAGGCTTCAGCGCACAGTCCTCACCTGAGAGCAGAATGTTAACGCAGGATGGAGAAGTGCCCAGCTTTGAACAGTTAGCTCTTTTGTTCAGTAAAGCTTTAAAATTAAATTCTATTTCCACCTTCACTGCGTACGTCAGACAGTGGGGGATGTGACATCAGGTACCAAGAACTCTTCTGCAATGTCTGCTAACTGGTCACTGCCCCACCTAAACCAAGAGTGGCCATGACCTTCCAGCAAAATCCTCTTGGCAGGACACAGCTGTCAGTTATTAAATGTTTTATGCATGCAGCATCACTGATTACAACCAGGATTCAATCATGTAGACCATTTTAATTAGATGACCTCATTACAAGGATTTGAGTGAGACAACCATTAGCCAGAGTATGAAACCCTGTATGTAATTTACAAGAGAGCAGAAGGAAGATGAATAAAGATGTAAGAATACAGGAAAAAAAGCCTTTCACAAAGCATCTTGTCTCTCTGAATTTGAGATGAATCATCTGGGCCATGATGATGCTACATAAATATGTTCTCTCAGATGTGGAAATGTGAGAAAATCCCTAATAGTAACAAATGCACACAACATGCACACAACTGAACTGCTGCACCACAGGTATGGCCTTCAAGCCAGAACCCACTTCCTCGGCGGTTAAGAGTGAAAGGAAATTCTCAGATCTCACCTGTCAGCTGGATCACCTTCACCCCACTTTTCGAAATGTGCAAGTCTCCATTCTCGGAGGTTGAGTTACTTTCTCTTCATGTGCCATGACTGGGAGGGTGTTGTAAGTCCTGACCTGAGAAAATGGGGTGCAGCAAAGGGTGAAGATGTAAAGCTGTAGCAGCTGCAGCAGCAGCAGGTCGAGGGGCAAGAAGTGTTGGATAAAGAGCAGCATGGTGAACAGGATGAAAGGTAAAGGGACCTGGATGGAGAGCAGACGCAGGAATGATATGTATGGGATGGCTGGCTAGAAATGTAGCAGGGTGCCCTGGAATAATAGAATGGGTTAAATGGGACAATGAAATGGGTGTCAGATGTGGCTGGGGTATATGATGAACCTGAGCAAGAGGCTGGGGGTGAGGGTGTGGGTGAATTCCGATCGCTGCAGCAGCCGCAGCGGCATGGTGCTGCAGAATGGCATGCTGCACAGTGGTGATGGATGTTGCAGATGCAGCTGCTGGCTGCTGAATGTGGATAGGTTGCAGAGCAGGTGCTGCTGGGGCCAGCGCTGCTGAAGCAGGAAAGGTTTTGACCTGCTTTGCTAGAAGCTGTTGCTGAATGTGCTGCTGAGCTGCTTGCTGAAGCTTACTGTACTTCTCCATTTCTTCAGGTGTGAACGTGATTGGTTGGCTCTCAAGTGGTGCCAGGGAGGAATCTTCTGCTCCTTCTGGCTCTCCGTCAATGCTTGGCTCCCCACTCTGAGTCACGTAACCAGGAAAGTGTTCAACATCTGGAACTAAAGGCATCATGCTGGTTTCTACAGGGACAGGCGGGTTACCACTCTCCACGGGTTCTAATGCATCACCATCATTGGGATCAGAGAGATAGCTGTGTGGCATAATTAGTTCTCCAGAACTGTAGCATTCGGGAAGTGCCTGCGGTTCAAGAGGAACTGGTGGCGTTTCCACAGCAGGTTCAGCAGGTTTCTGTTCTTCCAGCGGTTTGTCCTGCAGCAGCATCACCACCTCCTCCTCCAGCAGAGGCTGGACTGCCAACTGACTCTCCACGCTACCCTGGGGAACTTCCTCAGCCTCTGACAGCTCCTGTTCCTCACCCCTCTCTACTCCCGACTCTTCATACCTCTTGGCATTTGGTTTTCGGATCGTAGGGAGCTTCCCAATTAAAGGGAGAACTGGTTTGTTGCCTAATGAGGGGGGAAGCTTAGGGCCAAAGTACCCCTGTGGAGGATCTTTAAGTTTTATCCCAACCTTGTTTGTCCCTGCTAGCATTTCATCATTAGCACTGGGCTTCTTTTCAACCTTCCTGGACTGAACCTTTTCTAGCAGCAGTTTTGCTGTGACCGAGTTCTTTTCTTCTGGACCACAATCACTTTCAGGAGCTTTCCCCAAGCCAGAACTGCAGCTATTTTGGGGGAGAGAGCCAGTTACCTTTGTTTCATCTCCTCTGCTCTCTTTTTTCAAAGCCCCTTCACTTCGGCCTGCTCTGAAATAGTGCGGAGACTGCGAGCGATATATTTTGGATCTGATGAAGTCTCTTCGCCCAGATCTCCTGTCTTCAGGGCTCTCATGATCCCGAGAGCCCTTTCTTGAAAGAGATCTCTGTGAATGGCTTCTTGTGCTCCGGCTGCGATCTCTGCTGTAGCTCCGACTCCGTTTCCAACTGCGGCCAGTTACGCTTCGACTTCTCCTCTTGCTTCGACTACGGCTGCAACTGCTGCTCCGTGTTCTACCCCGACTTCTTGTTCTTGACCTTCCCCTAGTGTGGGTTCGGCTCCTGCTTCGACTTCTAGACCTGCTTCTACTTAGACTGTAGTCATCTTCTGAGGAGGAGTACTTGTGCCTTTTTGATCTGTGTTTTGAGCTGTTGTAGTCAGAATCCTCTGAGTCATGAGACCTCTTTGAATGACACCTTGATCTGTCACTGTAGTCAGTATAGCTATCATCTGAATAACTTCTCCTGCGACTATACCTACTGTGGTCTGAAGAGGCATCAGAACTCGTTGAGTATGACCTTCGAGAGGACCTGCGAGAAGAATGTCTTCGCCCTGATCTGGAACGGCTTCTGGAGTGGTCGCTACCAGAGTCATAGTCATCACTGTACTGTGACACGGATTTCTGTCGGAAGTCTTTTCGGTGAGAGCCTTCATCACTTTCATAGTCCCCACTACTCTGCCGGCTCCTATGGCTGGACCTGCCAAAAGAAGGAGCAGAACACCGCTTCTTTGAGGCAGATGATGATAGCTGCAGGTCAGTCTTGTGTTTTTTGCTGCTGTGCTCTTGGGAAGAGTTACCACTGTCCTCTTTTTTGCCACTAGTCCCCTCTTCTGCAGAGAGTGCCTTCCGCTGAGGGTCCTGAAAGCAGTGTTTTTTTTTCTGCAGATGGCTCCCCTCCTCGGGCATGTCAGGTTTCAGCACCCGCTCAGATTCAGTAGGAAGAGACGATTTGCTTTTTTTGTGTTTGTGTTTTTTCCGTTTCTTGGGTTTCTCCTCCCTCGTGTCAGTTTTTCGGCTTTTCTCTTCAGCTTCTTCCTTGTGTTTACGTTTGTGCTTGCTGGACTTTTTGTGCTTCTTTTTCTTTTTATGTTTGTGGGATTTCCCAGCCTTGTCTTTTTTACTGGTTAGAGTTTTACTACTGTCATCTGTTTCTTCCACTTTGCTAACGCTTGCCAAGCTGGACTCCTGCTTGCTCTGGGTACCACAGACAGAGACAAGTTTATTTTCTGGTTTTGCAGCAGAACTGTTAGCTGTGCTTCCTCTTTCCTTGCTTTTGCTTAAGTCACTAAATTCTGTGGACTGTATATTTTCCTTAGAAAGACCTAATGTGTCTTTAGGTTTTTCTGCTCCTTTCGCTTTAGCATCTTTGTTACGTGACAGCTTAAAATCAAAATACAAGGGATTACAACTGTATGAAACAGATGGCTCTGCCCTGGTGAATATCAGAAGTTCTGATGGCCACTGCAAAGTAGTGCTTTCATCTTTACTCAAAACTGGGAAAAAGGGTCCCATTGGATGCTTCGGTCCCTCGATGACTTCTTTACAACCAGGGACAGGCTGAGTGGCTTCTTTAGTAGTGTCTTGATCTGGGGGATTGCTTTCTGTAGACAGCTTGCTTTCTTGTACACTTGCATTTTCTGGAATTTCTTTTGCTTCTGTTTTGCTTCTGTGATCTGTAAGTTCAGTTGTACTTGGCTCCTTCTGCTGCACAGTGCACTCGGCTGCCTTTTCTGTGTGCTTGCCAGCTTTGGGTTTTGGAGAATTACTCTTTTTACTTTCATGCACCGTTTTTTTGCTTGCATTTTCTGCTTCCATTTGCTCTGTGGACTTCATGAAAAGCAGGAACTGAAAGTTTGGTTTTACTTTACAATGGGCTGGGGGAATATAATGATAATATTCTGGCTCTAGTGGCACTGGTCCATCTTCTCTTCTCATCTTTTTTAACTTAGATAATGTAGTGGCAAGAGATCCATTGTCTTTTTCGTGCTGGTCATCATCTTCAACTCTGTTGTCAGGACTATTTGTGGTCTCGGCCTCACCGGTCTTCTGCAAAGTCCCTTGATCGGAGGAGGCTCTCTCCTCAGTTTTTGTTCCATCTGCAGGACTCGATTCCTCCACATGGTCCTTGAAAACAGACGCTATAGACTCAAGCTTTACTGGAGCCTTCTTGGCAAAGGAGAATGACACTCCTATCTTCTGCAGTGGAGTTCCCAAATTATTCTTAATGCCAAAACTGATTGCCTGTGTTGCCTGGATTGGCATCTGGCTGCCTGACAGAACAGTGCTGCTGACTTGTCCAGTGTTCAGAATGACTCCCCTGTCCATGGTTATTTCTGTAGCCTGGCTAGAAGTTGTTTGGATGGAAGAACTGCTGTTAGCTGCTGAATCATTATCATCATCACCACCTTCTTCATCTACAGCCACAGTGGTCGTTTTGAACATGGGCCCACTTCCAGGAGCGCTATGGAATGTTTTAAAATAGAGGGGAAGGCTGATTAGAGAGATTCACATAAGATTATAGGTGGCATCATACCTCAATTTAAATAATTTTTCTCCTGCCCATGCTTAATTTTTAATGCCCCCAGGCCTGTTCTTAGCATAATTAAGTATATGGTAAATATATTAAAACAATGGCTTTACACCCTTTTCAGGGTAACTTTTACCCAATACTGCCCAATGTCTTGCATTCTTTAATATTATGAAGAGCTGTGGGCTACATCTGGTATGAAAGACAAATACAACTGTTTTGCATAGTGATTAATTTACTCATCTGAATGTCAATGGAAAGAAGGCGGAGGCCCAAGCTTTGCTATTTGCAAACACATCACTTCGCAATGGCTCAGATGCACAGCAGCAAGAATGATGTACAGGTTACAAGCAGTAGTTTTTGTAACCTTTTTATTTCAGGCGAAACCCATTTCTGTGCTGTCTAGCCACAGATCTCTACCACTCACCATTCAGGTTGCTTTCTCTGCTCAGCCAGTTCGTGTAGACGCCGGAGGGCTCTCTCTTGCTTCTTCTCATCTTTACGTGATCTTGAAGAGACATTGCGAGCAAACTCCCTTTGCTTGAGATCTTTCAACCTCTGTGGCAAGAGACAGTGAGAGAGATCAGATGAAAATGGCAAGTGAATCAGTGCATTAAAGAGTTTCTCTGCTGTAACACTGGAAAGTGTGTTGTCATCCCACCCCACCAACCAACCAGTACAAATTTACTGAGCTAAGATGGAGTGACAGCATCTTAGTCCAACAAGCCAAATAGAACACATTGCCATCCTCCCAATAGTTAAATGGAAAGACAACTGTTGATCACTTTTGGCTACTACTTCATATCTAATATCTGCAATTCCAATCAGTGTTTATACATTTTCTTTAGCATGTACAATAAAGCTGATTTCAAAGCAACAAGCAAATTCTGGAAGGAAAAAAAATGACTTTACTCTGCTGTTCTTGCAAGGTGCAAATATACTTGACAGTGCATGACAGAAGTCTTGATAGTATGCGCCAAAGAATGAAAAGGGATTAGCTAGTGCAGAAAAATTATCCAGGTACATATCTCGAAAAGCAATGTACAAATTACAGTTGGGGAGGCGGGGTGTAACTAGAACTGATCTCATTACGAAAGTGATTGTTTAATCAACAAATGGAATATACCTTTTACCATGAGCAGTAACTCATTTTCCTGTATGTAGTGTTTGGACAGTGTGGAAAAATTTCCAATATTAACAAGAATGCAGCATGGCTTTGCCAGTTTCTTAGTAAGTTCACTGAAAAAAGAATCAGGAGTGGCACTGGATACCAGAGAGGCATGGACTGGAAGCTTGGGGTGGAATGGGGAAACAGAGCTAGGTCCAAGGAGTTTAACATTTTCTTGACCTAGGATGCAATTTTCAAAGCCCCTAGGAGAGCTTGATCCCCAAAGCCCATTAACTTTAATAGGTTGGGTGTTCAAATCCATTGGGCAGCTTTGAAAAAATCTCAGTCTTAAACCTTAGGGAAAAAATGCTTTTCCCACTGATTAGCTTGCAAAAATACACCATTAGTTTAAGAGTGCTGTCCTGATCCACAGAGAAAACCAACAAGCAGCTCTGGCTAAGATTTTCAAAAGGGACTAGTGATTTTGGCTGCCTGTTTTTTAGTGCTAAACCTGAGACACTTTAAAAGGGCCTGATTTTCAGAAAGCACTGAGCACTTCCTCTGAAAAACAGATCCCTGTAAGGTGTGTCACACTGAGCTCCTAAAAATTGGGGCATTCAAAAATCAGTAGTCACTTTTGAAAAACTTTGGCTTATAATTTAACAATTGTTTACTTCAAAATATAACCTTTACCAAAGGCTGATTCTTGATTAGAACAGAACTGCACAGAGATATTCGTCACATGCTAGGATCTGAAAATCCATCAAACGGATCAAGTTTGAGGAACTGATTTGACCCAGTGTAAAGTGAACATTGCTTTGTGAAAAAGATGAAGATTTGACAAGATGGGGGATTCTCTTACCTAATAATATTTACTAAATGTGATTGAGCTATATCAAAATCAGAAGGGAGGACACGCGCACACACACAAAATTTAAAAAAAAAGAAAAAGAAATACAGCTACAGACACTAGTAGAAGGAAACTCACTCTTGTGATCTGGACTCCAAAATTAGAACGATTTGCTTTCAACACATCAGCTGAAAATGTCACATCACAAAGAAAAAAGAAAGTAAAAATATAACAAGAGTGGAAAAGAGAAAAAATAAAAGCAAGCATTACTACACAAGCTCTCAGTATATCTGCAAACTATTATATTGACTAAGGAGCTGATCCATCAAAGCTAAAAGGTTCAGTTTCAGGGGTAAGAGGAAGGGAATGCACGTACATACACACACAGCGCAATGATCCCACCTGGAATAACCGCTACTTTGACCAGGATGAAAAAGGCTTAGGGTTTGGGGGAAGGTAATATGTTAAATAATGAATAGTAAATTTCTTTCTAGAGGAAGAACAGGCTAAGCAATGGTATCGGCTTTTTCATGCTGATTAAAACTGCTTATCTAAATGCTCCAGGAAGTTAAAAGTCACCAACAGCTGGCAAAACAATTTAACTGGGGTTCGATGCCAAGTTTCTGGATTTTTCATCCATTTGGGGAAAAAATGACCCAGCTATTTACAATAAAAATGAATTACAACTTTTCACTTTGTATGAGTAAATGGAGGGTGCAAATACCGAACTCCCAGAAACCCACTGCCATCCTTCAGATGTGGCTTTAAACACCCACCTTTGAAACTTAAAGCAGGCTCACTAGAGTCGCAGGCTCAAATTTGGTGATGTTGCCCACAGTGTAATCTTGTTTTCATTACACACACAGTTTAACCAGACAATTAATGCTTCCTTCAACGCTGCTCTTCCCCCCTTCCCCCCCCAGACACCACCACTTCTGATTTTGAAGTGAGAAATGCAATGCAAAGCACTAGGAAGTGCATTATCACTATACTATACTAATATACTGCAGACTACGTAAAGGAAGGGAATGACAGATAGCGAAGTTGGATCTTTACCTGTGATTTGGGTACACAACAGTAATAACACCGTTTTCAAGAGCCAAACCGATAGTGTCCTAAAGACTGTGCTATCCCCCACCTCCAGAAAAACAATTATCTGATTTTACATAAACTCTACATAACATGTCCCAATCCATAGTGTATTCCAGACGCTCTAGGTATCAACATAAAAACGTCCGTGTATTGTCAACTATTCTCAATCAGTAAGAAAGTCTAAGTAAATATTAGTGCAATGGGAAATTCATTTACAGTATGTTCTTGATAACTATGACCTGTGAATACTGGATTACAGGACACATGGCATAATTCCTTTAATACCAACAGACAATGGTCAGGTTAAACTTCAACTTAATTCAGCAACAGTGTACATTTACTTTATTCACTGGATGTAAGGATAATCTGACTGCTAGCTTTAGCATTTTAAACTCTCTCACAGCACTGCACCATCCTTCTTCAGGGTTGTACCAAATAAGATGTAAAATGAGGAATATTATGTACCGGTAGTTAGTCTCTGGCTCTATGAAAGATGCTTTTTCAAGCAAAAAAGTTTGGAAATAGCCAAAATGCCAAGAAATCTGGCTAAATTGCTAACAAGTTTCACATACAAGTAATCATGAAAAAACAAAAGACCAGTTTGCAAACCTATAAAAACAAATTACTATGGACACAAGATCCAAAAGTCCTTGTTCATAGGCAGTTTGGTAAGTGCAAAACAACTTGTGGAGTGGTCTTATACAAAGTCCTGCCATGGAATGAACAATTAGCCCCTCCTTTCCAAGTCCAGAATTGAACTAAGTAGCACATATGAACACACCAATGGATGTCAGTGGTGTCAATGGAACACACCGATGGACCAGTCAACGGAATTACAATACTAATAAAACCACCCACCTATCCAAACACATAATTGGGATAGAGACAACCAAAACTGTCAAGGCCTAAATCTAGAGGAATCCGTGATTATGGGATGCCAATTTAAATTTTTCAACACACAAGGCCTTAACTTTCACAGAAATCTATTCAATAAACAATCTGCCTTCATTTTTCCATCTAAAATCCCTAAACAAATGCTCATCTAATTGTAAGGTCCCTAAACTCATCACTCCTTTCTTAAATACTGATTAATAAGAGACTTTTCTGTTATGAACTTTACTAAACCAAATTACAATTTCATGCTACAAGAGGATTTAGAGATCAGGAAATATTTTTTCCTGAAAAGAAAGAAAAAAAAAAAAAAAAAAAAAAGGCATGGCTTGAGGAATTGGCTTTCCTAGGAAGCAGCAATGCTTTCCAAGTAGCAAAACATGTACTGACCTACTTCAGAACGAAAGTTACCAGAAAACCAAGAGTATTATTCACCACTTTATTAATCAAAATGCAGTAATGGTTATACTGAGAGATCACTTTCACAAAAATCGCTTAAACTGGCCAATCAAGAAACACACAAGTCTCCAGGCCTTGAAATGAATTTTACCAGAATTTAGACACTTCAGTTAGATAAGACACTCAGATTGCACTGAGGAGATCATCATAAAACACTCTGAAATGCTTCATCCCATGGGATTGGTGGTGTTTTCATCCACAGCCACCAACCTCAGCTTGGATGGAGAGTGTGAATATTTTCATCTGTGACTTAGGTCTTGATCCTGTGCCCACGGAAATCAATGGCAAAACTCCCATTGATTTCAAAGGGGCATGATCAGGTGCTTTCAGAACAGGTTTTCTAGAGCTCTATAGTTACCATAGTAATCTGGTGCACAGAGAGAAGATTGGTAAAGGAGTGTGTCTTATGATGCCATGAGATGCTGGCATTTAAAGCAACTAATTTACAAAATATGCCCACAGACGTCTCGAACTAGCTCAAATAGGCTACATTCCTGGATGATTTTAAATTTATGCTACATACAAGACTCTGGAGATATGCCCATCATAGGCACGTAAGGAAGACACAGTCAAGACAAACAGCTGCTCAGTAGACTAAGAATGAACAATAAAGCCAGAATTCTGACCCATTAAGTAACCAAAGCATTCCAGGCTGAAGTTCACTTTACACCATTTAATCTGGTACTTATTTTATTAGGGTACAAAGACAGTTGAGTCTGCTGAGTATTTATTTTCAGCTCAGAACTCTTTGGACAGAAGGAGAAGGCTAATCTGAAATAAAATCATGCATAGATCTCAGTTGTGGGGAGAGAGGAGAAAAGTTTACTCATGTTCTTTAGCATGTATCTGCCTTCAGATAGAACTCAAGTACAGAGGACTTCACAAAGTGAAGAGAATATCCTGAAGCTACTCGGTGTTATAAAGTAGAGACTCTGGCAACACTAAAGCAGTAATAGTCTGCCCTCAGAATGAAACAAATATCTTAGAACCAACTGAAATATGAGAATGTCGGTGTTTTTATGAAGAAAGGCACATTTTGGAAGGCTCTTTTGTTAGTTCTCTCAGTGCAGTGATGCTCTTCCCCTTGTGTCTCTGCATTTATTCCATATATAACACGGGAAGTTATTTAGCAGAATTGGATCCCCACTACTATGGGCATACTACAGAACTATACCTTAGTCTACGTCACCTCTGGAATTTGTTGCTTTGTGAATGCTAAGAATATCAGCGAAGGGCA
Organism: Terrapene triunguis; assembly: GCF_002925995.2. Classification (NCBI taxonomy): domain Eukaryota; kingdom Metazoa; phylum Chordata; order Testudines; family Emydidae; genus Terrapene; species Terrapene triunguis. The sequence goes on along the minus strand of NW_020664846.1, from coordinate 2,627,483 downwards.
ACAGTTTTCAGTATTACAGGGTTACAGGTATCCCCTTAGCTTTAGGGGTCATTTTCATAAATTGAAAAAGAAATGCGAAGGGAGACAAAGATGAAATGAGAATCCATGCCTGTGTCCGTCTAACACACAAGTTGATGCAAAAACACTTGTCTTGCTAGATGAGCGTAAAAAACAAGTGCAATGTTATAATCATTTTTATGAAATGAAATACAGAATCTCTAAACGTATGCACAATAAATGACAGACCATACAGTTCTCTCCCAGAAGCGTATACAATACAGAACAAACTCCTGTAAAAGGTTCAGAAAACCAGTATCTGCTGTTATATACTAAAAAGTACACTAATTTTATTTAATAGCAGTTGGCAGAGAGATGAGGACAGTAGCCTGGAAGGGATAGGTTCTCTAGTCGGATCATACTGTTGCATGAGTTGCATTCTATTTAAAGTACATCTGCAATCCTCACACGTGTGAACATTCTGGGGCCCTCGCATTTGAAGACAAGACTTGCCACAGAATACTCAACTCTCCTGTGCTTTTAGGGCACTACACAGGGAGCACTTTCCTTTCTGCTGGGCGGTGCAATGGTGCTTCTCTTACTTGGCACAGTAGCGATGGAAAACTGACTAGTGGATATAGATATGAAAGTTCAGAAAACATTTGATCAATGCAACGTTACAGAATTTAAAAGTTCCTGGAGTCAAATGAGAGGATGATTTTAAACAAAAAAAAAAAAAAGCCAGAAGCTGTAAGATTTAAGAGACTGTTACAGGTTCTGGAGTTTTGAAAAGCTGTAGCGTATGATCATACACAATTCAGAAGATACAGGATCCCTGTCTGACTGATAATCATCAATATTGTATAGGGCCCTAAGAAAGGAGAACATTAATATAAATACAGAATATTTGAGTGCCGAGTCCAGAAAGCTACATGCATCATTCCAAGCCACATAGAGCTGGTTTAATTCAAAGGTGACTGATGTAGCATCACAAAGAAAGGGAGAAATCTGCCACCCCCATAAAACACAAGGGCTTTGGTGCCCTCCCTAGATGCCTAGTGGCATACATTTGAGTTGAGGGATTAACTGCGTGGGGTTCTTTTCTATATCACTAAATCAGCTGCTAGCTTCCAAAGTTTTCCATCTAACCCTTTCTTTTTGAATTTGAACCTATAATAAAAGGCTGTCTTCAGGATTTCTACAGCTTCAGAGGTGGGACAGTTCACACGTAACCGTTAACTTTTGGTTGCTGCACCCAACAGCTCTCCCCTCATTTAGAAATCTCCATTAAAAATTACAGTAACTTTCCATGGTACAAAGCAAAATTAATACTTTTTAACTGCTCTTTGAATGTACTCAAAAAGGCTTAATTTATGAGAGTCATTTTTCCCCTTCTGTATGAATATCAGTTGCCATAACAAGTCTTCTCAAGTTTTTCCTCAGAGGAATTTACTACTCTGAGGATGGGGTTATACTCTTTAAAACATCCATTAAATCTTCTTATTTTCCAAATGTTAACCTTATTTTTAAGGACAAAAGAGTGTTATTTCCCAGATATTCTGGTTAAAAACGTAGAGAATTAAACCAGCCAATGGGTCTTGGCAGTCACAGGAATATGTATTTCACAATTTAATGCACAATTCAAAATCTGAAAAACTGAAAAATTCCAGATAGAGAATTCCTGGTATTTTGAATTTGGTTGTGCAGCTGGAGAACTCAAATATGTCCCTCCATTAACAAACAAACATAACCAGGACTTTCCCTTTATACTTTTAGTGTCGACAACTTGGTGGCAGGTCCAAAATTTATTGGGTAGGGATCAATACACTTACCTATTGTCCCTGATTCGCAATAATCCTGAGTTCCTTCCTGGAATACAAGACAGTGTCTTTATATCTTGGGAATAGAAGGGGATGTAGGGATGGAAGATCTATTTAATAGGGATAAAGTAATGTCCGCTGAGCAGTTTTAGAAATAAGCAAACTGCCATTTTAAATTATTTAAAAGCAATGACTATTCCCAAAGGAAATTTACTCTTGATAGGTAATATGCTATGGAAAATGTAAACTAAAGTTATTGTCTTAAGAATTTCTCCCCCTCACACATCTGTATCGGATCACTGCTGCCAGATATTGCCAAGCACACCAAACTCCATTGACTACAGAGGTTTGGTATATTTATCACTAAGATGTTGTGGGGTCTTGTTTTCCCCAGCAATAAAGCCAAATGGGAAATACAAGTTCCCAGCCTCTGTCATATTCAAGTTTTAGTTGAGAAGAAAAATGATCCAAAGAAAGTATGAATTAGGAAATCAAGTCTGCAAGTGCTTTATTTAATCTCAGTCCCCTATACATTCTGGCAACAGGCAGAAGGTGATTCACCTTAACTGCATCTTCTTTTTTCCTATTGGAATCTCTCTGCTTTATAGAATTAGAAATAAAAAGTCAATCTCGGTTCTAAAATGTCCTCTCTCCTCCACCTTCATTATTTCTTTGGAAGGTAACGATCACTGCTGCCTTTTCCTTGAAGAGACTGCACAACTAAGGAAAAATATTCTAGAAAATGGGAGAGCTTTTTAAAAAAATAATTTTCAGCTTCAACTAAAGGTTACGCAGAACAACTTACACTTGCTTTACTTTAGCACACTAGTCGTCCTTTTGGGCTCATTAACTAACCTTAATAACTACTTGCATAAGTCAATGCTCAAGAAGAATAAATGCTTTTGTCTTCTTCACATCACTTTGCTTCCTTCACTGATCAAAGATGCTTCTAGGAAAGCTGACCTGTCAATATACGGTACCTTCTATTGTCTGACAACAAAACTACAGACTAGTATTTTAAAAGCTATCCTCAAAAAGGATAAATCTGTCCCTCAGAAGTGACCCTACCTTCAATCGTAATTCGTACAGGCAATGGGACATGCTAAGATACAGTTATCTACTGCAAGATTCTATTTCAATTATTCCCAGGCAGTTTCAAATTTGCTGCTAAACTCAGACCTTCTTAACAAGGCCACCTGCACCTTAACACTGCACAGGCCAATCTCCTAACTGTAGCTTGATTTCTTCTGCCTTTAACTTTCTATAGACGACTTCCTGAACTGTTTATTGGAGGATTTCCCATAAAAAAAAAATCTGGAGGTTCATAAGCTCCAGGACTCATTTAATACTGGTGTAACAGCTGCAAATTATCCAGTGGTGGTATCCATTCAGATGGCCAACACCAGAGTTTTTCACCAAAAGCAGAAATCCATTTGTATGGATGAGAAGATTGTGCCAGCATAAAGTTTTCCCCAAGCAGCTTTTACTTCTGCCACCCTGTTCTCGCACACTAGTGGTGGTCAGTTCTCCCACCAGCATGAGGTTGGCCCGTGCTCTGCAGGTCAGTTATTCCTCTATAAGTCTCTCTAAGCAGTGGCTGAAGTATGTCAGTTCAGTCACTCTCCTGTAGATCTCTCTGTTAATTGTTCAGATACACTTATCAAGAGCTGCCATTAATACATCATCACACAAAGATATGGTATTAAACAGGCCCCCCTGTTGCCATGCACTCAAATTTCAGCCAAACTGATGAAAAGTCCAAAGTATATTAAATCCGAAGGGTGCAACAACTCCATCTATTAGCAATCTAATGTGCCCATCAACTTAGTCAAAATAGCCCTTGTATAGCTGTTTTCCATAATACAATAGAAACTCACTAATTTGTACTTTGCTACTCTGTAAACCTCATAATTTACTGCACCATTGTTTTTGGAGAATTGAGGAGTGCTATAGTGAGGTCTCGTATTATTAAAACTTTGTTACTTTTAAAAAAATACTGAATTTATTTAGTATCAAATTCTACACTTAAATGAACGAAGTATATTTTGTGATGCATTCTCCTTGGTTTTAAAATTGTATTGGTTGCTCACTTGCTGTTTTACAAAAGTCAATAACGCACAATACATCTTCCAGTCATCAGCACAAATTAATGATGTTCTATTAGATGTAATATTACAGAAGACCAAAATCCCTCCTCTCTGAGAAGTGATATCTATAGACAGAGTTGTTGTAGCTGTGTTGGTCCCAGTATATTGGAGAGAGAAGGTGGGGGAGGTAATAGCTTTTATTGGACCAACTTCTGTTGGTGAGAGAGAGGCTTTCGAGCTACACTGAGCTCTTCTTCAGCTTGTCTCTTTCACCAACAGAAGTTGGTCCAATTCAAGATATTACCTCACCCACCTGGTCTATCTATAGACACACATTTAAAACAGAAAGTTATGTAATGCCTAAAACTCAATCGGTCTAAAGCAGGGATTCTCAAATTGGGGGTCATGACCCCTCAGCGGCTCGCAAGGTGGTTACATGGGGGTTGCAAGCTATTAGCTCCTTGGGGCTGACAGCTCCCAGCCCCCCTTAAATTACCCCTTCCATTTTTAATGTATAAGGGGGGGAGGGAGGGAGGAGTCCACACTCAGGCTTGCTGTGTGAAAGGGGTCACCAATACAAAAAGTTTGAAAACCACTGGTATGAAGTGTGTGAACAGACTCAGGGCATGGCTACACTTGCAGATGTAGAGCGCTTTGAGTTAAACCAGCCTTCAGAGAGCGCAGTAGGGAAAGCGCTGCAATCTGTCCACACTGACAGCTGCCAGTGCACTGGAGTGGCCACATTTGCGGCACTTGCAGCGGCATTGGGAGAGGTGCATTATCCCAGCATGCAAGTGACTGCAACGTGCTTTCAAATGGGGAGGGTGGGGTGAAGTGTGACGGAGTGTGTTGTGTGTATGGGGGGGGGGGGGGGGTGGGTTTTTGGGGGGCTGAGGGCATGTCAGCATGCTGTCTTGTAAGTTCAGACAGCAGCAGACCTCCTCCTCCCCCCCACACCTCTCTCTCACACAGCATTCCACAGTAATGGTTGCTTTGTCTCAGAGCAGATAAGCATGCCGGCTGTCAGAAAAGGAGCTTTGAAAGGGCATATCCGCATTCCTGCAGCGATTCAAAAACAATGACAAGAGTGGCCCCTTGACTTAAGGGGATTATGGGACGTTTCCGGAGGCTGATCAGAGCGCAGTAATACAACACCTCGTTCACACTGATGCCCAGGCGTTGTAGCCAAGGCACAGCAAACGTTATTCCACTTGCCGAGGTGGAGTACCAGAAGCGTTCTAGCTGAAGAGTCAGAGCACTCTACGTGCCTTGCCAGTGTGGACGGGTAGTGAGCTAGGGTGTCCGGGGCTTCTTTAATGCGCTCTAACTCGCAAGTATAGCCAAGCCCTAAGTCTGAGGCCTGAACTTTTAGTAATGAACGTACAGCAAGATGTCTATAGATATCACAACATAGGCCACCTTTTGAAATTCAATCTGTTTCAACATAGAGAATTTTTTAGAATTGGCCAACTCAGTGGAGTTACAGGACTTGGATATTACTTCTAATGACTTTTTCCTTGCTGCAACGGCCATTCTTATTATAAAACCTATTATGTCACCCAGATTCACAATTCTCTATTCCATTTGAAGTCTAGTATGTGAAGCCAGATATCCCAGTTATTGGAATTCACCATAGGGCCTATTACTTGGACCTCAGAAGCTCCACTGTTCATTTCAAAGCATTGATGAATTAAGTGGGAGCCATCCATACACACCTAATCTCCTTTTCAGTCTGACTGCCGCCTGCTCCTGAACATGGTTAGTTCAAAGCTTAATCCCTTGATGCCATCAGTTACATTTCTTTCAATGAGTATTCCATTGTTGGCAATGGAACACATCTCAACCAAGAGCAGCAAGAAGCTTCCATGGGGATATAGGGACATTCAAAATATTAACACGCAAGGCTCTGCAATGAGAATATCATGGTACTTATCTGCAATGACAGCAGCTGTTTACCTGTTTGTGAGCATGGTCATAAGAGTTTATGTGGTTGTCAAACTCTTGATGTTTTTGATACTGCTTGTCACAGAGTTCACAGTAAAAGTTTGCTCGGAGGTCTTCCAGGGCCTTGGCAATTGCCTTTTCTTTGTCGACATAATCCTGCAATATTAATGAAAGTCAGTACTGTTAAGTTCCTGTAAAATAATCAGTGAAGCTGAACAATTCCATTAAGGAAAAAAGCCTTCCTATGGAAACCTTAACATGAGGCTGGTTAAAATAGAAACATTGTTTTAGAGCAACTTGATACACCCATGTTCTCCTACAAACTAAAATATATGTGAGTGTTGTGAAAACTAACTAGGATACATTCTTTTTTTAATCTGGCCTTTATATGTTCTACATCAGAAAACAGTATTCTTATAAAGTAATGCATTTAAGTGGTCACATGCTCACCACCGTAGAGAACAGCGCCTTCCCAAGGAATTTACAATCTAGAATTTGTGGTTCTATAGCTGGAGACTGACAAAATGTTTAGTACGACTACTTAATAAACCCACCTTATGGCTGCAAATGAAGTGCATCGGATGAGCTGAGCTCACATGAGAAAAACAATTTAAATTTCCAAGCCAATTAATAAAATAATTTAAAAACTGGCAGCTGTTCACATAAAGCTACGACCAAAATGCCGACTGAACCTCCTTAACCTGCCCAAAGATCAACCTCTCTGCTGTGGAACAGAAAACTCCATCTACAAGTACTGACATTCCCTCTGTTTCGAGGGATACCTGGAGCTTTTCTATCTGATCTTAACTGGTATGTAATTCAATAAGGATGAAAACAAGCACAAACTAAGAAAAGCAATGCAGTAACACCTCCAGATCAAGTTCATCCCTGGTGTATTTCTACCAAATTCTATTAAACTATACCAAGAATGAGGATGCCAACTATATGTAGTTAAAGCAAATGAAGTTGTGCCACAGTAGGATGATGGCTGCACGAGAAGGTGCACAGGTAGTTGCAGTTTACCAGAAGTAATAGGGAAACAATTTTTAAAACGAAGATGTATGCACAGCAATCTCTGGCAAAACCAGTCTACAATCAAATGCACATGAATTTAACATCCCGATGATGGTGGTGATTTTTTTGGGTTGATATCTTTGTAAGTGATTAGTTACTACCCCTTAGAGAGGATGGTTATTTTTTGTAATGTGATGATGCCAAAAGGCTCTGGGTCCCATTGTTCCATTCTCTCCTCTCACAGTACAAATCCTAATCCAGCCAATTAATCTCATAGCACAAAGACCACTGTTTAACTCCATGGTGCTCCAACCAGGATTTGCTGGATTCAGCCTAAGGCGGCTTTCCTACTATCCATCAGTGATCTGGACACCAGTTATTCGATGATTAGCCAAACTGGCTGCTGTAATTATTCTGAAATGTAGTTTTGAGCTGGACCTGCTATTGGAAATGAAAGGCCAGTCTGTTACTACCTAAAACCCTGGGCCTACCCATCCTACTTCACAAACCAAATTATTCCAATTGGTACATTAATACTAATGCCAAACCCAAGAATGATTTTAAGAAGTTTTGCCCTTCAGGAGCTGAGAAGAAAGTGTTTATTTTAGGGCTGTCGATTAATCACAGTTAATTCAAAAATTAATCCTGGTTAAAAAAATTAGTTGCGATTAATTGCAGTTTTAATCGCACTGTTAAACAATAGAATACCAATTGAAATTTATTAAATATTTTGGATGTTTTTCTACATTTTCATATATTGTATTCTGTGTTGTAATATACACTTTGATTTCATGTTTCAGAGTAGCAGCCGTGTTAGTCTGTATCCGCAAAAAGAACAGGAGTACTTGTGGCACCTTAGAGACTAACAAATTTATTAGAGCATAAGCTTTCGTGGGCTACAGCCCACTTCCTCGGATGCATATGCATAAGCATATTCTGTTCTTTTTACTTTGATTTCAATTATTTTTTTTATTACAAATATTTGCATTGTAAAAATGATAAAAAAGAAACAGTATTTTTCAATTCACCTCATACAAGTACTGGAGTGCAATCTGTCATGAAAGTGCAATTTACAAATGTAGATTTTTTTTGTTTGTTACATCACTGCACTCAAAACCAAAACAATGCAAAACTTTAGAGCCTACAAGTCCACTCAGTCCTACTTCTTGTTCAGCCAATCGCTAAAACAAACAAGTTTGTTTACATTTACAGGAGATAATGCTGCCGCCGCCTTATTTACAATGTCACCAGAAAGTGAGAACAGGCATTTGCATGGCACTTCTGTAGCCAGCATTGCAAGGTATTTACATGCCAGATATGCTAAACATTCGTATGCCCTTTCATGCTTTGGGCACCATTCCAGAGGACATCCTGATGACACTCATTAAAACAATAATGCATTAATTAAATTTGTGACTCAACTCCTTGGGGGAGAATTGTATGTCCCCTGCTCCGTTTTACCCACATTCTGCCATATATTTCATGTTCTAGCAGTCTCAGATACTGACCCAGCACATTGTTCATTTTAAGAACACTTTCACCGCAGATTTGACAAAATGCAAAGAAGGGACCAATGTGAGATTCCTAAAGATAGTTACAGCACACGACCTAAGGTTTAAATCTGAAATGCCTTCCAAAATCTGAGAGGGATGAGATGTGGAGCATGCTTTCAAAAGTCTTAAAAGAGCAACACTCCGATGCAGAAACTACAGAACCTGAACCACCAAAAAAGAAAATCAACCTTCTACTGGTGGCATCTGACTCAGATGATGAAAATGAACATGCGTAGGTCTGCACTGCTTTGGATGGTTATTGAGCAGAACTCATCATCAGCATGGATGCATGTCCCCAGGAATGGTGGTTGAAACTTGAAGGGACATATGAATCTTTAGCAAATCTGGCCTGTAAATATCTTGCGACTCCAGCTACAACAGTGTCATGCCTGTTCTCACTTTCAGGTGACAATGCTGCCCACTTTTTGTTTACCATATCTCCTGAAAATCTAAACAAACTTGTTTGTCTGAGCGATTGGCTGAACAAGAAATAGGACTGAGTGGACTTGCAGGCTCTAAAATTTTAGGTTGTTTTATTTTTGAATGCAGTTTTTTGTAAATAATTCTACATTTGTAAGTTCAACTTACATGATAAAGAGATTGCACTACAGTATTTGTATTAGGTGAATTGAAAAATACTATTTCTTCTGTTTTTTCACACTGGAAATACTTATAACCAAAAATATAAAGTGAGCACTGTACACTTTATATTCTGTGTTGTAACTGAAATCAATATACTTGAAAAATGCAGAAAACATACAAAACTATTTAAATAAATGGTATTCCATTATTGTTTAACAGTGCGATTCATTTTTTTAATTGCTTGACAGACCTAGTTTATTTCGAACAGGAGCGGCTAACAGGGGAGTTTGGCAAGTGAGTTTACAGGGGGAGTGTGAGCAGGGGCTAGCTACACCTAACATTCTTTGCACTTAAAGGTCAAAACACCGCTTGATAAAAACAAAGCACCAACAAGGGAACAAGTTTTGGGAGTAAAAAGAGAATGCAGGCAGAAGTACAGCAACAGAGTGGGGGCTACCCAGTTTATTGCACCCAATGCAGCATGTATGTATGTATTTGGTGCAAGGAGCTTCTGGCCCTCAGAGACGGTGTACGGACTTTGGAGACCAGGGTGGCTGAGCTGGAGGAGCTAAGGGAGACAGAGAGGTACATAGATGAGACTTTCCGGGACACCGTAGAACGGTCCCACCCCTGGTCTGACAGCCTCTGTGCTGTTGAGGAGGATGAAAGCCTCAGGGAAGGAGAACATCCAATTGAAGCAGAGGGAAACGATCCTATAGTTGGGACCCTCCTCCCAGATGGTGCTGTGGTATCCTCTCGCACTGAGGATACTTCTCCGGGGGAGGGAACTCCAGTTATTATGAAGAGACAGGTATTAGTAATGGGCGATTCGATCATTAGAAACATAGATAGCTGGGTTTGTGATGATCGGGAGAACTGCATGGTGACTTGCCTGCCTGGTGTGAAGGTTGCAGATCTCTCGAGACATCTAGATACTTATATGTAGTGCTGGGGAGGAGTCGGTGGCCGTGGTACATGTAGGTACAAATGACATGGGTTCCTCGTGCAGGGCCAGTTAGACAGGCAGAACTGCAGGGTCTCAATGCGTGGATGAGATGATGGTGTAGGTAGAAGGGGTTTAGATTTATTAGGAACTGGGGAAGCTTTTGGGAGAGGGGGAGCCTTACAGGAAGGGTTCCACCTAAACCAAAACGGAACCAGATAGTTGGCGCTTAAAATTAAAAAGGTTGTAGAACAGTTTTTAAACTAATGGCTGGGGGAAAGCTGACAGGCGTGGAGGAGCATGTGGTTCGGACATCCCTTAGGGGAGGATCTATAAATGGATATTCCCTATGCCCTAATAAGGAGTAGAGGATGGAAAATGATAAAATACAGGGAGGATCTGATGAGAAACAGTCAAATGAAAGAAAGTCCCCATTCAATTACACCATAGAATCACAGAATATCAGCGTTGGAAGGGACCTCAGGAGGTATCTAGTCCAATCCCCAACTAAATCATCCCAGCCAGGGCTTTGTCAAGCCTGACCTTAAAAACCTCTAAGGAAGGAGATTCCACCACCTCCCCAGGTAACCCATTCCAGTGCTTCACCACCCTCCTAGTGAAAAAGTTTCTCTTAATATCCAACCTAAACCTCCCCCACTGCAACCTGAGACCATTACTCCTTGTTCTGTCATCTGGTACCACTGAGAACAGTCTAGATCCATCCTCTTTGGAACCCCCTTTCAGGTAGCTGAAAGCAGCTATCAAATCCCCCCTCAGTCTTCTCTTCTGCAAACTAAACAATCCCAGTTCCCTCAGCCTCTCCTCATAAATCTTGTGTTCCAGACCCCTAATCATTTTTGTTGCTCTCCGCTGGACTCTTTCCAATTTTTCCACATCCTTCTTGTAGCGTGGGGCCCAAAACTGGACACACTACTCCAGATGAGGCCTCATCAATGTCGAATAGAGGGGAATGATCACGTCCCTCGATCTGCTGGCAATGCCCCATCTTATACAGCCCCAAATGCCGTTAGCCTTCTTGGCAAGAAGCGCATACTGTCGACTCATATCCAGCTTCTCGTCCACTGTAACCCCTAGGTCCTTTTCTGCAGAACTGCTGCCTAGCCACTCGGTCCCTAGTCTGTAGCAGTGCATGGGATTCTTCCATCCTAAGTGCAGGACTCTGCACTTGTCCTTGTTGAACCTCATCAGATTTCTTTTGGCCCAATCCTCTAATTTGTCTAGGTCCCTCTGTATCCTATCCCTACCCTCCAGCGTATCTACCACTCCTCCCAGTTTAGTGTCATCTGCAAACTTGCTGAGGGTGCAGTCTACACCATCCTCCAGATCATTAATGAAGATACTGAACAAAACTGGCCACAGGACTGACCCTTGGGGCACTCCGCTTGATATCGGCTGCCAACTAGACATGGAGCCATTGATCACTACCCGTTGAGCCCGACGATCTAGCCTTCTTTCTATCCACCTTATAGTCCATTCATCCAACCCATACTTCTTTAACTTGCCGGAAATAGGGGACAGCCAAAAAAATGACAAGTTTTTAAAATGCTTATATACGAATGCTAGAAGTCTAAACAATAAGATGGGTGAACTAGAGTGCCTAGTATTAAATGAGGATATTGATATAATAGGCATCACAGAAACCTGGTGGAATGAGAAAAATCAATGGGACACAGTAATACGAGGGTACAAAATATATCGGAAGGACACAACAGGTCGTGCTGGTGGGAGAGTGGCACTATATGTGAAAGAAAGCATAGAATCCAATGAAGTAAAAATCTTAAATGAACTAAATTGTACTATAGAATCTCTATGGATAGTAATTCCATGCTTGAAAAATAAGAATATAGCAGTAGGACTATATTACAGACCACCTGACCAGGATGGTGTTAGTGACTCTGAAATGCTCAGAGAGATTAGAGAGGCTATTAAAATAAAAATCTCAATAACAATGGGGGATTTCAACTATCCCCATATTGACTGGGTACATATCACCTCAGGATGGGATGCAGACAAAGTTTCTTGACACCTTAAATGACTGCTTCTTGGAGCAGCTGGTCTTGCAACCCACAAGAGGAGAGGCAATTCTTGATTTAGCCCTAAGTGGAGCACGGGATCAGGTCCAAGAGGTGAATATAGCTGGACCACTTGGTAATAGTGACTGTAATATATTAAATTTAACATCCCTGTGGCAGGGGAAACTCCACAGTGGCCCAACACTGTAGCATTTAATTTCAGAAAGGGGAACTATACAAAAATGAGGAGGTTAGTGAAACAGAAAATAAAAGGTACAGTATCAAAAGTAAAATCCCTGCAAGCTGCATGGAAACTTTTTAAAGGCACCATAATAGAGGCCCAACTTAAATGTATACCCCAATTTAAAAAACACAGTAAGAGAACCAAAAAAGAGCCACTGTGGTTAAACAACAAAGTAAAAGAAGCAGTGAGAGGCAAAAAGGCATCCATTAAAAAGTGGAAGATAAATCCTAATGAGGAAAACAGAAAAGAGCATAAACTCTGGCAAATGAAGTGTAAAAATATAATTAGAAAGACCCAAAAAGAATTTGAAGAACAGCTAGCTAAAGACTCCAAAAGTAATAGCAAAATTTTTTTAAAATACATCAGAAGCAGAAAGCCTGCTAAACAACCAGTGGGGCCACTGGACGATCGAGATGCTAAAGGAGCACTCAGACGATAAGGCCATTGCGGAGAAACTAAATGAATTCTTTGCATCGGTCTTCACTGTTGAGGATGTGAGGGAGACTCCTAAACCTGAGCCATTCTTTTTGGGTGACAGATCTGAGGATCTATCCCAAATTGGGGTGTCAGAGGAGGTTTTGGAACAAATTGATAAACTAAACAGTAATAAATCACCAGGACCTGATGGTATTCACTCAGGAGTTCTGAAGAGTTCTGAAGGAACTCAAATGTGAAATTGCAGGACTACTAACTGTCATCTGTAACCTATCATTTAAATCAGCTTCTGTACCAAATGACTGGAGGATAGCTAATGTGATGCCAATTTTTAAAAATGACTCCAGAGGTGACCCTGGCAACTACAGGCCAGTAAGCCTCACTTCAGTACTGGGCAAATTGATTGAAACTATTGTAAAGAACAAAATTGTCAGACACATAGATGAACATAATTTGTTGGGAAATAGTCAACATGGCTTTTATAAAGGAAAATCATGCCTCACCAATCTACTAGAATTCTTTGAGGGGGGTCAACAAGCATGTGGACAAAGGAGATCCAGTGGATATAGTGTATTTAGATTTTCAGAAAGCCTTTGACAAGGTCCCTCACCAAAGGCTCTTTAACAAAATAAGCAGTCATGGGATAAGAGGGAAGGTTCTCTCATGGATTGGTAACTGGTTAAAAGATAGGAAACAAAGTGTAGGAATAAATGGTCAGTTTTCAGAATGGAGAGAGGTAAATAGTGGTGTCCCCCAGGGATCTGTACTGGGCCCAGTCCTATTTAACATATTCATAAATGATCTGGAAAAAGGGGTAAACAGTGAGGTGGCAAAATTTGCAGATGATACAAAACTACTCAAGATAGTTAAGTCTCAGGTAGACTGCGAAGAGCTACAAAAGGATCTCACAAAACTGGGTGACTGGGCAACAAAATGGCAGATGAAATTTAATGTTGATAAATGCAAAGTAATGCACATTGGAAAACAATCCTAACTATACATATAAAATGATGGGGTCTAAATTAGCTGTTACCACTCAAGAAAGATCTTGGAGTCATTGTGGATAGTTCTCTGAAATCATCCACTCAATGTGCAGCGGCAGTCAAAAAAGCAAACAGAATGTTGGGAATCATCAAGAAAGGGATAGATCACTGGTCTACAATTTTTGAGAAGTCGTCTGCTTCAGAGATAAAATGTGCTATTTATTATGTATTTTGATGTGCTGAATTCAAATATGACAATTAAAACAACTGATTGGCTACTGTTTCTAAGATATTTAAGTTTTTACATTTTATGTCTATGTATATTGTGTAGATAGAGTTTTAATCATAAATTGTAAACCTAGGTCTTTTCATGTGTTTATGGTTGCTTTACATGATAATATTTCACCTGTCCTGTTTATGTAACACTTTAAAAATCAGCAAAAGGGTTATATAAATAAAATTTACTATGAAACAAAAGGCAAAAAACTATTCTGTACATAGTTTAGTCCTATTCAGTGTCTACTCGGCGCTTCTTGGCTTGTCTCTTGTATTCATTAAATGGAACATCTCTTGTCACTGTCCAGCAATAGTCTGCAAGCATTGATGGGCTCCATTTGCCCTGATAGCTTTTCTCCATTGTTGCAATGTCCTGGTGAAATCGCTCGCCGTGCTCGTTGCTCACTGCTCCGCAGTTCGGTGGAAAAAATCTAGATGAGAGTGCAAAAAATGTATCTTTAGTGACATGTTGCAACCAAGGCTTTTGTATGCCTTGAGGAGGTTTTCCACCAACAACCTGTAGTTGTCTGCCTTGTTATTTCCGAAAAAATTTATTGCCACTAACTGGAAGGCTTTCCATGCCATCTTTTCCTTGCCACGCAGTGCATGGTCAAATGCATCATCTCGAAGAAGTTCACGAATCTGAGGACCAACAAAGACACCTTCTTTTATCTTAGCTTCACTTAACCTTGGAAATTTTCCACAGAGGTACTTGAAAGCTGCTTGTGTTTTGTCAATGGCCTTGACAAAGTTCTTCATCAGACCCAGTTTGATGTGTAAGGGTGGTAACAAAATCTTCCTTGATTCAACAAGTGGTGGATGCTGAACACTTTTCCTCCCAGGCTCCAATGACTGTCGGAGTGGCCAATCTTTCTTGATGTAGTGGGAATCTCTTGCACGACTATCCCATTCGCAGAGAAAACAGCAGTACTTTGTGTATCCAGTCTGCAGACCAAGCAAGAGAGCAACAACCTTCAAATCGCCACAAAGTTGCCACTGATGTTGGTCATAGTTTACGCACCTCAAAAGTTGTTTCATGTTGTCATAGGTTTCCTTCATATGGACTGCATGACCAACTGGAATTGATGGCAAAACATTGCCATTATGCAGTAAAACAGCTTTAAGACTCGTCTTCGATGAATCAGTGAACAGTCTCCACTCATCTGGATCGTGAACGATGTTGAGGGCTGCCATCACACCATCGATGTTGTTGCAGGCTACAAGATCACCTTCCATGAAGAAGAATGGGACAAGATCCTTTTGACGGTCACGGAACATGGAAACCCTAACATCACCTGCCAGGAGATTCCACTGCTGTAGTCTGGAGCCCAACAGCTCTGCCTTACTCTTGGGTAGTTCCAAATCCCTGACAAGGTCATTCAGTTCACCTTGTGTTATGAGGTGTGGTTCAGAGGAGGAGGAGGATGGGAGAAAATGTGGGTCCTGTGACATTGATGGTTCAGGACCAGAAGTTTCATCCTCTTCCGACTCAAGTGAGAATGATTCTGGTGCATCAGGAACCGGCAGTCCTTCTCCGTGGGGTACTGGGCGTATAGCTGATGGAATGTTTGGATAATGCACAGTCCACTTTTTCTTCTTTGACACACCTTTCCCAACTGGAGGCACCATGCAGAAGTAACGATTGCTGGTATGATCTGTTGGCTCTCTCCAAATCATTGGCACTGCAAAAGGCATAGATTTCCTTTTCCTGTTCAACCACTGGCAAAGATTTGTTGCACAAGTGTTGCAGCATATGTGTGGGGCCCACCTCTTGTCCTGATCTCCAATTTTGCAGCCAAAATAAAGGTGATAGGCTCTCTTAACCATAGTGGTTATACTGCGCTTTTGTGATGCAAAAGTCACTTCACCACAAACACAGCAGAAGTTATCTGCACTGTTCACACAAGTACGAGGCATCTCTGCTCACTTTGGCTAAACAGAAATGAGTCCCTTTGCAAAATCAAACACTGACAAATAAGAGAGCACAACACTGTATGATTTCTAGAGCTGATATAGGGCAATTTGTTCAGCAGAGTGATGTAAGCTTCGTTATGATTGCATCATCCATGACTTCTAGGAATAACATGATGCAATTCATATCATGTATGACGCAATACCAGCTTCAGATTGCATCATTCATTGTTTTGCCTAAAAAGCAAGTACTGTCCAAACCCAGTCATAGATTTATTCATAGATCCAGTCAAAGATGTATTTTAGTCATTTCTGGTTTAAATTGAGATCCCTTCCCTTTATAACTCACTTATCCTCCGCCATTCCCAAGTCAAGGGTCGTATATACTGACCCAATAGCATATCTTGAAAACTAGAGCCAATCAACAATTTTAAGCATCATTTTCGTTCTCAGTGACCCAGAATTAGTAAAGTTTGACTACATTTATTTCAGAAGCATTTTGGCTGTAGAGCAGTGTAATAACACAGAAAATATCATATTGCCTCTATATAAATCCATGGTACGCCCAAACCTTGAATACTGCGTGCAGATGTGCTCGCCCCATCTCAAAAAAAATATACTGGAATTGGAAAAGGTTCAGAAAAGGGCAACAAAAATGATTAGGGGTATAGAACAGCTTCCGTATGAGGAGAGATTAATAAGACTGGGACTTTTCAGCTTGGAAAAGAGGCAACTAAGGGGGGATATGATAGAGAAAGTAAATAAGGAAGTGTTATTTACTCCTCCTCATAATACAAGAA
Source organism: Terrapene triunguis (assembly GCF_002925995.2). Lineage (NCBI taxonomy): Eukaryota > Metazoa > Chordata > Testudines > Emydidae > Terrapene > Terrapene triunguis. Next base: position 2,610,861 of record NW_020664846.1, on the reverse strand, counting down.
CAAGGGGCCACCAAATGAAATTAATAGGTAGTAGGTTTAAAACAAACAAAAGGAAGTATTTCTTCACACAATGCAGAGTCAACCTGTGGAACTCCTTGCCAGAGGCTGTTGCGAAGGCCAATACTATAACAGGGGTCAAAAGGGAGCTAGATAGATTCATGGAAGATAGGTCCATCAATGGCTATTAGCCAGGATGGGCAGGAATGGTGTCCCTAGCCTCTGTTTGCCAGAAGCTGGGATTGGGTGACAGGGCATGGATCACTTGATGATAACTTGTCTGTTCATTCCCTTTGGGGCACCTGCCATTGGCCACTGTCAGAGGACAGGGTACTAGGCTTGATGGACCTTTGGTCTGACCCAGTATGGCCGCTCTTATGTTCTTAAACAAGACTGACTGGAAACTTTTGTACTAACATGTACTGGAGAATAAATTTCCCTCGTGTTACATGATAAAGCATGCAATGGCAACAATATTATATCTGGTATATTCCTGGTGACTATTAAACTCTGGGGTAAAACAAACCATAAGCACTCTGAAGAGTGAAAGTGCATTGTAGCACCTTGGAAATGGCACCTGCAAAAAGCTGATCATCATAAAATGAAATTCAGGTTGATTTTCTGTATTACAGAAGCAACCCTTAGTACCATAGAGATTAGGGTTTGCTAGCATTTCCAAAAACGAAATCCTATTTTTAACTGTTTAAAAATAATGTCTCTGTGTTGCATTCAAAGTAGTATAACAATCTGTTGGGGAGCAGTATTCTAGACTGTCAATTAGTTTTACTTTAATCATGTTCTGAATGATAACTAATGTATACATTCACTTTTGTTAATTATTATATAGTGAAGGTCTTATGTCTTAAACTAACACTGGCACAAGAGAGACTGGTACTCAAACTGGCATTGGATTTCACAAAGGACTCCTGGTAACAATCCCCTTTTCAGCAAGATAGCAACCACCAGCTAAGGGATCAGAAGTATCTGTTTTAATAAGAAACAGTGGGCCAAATTCACCACTGGAATAAGCAGGCACAGCTCCACTGAAGTTACTGCCAATGCACCTGCAATGCATGTGGCCTTCTAGGGCTTACACAGTTCAAAATATCATGTAAAATTTATGCTGGGTTCAGTCCATGGTGAGCAGTGGTCACCAACCTTTCCCAGTTGTTCCATTATTTTATCCTCTCACAAAATCTGTAAGAAATATTAAGATTATCATATGTAAGAATACTATATGCATAAGTGTATCCAGGCAAGAAAATGACCCATGATTGAGGGCTGCAACCCAGTAAAATTCAAATGAAGGCTTATCCTCATTTGATATTTATTTATGAACTTGAACCAGGAACGCTGCATCACAAAACAGTAGCTTCACTTACTGAGCTGCCACACATTCTCCATTAGCTGTAAGAACCAGAAAGCCAGATATTCTTTATATCAAGTACAGGTCGATGGATAGATTCCTCCATTCCTTCAATCCTGAACTACAAACATCATCCACAATGTGCTTATGCACACACACATTGTTTTACTTATCCAGCTTATACATAAAAATGTTGGGTGACCATTTTGAGATACATAAGGCCAGATTTTTCAGAGTAGTTAACATTTTTACACCACTTTATATGCTCAAAGCACAGCTTTCAGCTTGAAAGGATTATTTTTGTTAAAATTGTAACTTCAAGGTTGAGAAGGGGTTTCTAAACAAAGCCTACATTCTGAACTGAAGTAAGTCTAATGCAGTGCTGAAATTATGCATTTATGTGAGACGAGAACCCTTGTTTCCTCAGAGTTCATCTGCACCAGCTGCTCCTCTGAAGTTACAGTTTAAATTTGTAACCTCAATTCTTTCTACCACAAACCAGTTGTGATGTCACTAAAACAAGCTTATGACTCTTTACAGGGAATAAATACCTGGGGCAGATGAGCTCTGAATCCTCATGCTAATATCCTTAAAGAACAGAAAATACAGGAAATAGAAAAACCACCAGCATACATGCAAAAATGCTTCTAAATACACTGGCTAGGATTTTCTCCAAGAGGAATTAGTTGCTTTTTAATGTTTTGACTCATGTGTGAATTATGTTTTTTAAACTGCTAAAGGTGAGCATTATACAGGCTGACATATTACTATAGTGCAAAATTAAGTTAAAATATTTCTTAGCGCACACGGGAAAAAATCCTCACTAAGATCTTATTGTTATAAGGTTTTACAATTTTTTTTCCCAAGGGATTTTGAACATTTAGCTAAAAATCTATTCTAAGCCATAGCTTCAATATGAAGAATGTGTCTATCATCTAAGGACATTGATATGAAAAAAGTAAGGGTTTGAGTCTAGAGCTGTTCAATATGAAGACGCTAGAAAAGGAAAGCAAAACATGAGGTTTGGAGAACAATGGCATTTAAAGTTCTGCTTCTGAAACCATGAGCACACTTCCTCCCCGAATCAATGTTTAAAAAAGGTTAAAAAACATCCTGTGGCCGAACAATATAACTCTTCAAATAGTCTTGTTCAGAATCTACACCAGGGAAGGAAATTAACAGTTTCTTGCTTCACTTTTGGTTGGAGAGCTATCTGAAATTCCTTTGAGACCCCGTGAATGGCTAATAATAATGTGGCCACAGTTGGCAATTACATAATTGTTTGCTCTAAAGCAGTGAAACTTGTGCTTGAGGAGACTTCCATAGATTAATACAGAAATGCAATAGCCTAGTGATAAAGCATGATAATAAAACAAATCTGTGTTGGGAGAAACTTGTCAGTGCTCTCAATAACAGTTTCTTAAAGAACATGCTCTGAATGCTGGCAAAAAGATAGATTTAAAAAACAGTTACAAAGGCAATACACATTCAATTGTAAAAGCAATACACACTCAATTGCATTTGAAAAGGTAATAGGAAAAACTAAGAACTCTGCTATAAAAACAGCAATGCAGACTAAGACAAGACATCATTACACAATTCACAGAAGAGAAGAAGGGCTTCCTGCCCACCAATATGTAAAGAAGATACACATGTATAGCCTTCAGCTGTTGTTGCCTGCAGATCCTTGGCAGCACAGCTTGGGGTATATTGTAGGGAAACCACCACCAAGGAAAACAAATTCCAGCTTTTAGTCACACATTGCTTTTGAACAGCTAATGTCAGAACTAAACCCCCACTCCTTGTGCAGTGTGTGAATGGTTTGTCGGACAGTATGCCACACCAAAATGAAAGACAGGGACATTTTTACTATATTAAAGTAGAAATGTGCCAAAGGGACATAAGGAAAAGTACTGTTTACTATAATCTGCAAATGACCATTTAAAAACATACTATTCTTTTAAATATGACAAAAGACCTGTTTAATTGCACTTCAGTTCAGAACTAAGGGGTAATTAAAAAAAATAATTAACATGCTGTTTATTTTTATAAGGAACAAATATCAGACGTTCATGTAACAGGCAAGTTAAGGTCTTAATTAATAAAGAAAAACAAAGCAAGAGGGAGCATACAGCTATTACTGTTGAATAAACTGCTTTTAGTGCCACCTACCTCACCAATGAAGTGATAAGTATTTTACAATTGACATGGCTTTGTTTTACTTTAATGCAGTTGGACCTCTGTCCACCACTCCCAAAAGCAGGGTTCTCAAACTGGGGGTCAGTACCCCTCAGGAGATCGCGAGGTTATTACATGGGGCGTCGCGAGCTGTCAGCCTCCACCCCAAACCCCGCTTTGCCTCCAGCATTTATAATGGTGTTAAATATATAAAAAAGTGTTTTTAATTTATGGGGGGGGGGTCACACTCAGACTTGCTATGTGAAAGGGATCACCAGTAAAAAAGTTTGAGAGCCAATGCTCAAAAGCATCAAATTTTAGGTGAAACGGATGCCTTAAATCTAGTATCTGCTACTTTTCTTCATCCTGATCACCTCTGATGTCCCAGGACAGCTGAATGAGCAAGTTTTCCCAAGATTTAATGTGCTTCACAGGAAATGGCTGGTAAGCAGAAGAAGGGGTATGGAACGGTGCAATACCCTGGAGACAACACACTCTTCATTGGCCTCAAAACAGGAAAGTCAGTTGTTGGTCCTGAACCCAGATACACTGCAATGGAGCATGATCAGTGCCAGTAGGGTGGTCCAATATTATTATTAAGAAACACAGTAGCGCATTGGCTTGCTAAACACAGGCTTTTGCAGACTATATAACAGGAAAAATTCTTGCTTCAGAACTGACACTGTAATACTGTATATTGGCAGCATATAAAAATTCTGCTAAGTAGATGCAGTCAATCAATTTTTTCCTACACCAGAGCAGCGTTGCTGCCTTCTAATAAAGCCAGCATTTATGCAACATTACAGTGATATTCCATTTATTGAGGGAATCAGAGGCAATACAAAGAGGTCTACTCCATTTTCCAGTTGAGCAATGTTAATATGAACTCCACCTGTTGATTTTGCATTAATTAGCCCTCCGTGGGCACGTTCAACAGAAAGCCAAGGGCTATAAACAGGCCACAGAGACTGACACTTCCTTTTTACCATCCAGATCAGGGATGAAGCACAGTGGAAGGGGGCAGTGTTGTGGAAGCTTGCATAGCTGTTGCCCATGCAGTTGCTGTTCTGTGACTAAACAGGGGACCTTCAATTGGCAACGCTGCATTCAGCAGCACAGCATTCATATTTAAAAAAAGGACAGCAGCAAAGCACAAGATTTTATACAACCAAGGGGTAACTAACTAGTGCCATCAGTACTGGAGTTGAATGACCAGACTGCTCGGTCCTATCAGAACTAAGTCTCTCCCATTCAGCCCATAGAAACTCAGGCATCAATGTGTTCATTTAAGTACCTTGTACTTCTGCCTCAGCTCTTCAGTGTCTTCTTTCTCCACCTCCAGTACACGCCTCCGTTCAGTGGCATCTTCGGCATAATCAAGCTTAGCAACAAGAACAGATGCAATTACTCCCGTAAATTCTTGGTGGTACCCAAATAGCCAAGAAAATGTCATTTATTCAACTGTTTGAAAACGGAATCTTTGTGAGTATTGTGCTTAACTTTCCTTGCTTTGTCATCCCATTGTCTACAAAATAGTTCATTAATCCTTCCATGCTGCTGGTTCCCAGCAGGCAAGTCCATTGCCAGTAATGGACTTAGCTTTATGGAAATCCAATTCACACAGCCAAGGAATTAAAGAAAAGACTCCAGGCCTCAAAAATCAGTTAACCACGGGTGACTAAAGTATATGTTTTGAGGAGAAAAGCTTTTCCTATAGCTCAGATTTAAGGCAAAGTTTTTCTCCAGCTTTGTTGCTCCAAGTTCTTACTTTTACATCACTCTCCAATTGCACTTTTGGACCCAATGTAAATTAAGTAATGTGTTTCAGAATAAGATGGATCAGGATCAACTTACCTCCATTTCCATCCGGCCCATGCCCATGACATCATACTTGACGACGATAGGGATGGGATCTGTTCTACCTGTAACAGAAACACACAAACAAGGTGAGAGGCCAAGTCTGCTCCAACAGCTCACTTTACACATTAGGTTTGGGTGGTTAGAGATCTTGCCTTTGAGTGCAGAGACCAGAAAGCTACAGTGAACCAAACACAAGCCATTCTCACAGCTTACATCCAAACCTGCTTCTCTCAAACCTGTTAAGGTTAAATGTACTCATTAGCCCTTTGGTGCTTATTACTGAGATTCTCAGAACATTAACCACAAGTACATTTTGCATAACTGGTTAATGTTCAACATTGCCAAGTCCTGGCACCAGGAGATTAAAAGGATCTTTCCTCATTACCCTCACACTATTAGATCATAACCCTGATCTTCTGACCCCTCAGTGGAAAAACAAGTACCAAACATGTTTTATTGTACAACTCATTAGTTTCCCACCAAGTTTTGCATCTTATTAAATAAAAAAATTAACTGACGCCATGGTAGCCAGAATTCTCTCATCAAAAAAAAAAAAATGAGCACTAATTCCAGAACAGGTATTTAATCACAACTTGCTTCCTAATGTTCCCACTAAGAAATGCTCTATTACTTACTGTGTAACCTGTAAGCTGTGAAAAGGACTAGTAGCGAAGAAAATTGACTTTGAACTAATCAAACTATGCTGGAGATTTTTACATATCTTTAATCCACTCATAACCAGCCAAACAAAGCAAAATGGGGCAGACAAGCACTTTACTACCACAGCTTTTTTACATCACAACTTGCACTGTTTGTTGTGATGTAAGCCCACTGAAAAGTACTTACCTTATCCGGTGCATACCTTGAGTAAAAAAACAGAATGTTTACTTCCCTTATTATGATTCTTGGGTCGGTGTAAACAATTGTTTTGTTATACACACATACACATATATTATACCTTTGGGCTAAAAGATCTAGTTTTAATCATGCCAAAATTAAGACACTATTTCAATCCACATGCACAAAAAAGGCTCAGTTCTTAAAACCACGTCAGAAAAGCCTCTGATTTACATCAAGTTTCTCTGTTCTCCAAGGGAAACTCTTTCTAGCTCCTTCAAAAACTATTAATCCATGGACCTCCAACTCCACAGGGACATAAAGGAGATCCTAAGGATTGTTAAAGACAGGTGTATTTTTAATAATTAAACTAGGAAATAAGTATGAGTAATTTCCACTTCAGACATGTATTTAGTTTTATATTTATAACTGCATTTTTATATTTTTGTACATATGCCCAGAGACCGTTTAGTTGGGCATGTTGCAAGTCCAAAGATAAAAGATAAAAATATTTATTAAGCCATCTCAGCCAACCCAAAACAGCTTTTAGCTATTTAGCTTTCATGTAGGTATTTAACAGTAAAATTTTCACCCAGATTAAGTTTCTCTTACGCCCAATGGTATAATAAGTAAGCAGTGACTGCAATCTTTAGCAAAAGGACCAAATTAAAGACAGGTTATAAAAATGACTTCCTAGGTGCAATATCACTTTCATAACGTCTCAGCCAGGGATTTACTGGTAAAAGGTAGACCCAATAGAATGATTGAGACCAAGTGCAAAAAGAATTTATTTTGTTTTGTTTACCAGTTTTTGTTTTGTTTCTGCAAGAATCATGATCTTTATATGCCAGCTCATTACCTTGGTAAACCCCTGTATACAAACAATGAGTCAGTACTTTTGCCTTCTAAGGCAGTCAAAGTTTTTAAAATTCATAAATTGCAGTAGCAAGTGCTAGTGCCCATCATGTTGGGGAAAATCAAGTTTGGACAGTATTAGAATTTTATGTTTAAAACTGATTTTTGGCAGTTCTAACAAACAGAAACATCCCTTCTTAGCAATACCCTTTAATGAACAAGGATCAGACAAGTGTGCATAAAGAAAGGAAAGGAAATGAAAGACCAAGCAGAAGGATGAAGGCTACAACAGAGAAAGTAAGCCTAACATATTGGTGCACTGATGACAAAAGGAGTAATTCAGTCTGAAAATAAAAAATTACCACTGCTAAGTTTACCATCACCACAACAAGTCCAGGATCAAAATGCTGTAAAAAAGAAACACCATTTGTTAGGCAGAAACCTTTAGGGGCAGAAAATAGGCCGCTTGCAGTAGGCAGACAGGATGGGTTAAAGGCTTCTTCCTCACCCCTCCAACCCCACTGCCACACTTCATCCTGTGGAGTGGGGGAGATAGGAGGTGGTCAGTTTTGAGCAGCTATTGTTTGTTATCACAACTGCTCTCGCTTATGATTTAGCAGGTGTTAGAAGATGTTTAGTTCCTGGTGATGAATCAGTTTTAAAAGATGCTGCATTTTTCAAATTCAAAGATTTAGATTTTAAAAATCAAGATCTTAAGATAATAAAAAATATTTTAAAGGGCATGAAGTCAACAAGGCATTCCATAAATGTATGGCGTTTTCATACAAGAAAAGGGAAATGTTACTTTTTAACTACTCAAAGTGCCGCCTTTGTTTTAAATATAACCATTATTATTTCATTAGGAGTGAGAGCTGGCTGACCCTGGCAGCTGGCCAAGCAGGCACCAGGTTCTAGCAGTTCAAGCACAAATTGCAACTACATACAGCGGTGACTGCTTCTATCACCAAAATAATGAAGGCACACCCAATGGCGTAGCGTGCATGCAACGTGCTGCCAGATAGAAGACCAGAATTTGGGTCCCCAGCTCTGAGCCCATAGGAACTAGGAGAGTCCAGTTTCATGCTAACAGGTTTCAGAGTGGTAGCCGTGTTAGGACTTGGCTACAGCGCATTAAGGGAGCCCCGGGCGCCCTAGCTCACTACCCGTCCACACTGGCAAGGCACGTAGAGTGCTCTGACTCCACGGCTAGAGCGCTCCTGGTACTCCACCTCGGCGAGTAGAATAACGTTTGATGTGCCCCCGCTGGAGCACCCCAGCGTCAGTGTGAACGAGGTGTTGCATTACTGCGCTCTGATCAGCCTCCGAAAACGTCCCATAATCCCCTTAAGTCAAGTGGCCACACTTGGCATTGTTTTGGATATGCCCTTTGAAAGCTTCGTTTCTGACAGCCGGCTGATTATCTGCTCTGAGACAAAGCAACCATTACTGTGGAATGCTGTGAGAGAGAGAGAGAGGCGCGGGGGGAGGAGGAGGTCTGCTGTTCTCTGAACTTACAAGACAGCATGCTGACATGCTCTCAGCCCCCCAAAAACCCACTCTCCCCCCCCCACATACACACAACACACTCCGTCACACTCCACCCCACTCCCCCCATTTGAAAAGCACGTTGCAGCCACTTGCATGCTGGGATAGCTACCACAATGCACTGCTCTCTGTAGCCATTGCAAGAGCTGCTAATGTGGCCACGCCAGTGCGCTGGCAGCTGGCAGTGTGGACAGACTGCAGCGCTTTCCCTACTGCGCTCTCCGAAGGCTGGTTTAACTCAAAAGCGCTCTACATCTGCAAGTGTAGCCATGCCCTGAGTCTGTATCATCAAAAACAACAAGGAGTCCTTGTGGCACCTTAGAGATTAACAAATGTATTTGATCTGTTAGTCTCTAAGGTGCCACAAGGACTCCTTATTTTTTTCAGTTTCATGCTAGTAAGCCACTTTGGCTGACTGCAGAGAAATGTAATGACTAGCTTGGGAACAAAAACACATCTAACCCTGCTGTCTGCAATGTGAAGCCTAGTGGGGTAGGATAGAGGACAGTCAAAGGGAAAAGGTGAGGGATCTCTGACTACCAGTGCAAAAAAACCAAACACATCATAGGTTAGCTCACGCTGTGATCTTTAGCATTTCACAAGTAGCCATAGATTTGGGTTCTCTCAGATTTTAAGTGAACCTCCTTAGAGCCGTGTTTAGTTCCTACCCCTCTAAATGGATTGTTGTTGAGTTCAAGGAAGGGCAGGAACTCAAATTGTTATATGGCTATATAAGATTGGCACCAACAACTAGTCCACTTCAGAAAGTGAATCACACAGACGACAATCTTATTTTTTTCTCCAAACAAATCAGAGAAGTTGTACTATCTCTAGAGCAAAGTCACAATCCCTTTTCTTTTCAGACAGTATTCATAGCAAGGATGATGTGACCAAAGCCACAAGGGGGATGGGAAATGTTTTGACCTAGTAGGAATGCCCTGGCATAGGTTTACTACAGACTCCCCAGTGAGGTAAGGGAAAAGCAAACAGCGTGTTTAAGAGTTATACTCTAGGAAGGTCAATCTCGGAGGGCTTGGCTACACTTGCAGATGTAGAGCGCTTTGAGTTAAACCAGCCTTCGGAGAGCGCAGTAGGGAAAGTGCTGCAATCTGTCCACACTGCCAGCTGCCAGCGCACTGGCATGGCCACATTAGCAGCTCTTGCAATGGCCAGAGAGTAGTGCATTGTGGTAGCTATCCCAGCATGCAAGTGGCTGCAACGTGCTTTTCAAATGAGGGGGATGGGGTGGAGTGTGACAGGGAGTGCGTTGTGTGTATGTGGGGGGGGGGGGGGGTTTTTGGGGGGGCCGGGGGCATGCAACCATGGTGGCTTGTTAATTCAGACCGGCACAAAACCCCCCCCCTCGCCCCCCCCCACAGCATTCCACAGTAATGGCTGCTTTGTCTCGGAGCAGATAAGCATGCCGGCTGTCAGAAATGGAGCTTTCAAAGGGCATATTGGCATGCCTTCAGTGATTCCAAAACAATGACAGGAGTGGCCACTTGATTTAAGGGGATTATGGGACCTTTCCAGAGGCTGATCAGAACGCAGTAATGCAACACCTCGTTCACACTGACGCCTGGACATTTCAGCCAATGCGCACCAAGTGTTAATCTTCTCGCCGAGGTGGAGTACCAGGAGTGCTCTAGCCATGGAGTCAGAGCGCTCTACATGCCTTGCCAGAGTGGACGCGTAGTGAGCTAGGGCGCCCGGGGCTACTTTAATGCGCTCTAACTCGCAAGTGTAGCCACGCCCTGAAATTAAAGTAAATGCAAGATGTTTAATTATTTCTTTGTTTCAAGAATGCAAGTAGCATTTCAGAACTCGTTAGGTATACCAAATATCTGCCCCCCCCCCCAAAAAAAGAGAGCAGGACTTTTCTCCGGATCTCTGAAAATTGTTCAGCCTTTAAATCTGTACTGCAAGTTACATTCCTTGCTGAGGCACTGCATCTGCTCAGTGATCTGCAAATGTCTGAAAGATAATCCAACAAGCGTGGGGGGAGCAGAGGAAATGGATTGAAGGAAGACACCTTGAGGAATCTCAATAGGTGTCAGTTCCTCTGAATTCAGTTATTTTTAATCACACAAACATTTCTTAAAGGAGTGTGTGATAAAGTTACTAAAACTATTTGATACTATTTACTAGCACAACTTTTGGTCTACACAAATTTTGGAAGGGATATTAAACCTCATGCTTCAGAGTTTAAGCCTCTCTCTAAACTAATAGAGACCAAGATGAGACCTATTGTTGAGAGATTACCCCCATATCTGATATTGGAGGGTTTTGCACCTTCCTCTGAAGCATCTGGTGCTGGCCACCGTCGGAGACAAGATACTCAACTAGTTTACTTGGAGATGGATCCAGCCTGGCAATTCCCATGTTCCTAATATTAATGCAGATTTATTTCTAACATATAAAAGAGAGGCATTGCAGCTAATGGATAACAATACCCCCTCAATACTTTTCTGACTGGTATTAACCTACTAGAAATTCAGAAAAAGAGATAGTTCCCATTGGAACTAACTTGGATCCCACCAGGTTTGTAAATATTTTTTTCTGGTAATATGCAATGTCTGATGCCTTCAATTTAAAAAAAAATAGGTTTAATATAAAAATCAGGATGTTCCAGCTAACAAACATGAAAATATCATGAAAGCTATTTGTGATCAGATTTTCATGCCACTTAATCAAATATGTTCTCCTTACTATAAACCCTTTAATGCCTGGTATGAACACACATCCAGCAAAAGGGTACTGGCCTGCTCCTGATCGCTATATGCCACTCTTAAGTAGACTTGATGTCTGTTAACCACTTGATACCAAAAGTCTGGGATTTTTTGCCACAAAGTGCATTAGTGCTTAGGTCTAATTAGCCATAGACTAATCATTAAAAATAGCCAACTTGTAGATATACTATAAAACAGAAGATGACCACACTGAGTTCAGAGGATTTTTTGCTTTTATTGTTATCCTCATAACACTAATGCAAATGAAACAGGAGATAAGTTTTTCAGGGGGTTCTAAATTGGATGTGCTTAAAAAGTACTAAAACTTGGAAACATGGTAAAAGCTAAGACGCAAAGCTGTCTAAAGGTAGCTCTGAAAAGTTAAGCATGCTTGATAATGGCATCATTAGGTTCTATGTTTACTGTGTCAATTAATTTGAATTTGCACAACCCACAAGTAAACAGTTATTTTGAACTACTCATTCCACAAACTCAACGTGGGCTCTGAAAGTCAAACTGGCTGTCTCAGTCACGCATGAACACTAGTAGTACTTATCCTGTTGTGGTTAGACCTCTAATTACTATACCATACTGCCTCTAAAAAAGGATTTGAAGGTGTAAAGAAGGATTTTATTTTCATAGTTGAAGACTGATTTTATTTTTATTTTTATTTTTTTACTCTAAAATGAAAATTTTGCCAGCACTTAGGACTCGTGTCTACAATAACTATATGACCACAAATGTACTGCCAAGTGGAAAATTCCAATTCTCTCATTTTGCACACCAGTAAGGGACTAACAGGGGGGTGGCACAGTCAATTCTTGTTGGAGGGCAACCCTTCAAAGGTTCAACAACTCCTCCTACTGCCCAACCACAAGTAGTATTGTTGAGCTCAGAAGAGCACCATTTACTACTTTAACTCTTGCAACACAAAGCAGATGAAAAGAAAGGCAAGCCTTTTTTAATACGGTGTATAGATGTGATCTAGCCCAAGCAGGAGCTCTGGATATCCTGTCCAAATCATGAAGCCCTGCAATGAAGGGCATAACCTGGGAAGCATATCATAGTAGGCATGCATGTCTATTTGGATTGTATTGAGCATTCCTTTGCTTATATAGAATATAAGCTGTTCAGGGAAGGAGCAGGGTCTTCCTTTGTATGTTGTACAACTGCGAGCACGGTGTTGGTGCTTGGTAAGTAGACAGAGCTAAGCAGTGGTTGTGTGGGTTTGAGACTACTTCGCGGGGCTGGGGGGCAGTTCATCTGTGACCAAAGCCAGAAATGGCCATTTGCACAATTTTATTGTATTATGAATAGTTCTGGCAGCATATCAGGCCCAAAACACACCAAAGTCTGATATTAGGTCAAGAGAAGATCATTTCTCTCCATTATGATGTACTCACGTCACTGAAAGAATAATGGATCAATTTATTATATTGTGTTCAAAGGATCCACAAAACCATCATTAAGGGAAGGATCTTGTACATTATAAACAAGAGTGGCAACAGTTTTGCTCTCAGAAGGAGGCTCAGACCTGATGCATAAAGTCAAATCTCCCTTTGGGCCCTGTTATAACTCATGTATTTTGACACAGTAATGGAGACAGCTATTGTAATGGAAATGTTTAAAGGTGTGTTTTCCAGTTTCTTTACTTCCTAATTTTAAACAGGAATCTATGGAAAGCATTTAGGTTGCAATGTCACGCACCTGGAAATCAGAGTATGTCAGAAGTTAGGCTGCCCATTCAACCCTCATTCTGCCGCTGGTGATATGTTTTTTGATACAGTCCTTAATTACAATACTATTTTTTTCTATAGGACGTCTGTCTCATTTAGTGCCCAGGAGAGACAGCGCTCTGGGAATAAGGCAGCAGTTCAATATTTTTATCCTCATCATTCGTAATGGATACGTTATTTATTCTACATCAGAGCAGCAACAAATGCTAAATTCATTGCCTCATGGTCTTTTTCTAGGGAGCTCATCACGGTAGTATTTGAGGGCCTCACAAACTTTTTTCCCCCATTGTGAGATGACAGCATTTTTACCTCCATTTTATAGCTGGGCAAACTGAGACAAGTACTTTCCTCAGCATTCAGTGAATCAGTGACAGAGCCAGGACTAGAATTCAGGACCTCCTGACTCTCATTTCCCCCAGACCACGCTACTTTACTGCCAGAGGTGCTGAGCATCCACCGCTTCCATTGACTTCAGCTGCTTGAGTGCTCAGAACTTCTGCCTATCAGTCTCCAGGCGTCTCAAAGGTGGGTACCCAGAAAATGAGGTATACACAATTAGTGGAAACCTGCCAAAATTTGGTACTAGTGACTTGTTCAGTAGAATACCAGAAGATGGCCATTAGAAGCAGGGAGAGAACTGGGTTCTCCTGTGAAGCAACCACAAGACCATCCTTTCTTCTTGCAGTCCCCTGCCTTGCTCTCTATACACCTATGAACTTCTCGTGTTAATGAGGCAGGAATCTTTCAAAAAGCTTAAATCAATACACAACTGCGATTCTTTCCTTTAGCACAGGGGTGGGAAAACTTTTTGGCCCGAGGGCCACATCTGGGTATGGAAATTGTATGGCGGGCCATGAATGCTCACGAAATTGGGGTTGGGGTGCAGGAGAAGGTGAGGGCTGGGGATGCAGGCTCTGGGGTGGGGCCAGAAATGAGGAGTTCAGGGTGCAGGAGGGGGCTCCAGGTTTGGGTGCGGGGTGAGGTCTCCGGCTGGAGGTGCGGGCTCTGGGGTGGAGCTGGGGCTGAGGGATTTGGCATGTAGGAGGGTGCTCCAGGCTGGGACTGAGGAGTTCAGAGGGTGGGAGGGGGATCAGAGCTGGGGCTAGGGCATGGGAGGGGTTCTGGGGTGCAGCCTCCAGGCGGTGCTTACCTCAAGCAGCTCCTGGAAGCAGCGGCATGTCTCCCCTTCAGCTCCTATGCGGAGGCGAGGCCAGGTGGCTCTGCGCACTGCCCCATCTGCAGGCACTGCCGCCCGCAGCTCCCACTGGCCGGGAGCTGCAGCCAATGGGAGCTGCAGGGGTGGCATGCAGAGGCACTTGGCCACGCCTCCGCCTAGGAGCTGGAGGGGGGACGTGCTGCTGTTTCCGGGAGACGTGCGGAGCTGGGGTACACGCATGCGAAGTGGCCCTTGACCCCACACCCCAGCTGGAGCGCAGCAAGCCCCAGACCCCGCTCCCCAGCGGAAGCTCAAGGGCCGGATTAAATTGGCTGGCGGGCCGAATGTGGCCTGCAGGCCGTAGTTTGCCCAGCCCTGCTTTAGCACCATATACCTTGTGCTTTGAATGAGGAAAGGGTCCTGTACAAAAAACAGGCCTTGTCTATACACAGTTTTTGTACTGACTTAGTAGAGATCATGTAAATAAAAACTATCGTAATGCATATGCACAAGAGCCAGAAATAAGGTTGCATATACAACCTAAATCCTGACATTTTCTAACTTTCAACTGTTTGACTTTGCAACCCAAATAAGATTCTTTTAACAGTTTAAACAGTTGTGTGTGTGTAATTCACTAGGTTTTTATAAAAGGAAAAAGCTAAAAACACTAAGTGTTGCTGTAATACCTCCCCACCCCATGCAACATCAATAAGGTTTGAACCACGAACCTTCAGCACAGCTTGGGTTACAGGAATATTAGCTGTGCAGCAGGTAAAGGCAGTTTATCCTGGGGAAAGGAGTGGGCCTCTGGGAAAGGAGCTCATGGCCCCATGTGGTCACGAGGCACATATGCTAGGTTCGGAAGGGTGGGCTATCCAAAAAAGCCCAGCAATCCCAGAGAGGCTGTCTGCTCCTAGATTCCCAGTGCAGTGTGTGTTGCTGCTGCTGTGGAGGCAGGTGTGGCTGACCTTTCAGAATAGTCACGTTCAGTGATTTTGACATGTTGTCAAAATGTTGCTGACAACATAAGCAACAAAAAGAATGACGACTTTCCACAGCATCTCAACTAAATGCCGTGAAACAGAAAAGGCATTTCTCTGGGCCAAGGACCTTCTCCCTATTGCATGCAAAGGTGTTTGCACTCCCTGCCCCCCTCCCCTCAAGGTCTCCATTTTATAACAAAGTATTAGGAAACCTAAATACTACTAGTTCCTTCTGTAATTGAATAATGAACTGACTTAAGCAAAGAACCCCAAAGGCTGCCACTTTCCTCAATGCATCCCCCATCTATTATAACCACCATATATTTCAGCCCCCTATGTAACTGATATGAGAATAGAGACATCACTAGGTGTAGCTATACCACCTTTAAATAAAACACTTGCATATTAAACCCATTTTCCGCTCTCTACAGTGACTTCCCACAGAATATCAAATCAAGTTCACGGTCTTGGTTCTTATTTTCAAGGCACTCCCCAGTCTACATGAAGACTTCTGTTGATAATTTTGCTCCTCTGGCCCAATGGAACTCTCTACAAGACGACGGGTAAAGCTCATCTTTGGGGGAGACGGCACTTTCGTGGGGGCTGATCCAAGACTGTGAAATGAACACCCTTCACAGGAACTAAGGACCATCACAAACCGCGTCCTTCTGCTGCCAGTGCATGACATTTCCTCAGTGTTGCTTTTTCTAACAAATACACAGCAACATTTGAAAAGACATCCTACCAAAACAAGACACTCTACAGCACACATGTCTCCTCCAGGAGAAGAGATGAGAGAAAACACAAAACATGACAGATGTTATGTCACTTTATGCACTACTGGAAGGCACTCAGATACTATGGTGATGAGCACAGTATATGTAGCTAAATATTTCTATGGCAACAGTAAAAGAGCACAAAGGAGCTGCCTCAGCCTCACCAGACGATTTGAGAAGCCAACATAATTAAACACTTCAGAGCCCCAGATTTTTACCGACAAAACTCCCTTCTTGACCAAACAAGCAGAACCAAAATGATTTGATTCAGCAGAGAAATATTAACTTACACTAAAACAACCGTTACACAGACAAAGTTATCAGTTAGCTATTGGTTAGCGTAGCAAGATACTAAATTCTGATTCACGTATCTCTGAGGCACCAAATTAATATTCTCTTGGACAAAATATATGAAAGTCATCAACTAGATCTGGTATCTCCAATCCAGTGGGAGCAGTTTAAATCAATACTACTACAAGCTTCAGGTATGCTAACTGCCTACATTTACACACAGTATTGCAGTTTGAGTAATTTCTAGTAAAGGGAAGTTTAACATGACTTCTTTAAGACATTAATTTCTGTGTTCTGCATAGAAAGGAGTTAAGAAAATGCACATGCTGCTAATAATACTTAAAATAAGTGAATCTACTAAAGAAATGCTGAAGGATCGTTATAATTGCGACACTTTGCTCACAAAAGCAACTGGACAACGGCAACGTTATTCAAGTGTGAACCTGAGGCAGGTACTCAAGGCAGAGTCAGTAAATACTCCTGTAGAATCATCATTTATATGACAAGAACAGATCACTTGAGCCATCCAGACTTATTACCTACATTTTCCACATTGCTCACAACATTTCAGCCAATATTTTACCCACTGGTTCTCAACCTCTTCCATTCCACGATCCCATGTTACTAAAGAAAAATGTTTTGCAACACCTGAATTGAGTGTTTTCTCTCAAGCTGCTTTTGTGATCCTATATAGCCTCTAACAGAACAGATTCTCAACTTCTGAGAGGTAGCACACTGTTCTAATCTCCTTGTCTTTGTTTATGGTTAGTCAGCTTCACAGCACTGATTACCACTGGGAAAACCTGTTCTTCCCCTCTAGATTCAGCTTAGCCTCCTCACAGTCCTCTTCTGGATCTCTTGCATTCCTTTTCTGGTTCATTCAGAATCCTCAATCTGTGCTTAGTCCTCTCCTATTCAATCTCACTTAGCAGGTTTTCAGTGTCTCAAAATGAAAATTAGTGGGAGCCCCTCTCACATACCTATTCTGTATCTTTATAGAGAGTTGTTCCTATACTGAGTTTACTGACTAGGTATCTATTGGTCCCAGATGCTGAGTTGTATTTTTCCAGGTGGGTGCTTCACCCCCACTCCACCTCGAGACCCCACCCTCATTCTGCCTCTTCCCACCCCCACTCTGCCCCCTCCCTCAAGGGCTCCCACCAGCAGCTAAACAGCTGATCAGCAGCCCCTGCCAAACAGCTGTGGCTGGTGGGTGCTGGGCACTCCCTTTTTTTCTTTTGTGGGGCTTGAGTCCCAGAGCACCCACGGAATTGGCACCTATGCTATTGGTGATCTAACTAGCCCAAGCCCCTGAATCATCTCTTACACATACACACACACACACACTCCCCCCACTCTCCTCTCCCAGAAAAAGGGAGAAATGGTTTGCAATTGCCACAGTGTTGCTCCTGACAAAACCACCCTTATACAATCTCTGGAGCAAAATACCTTCCCAAGCCACTCTTTACTGTCAGTGCTGAAGGTGTTGCTAGGCAACTGATGAGCTCTATTCTGTGTTGTTTTTTCCCCCCCATGTTTGTTGGCTATTGGTTTGGCTAACATGCCCTTACTGTGTATAATAATGAAACCTGTTTACCAAAAATGTGTCAACATGAGAGAGATATAGGGCTGAATTTGTGTATGTATGCTTTGAACCAAACAAATGTTAAACAGTTAGCTTCATAATGTTAGTAGAGTCACAGGTGGCAGCCCTGATCAGAGCAGATATTTGATATACCCAAGTATGTTCTTCAATTTTAAATCCATAAGTTAAGAGAAGCTATATTTTAACCCTATGAAAGTCCTTTTAGGACAGTGGTCTTCGAACACTAAGCATGTGAATTATCACTATATAGGGACATCAGACAGATGTTTGCTTATGCAAGCAATTCTAGATTTCCTATCAGCATTACAAAAATGGTTACCAAGGCGCTGATATCTTGTAACAGTCATATCACAACTCCATTATGCGCAGTGTTGTCCTGTTTTAGGAACTTTGTGGAGAATGAGCTACCATATGAAAGAATCAGTACTACAACAGCTATAGTTAATTCTGCCACTGGCCATTGCCAAGTGTGAATTTGGGAACTCCCAGCTACTATCCAGGCAGGGAAGATGCAGAATTATGCACTCTCAACTTGCTGGCTTTGAACCATGTTACAAACACAGACAAAGCCAATATACCTCAGAGACAGCGGTGGCATAGAAAACTGTTCGTAAAGGAACTCAGGAGGAAGGGGTGGGTGAAAATAATGTTCTGACCCCATTTGAGGAGGTATACCATTTAATGATTGGCAAGGATATTGTGACGTGTACCTATTCCCTACTCTGTTAACTGGAAGTCAGGGGAAGCCCTTGCTCAGATGCCTAGAATCAGACTTAAAAACTACATAAAAATGAAAAAGCATGTTGAAAAGTATCAACTTTGTAACCTGCAGAAGTTAATCGTGACTAGATGCACAAAGTCATCCCAGCTGATAACACATGATTAGTTCTCATGTGTTGCTTAGACAATGTAGAGACCACTAAAAGTGTTACGCACTTTCACGATGTGCTGTCCTGAGCCAAACCTAATGTGTTACAGGGTAGGATGTCTGTGAGACACAGGTGTCTGTTGACACAATCCAGCCATCGTGTTTTAGATCTTCCGGTAAGTATTTTTCATCCTGCTTTCAGTGGGTCAAAGTCTAATCGGATTCTTGCAGGGAGGTTGGTAGGCTTTCAGAGCAGATGACCATACCATTTTAGAGAGCAGGACTTGGCAGTATAAGCAAAAGAAATATTCAAAAACCTTTTAAAGGGTTGCACCCTTGTAAAAATGGCATTCGGCAGCCAAGGACAGGTGTTAATCTCCACCCATAACTGCTGATAGTAAGGGACAGTTAAAAAGTGGATCTCCTTTGACTACTTTAGCTAAATCTGATGATGGCCATAGAATGTCTTTATAATGTTTAGTTTCATTTACTAAATGTTTTAGCTGTTTTAATTCTGCACTAAGCAAATAGTCAGCATGGATAAGGTAATCAATGCTCTGGGTTTCTTATTCCTAACATGCTTGGAAATCTGCTTTGCTCATTTTTGTCTGTTTTCCTAGCGATTCTCTTCCATCTTCAGTGCATTATCGCAGTGGTTTTACTTCTCAAGCTTACAAAGCAGGCGTGAAGGTAAGGCCCAGCTACTACTTTTCCTGGATGTAGCTACTTGAATTTTAGATCATTCAAAAATTAAATAAAAACAAAGAAAAAATACAACTTGCCAGTGGGATAAAAAAAAATACTCAAAATGAACAGTGTCAGTGCCATGGATATTCTGTACAAGTTCTCTTGTTAGCTATCGCCATGAGGGGGGGACCTTGATACATCATCATACATCGATCAAGCAATACTGGGACAAAAAAGTTCTCCTCTCCCTGAGCTCCTGTTTAATGTTATCCATAGAGAACAATTCTTTGCACTTCAATAGCACCTTTCAGCCACAAATTTCGATATGCTCAGAAAAGAATGCATTAAAATTGACTCAGACTTGGTTGGATGGTTTTTCCCCTTCACCTTAATTACAAAAGAGGAGGGAGATGTGAGAATATCCCCATGACTGAGATCCACAATTTCCCTGCAACTCCAAGTCAGTTTCAATTACCACCTGAGATCCAAATACCCATCAGCAGAAGGCAGGGAGAAGATTCAAAGGCTCACAAACTACGATGTGCAAATCTCAGTTTGGATAAAAATTAAGAAGTTAAGATGCTTGTGTGAACCTATGGAGGCCCCCGGCCTCTGTGGTACCTCTCTCCTCTGCCTCACTCCTAAGCATCTGCTTTTAAACTCAATGGCAGCGAGGGGTGTATCTAGCTTCCTCTCTGATCCCTGATACCTCTATATTTATTTGTGACACACAATGAAGTCTTGGGCATAACAGGAACAGATTTGATCAAAACTTTCCTGTGTGTGGTAAACTCCGTTCCAATACAGAAGCCCAAGGTATGTCAATTACAACAAGTTCCTGAACTGGGCCTACAACACTAGTACAAGAGAACTGTATAAATACCATGCATTAACAAGAGAAAATT
The DNA here is from genome assembly GCF_002925995.2 of Terrapene triunguis. NCBI lineage: Eukaryota > Metazoa > Chordata > Testudines > Emydidae > Terrapene > Terrapene triunguis. The sequence continues at coordinate 2,590,486 of NW_020664846.1, read as the reverse complement.
GAGTTTAAACTGACACCAGTTAGAGGAAATGAAAAGTGTTTTGATCATTAGATGCAGCCTTGTTTATGTACACACACTGGAGAAGTTAGAGCGCCTTTCGTTTCTACAGGCTTTTAGTATACATTTCCACAGTTCAAAAGGACTTAATTCCTCTCCAATAGCCTTCTGCAGCAGAGAACACTTATCTCTAGTGGGATCATTGCAAGGATACGGGTCCCAAATTGCAAATTCCCAGATCTTTACCAAATAAATAAGGACCACTGCAAAACAGATAAAGGAGCCAGAGCTAATTTCCCCCCTCAATTAAACTGGTGCAACCTACCACACTGATTTGAGTCAGGCTTCTCTAGTATAATTGGTGGAAGAATTTGGACTAGGCACAGCAAGAGAATGTAAGATGCTTATTGGTACCAACTAGCACCAAAAATGTCTGAAATAGACATGTTATACCCATAGTAACTATTTATTGCTAGAGTTATGGAAATTAGTAAAATTCTTGACCGAAATAAGCCTGTCCCATCCATACAAAACCTCTGCCACCACTTCAGTCTTCAGTGGGCCCTTTTACTCGCCTTCTAATGGCTTCTGACACCATCAAATGTTCACAGAAGTCATTACATCTATTTTTTATTTGCAAGTTCCCCTTAACACCAAACATCTGCATGTTCCAGCCAGACAAATATCAACCTAATTTTATAAACTGCACAAACTACCTGTTACTAGATAGGCAGTTAATTCCTCTCCCTCCAAAAACAACAAACAAGGTGATTCACAAACCTACATATCACACACCCTATATATTTAAGGGAGGCAGCAGCTTCCACTTGCAATTTGCTAAACATGAAAATTAAACAGTGCATTTGTTTGGATACATTAGCATTTGGGGAAATCTAAACTAGAAAAACAGCAGAAATAATTAACTATTTAAAAAAATGAATCTGGCGTTGAATCTGTTTCTCAAATACAAACTTTTGAACTTACCCTGAAGTGATTTTCCCAATCCCTGGCCCAGCTTCCACCCATGTTTCTGGAGTAAGCGGTGTCCAATATTATCCTGACAGACAGAACAGAGAAAACAAACCAAAAATATTCCAATAATATATTCTTCCCTTCCCACTGACATTTAAACATGAAACGAGCAAGAGATTTTCTACATATGTGCATGCAAAAAAAATGCTACTGAAAAGGCAATATATGCCCAATAAAAGGGAAGACAAATGTCAAAAAATTGCTGGCTAGAATTTTTCAAGGGGGACAGGGTATTGGGGTGGGTCACTTTCTGATGGTGTTCTGGGCAACTTTTGTGCATAACATTTAAAATAAAAAAAGCAATATGGGAGAAAATAAAGTGTACCAATAAAAAAATTGACACTAAAAAGCATTTAAAAAGCATAACATCAAGTTATTTATACAATCATATCCATCACCTAGACAGCACTACTTTTAGATTGTTTTTGTAAAGAAAATCTACATCGTGTTTAGTCATTTTGTTTATGTGTCAGGCTTTTATAATACTGAGTAAGTTGTAAGTGCAAGACTGCCCCACCACTAGAAACCAAAACACAATCATAGCAAAATCCAGGCTAGACTTGATTGGGTTTTTTTATATATATGTATATATATAAACTAGCATGCAGCCAATATTAAACTGAAAAAAAGTGAGGTTAGTGAAACAAAACAAAAAAAATCAATTAAATAAAATAAAATGAGCTCAAGCACAGACTGGTGATGCATTTCACATGTACTAACAAAAATACTAAGATGTTAGAATGAAACAGGCCTAGCAATAAGTTAACAGCAAGGAACCATTAGTGCATGTAGGGAAACAATAAGCAGAATGTCTCATCTTCCTAAAGAAAAAGAGCTATTGCATGATCAAATAAGTTGAAAGGTATTGGTGCAGCAATAAATGTCAGCTTTTGACTTGGACTAAAGAAAAAGGGTTCATTACATTTTACAAAAGAATCCTTCACAGAAAACAAAATACAAGAAAGAACGTAAGAATAGCTATATTGGATCAAACCAATGGTCCATCTAGCCTAGCAATCTGTCTCTGACAATGGCTAGTGCCAGACAGTCCAGAGGGAATGAACAAAACAGGCAATTTATTGAGTGATCCATCCCCCATCATCAAGGGCAGCTTCTGGAAGTCAGAGATTTAGAGACACCCAAGAGCAAAGGGTTGAGTCAGTGACTATCTTGGCTAAGAGCCTACATTAACTTATCTAATTCTTTTTTGAATCCAGTTATACCTTTGGCCTTCACAACATCCCCGGCAGAGAGTTCCACAGGTTGACTATGCGTTGTGTGAAGAAGTACTTCCTTATGTTTGTTTTAAATCTGCTATTAATTTCATTGGGTGACCCCTGCTTCATGTGTGATGTGAAGGGGTAAATACTGCTTTCTGCACACTATTCATGATGTTATAAACCTCTAGCGCAGGGGTCGGCAACGTTCGGCAC